>NW_016690452.1:9779-338986 GCF_001604755.1 Lepidothrix coronata | reverse complement strand
AGAGCTGATGGCACCGGGACCGAGACTGGGACAGGAACGGGCGCGGCTGCTGGAGAGCTGATGGCACCGGGACCGAGACTGGGACAGGAACGGGCACGGCTGCTGGAGAGCTGATGGCACCGGGACCGAGACTGGGACAGGAACGGGCACGGCTGCTGGAGAGCTGATGGCACCGGGACCGAGACTGGGACAGGAACGGGCACGGCTGCTGGAGAGCTGATGGCACCGGCACAGCTGCTGCAGGGCTGGTGGCACCGGCGCGGTTCCTGGTGCCGCCCGCCAGGGGCCGCTGCGCGGCGGAGGACTGCGGAACTGACAGTCACGTGCCCTCAGCGGGGCCGCTCTGGCTGGCACCGCCCGCGTCTCTATAGCCTTGTCGCCATGGGAACGCGGCGGCCCTGGGAGTGGCGCGATGGCGGCGGGCGGTGGCGGGGGGGGGCCGGGACCGGGACCGCCCTCGGGAACCCCACCGGGCGAGGAGGCCGCCCCTGAAACCCCACCGGGCGAGGAGGAGGCAGCCGCCGCCGCGGTCCCTCCGGACCGTTCCGGTGCCCCCGTCGGCCCCGAGACGCGGAGGAAGCGCAGGCGAGTGCTGGGCCGCAGACCCCCGGCAGGGCCCGGGGAGAGCCCTTCCAGCCCCACCCCGGGGCGCCTCCCGCTGCCTCAGTCGTGCTCGGTCCCGGGGTAGCCCGGCCCCGCTGCTCCCCGCGGGCACTGCCCTGCCGGGGCCCGCCGCCCCCAGCCTCCGGGAGCTTGTCCGGGGACCCACAATAAACAGTTCCCCTGAAACTGCCCCAACGATCTCCCATGTGATGCACCCAGGCACGGCCCCGTGCCCGGGACCCCTGTGCCCCATCTCCTCAGAGCTGTACCCGGTCAGACCTGACTGCTGTGCTGCGTCTGTGTGAGGGATCGGGCTGTGTCCCCCCTCCATCCCGTGCCCACTCCCTCGCTGAGCCCCTGTCTTCTCATCTCTCTCAATTGCAGTGTCCCCTCCATCAACCTGAGTGGCTGCAGGTACGAAAGCGGTAAGTCTGAGGGGCTGCAGGGTCCCTGTGGGGTCCCTGAGGGGCCCAGCCCACCCCTGCAGGCTCTGTGGGTGCCTGTGCAGCCAGGAGCACTGTTGGCATCCAGTTCTCACTGTTTTATTTACTGGTGCCCAGTGACTGGGCCCCTGTGGTAGTGGGGAGTTTGTCACACTTTGGACTGAGGTTTCTCCTGGTTTAAAATGTGTAACAGCAGCATAAGCCCTCAACATCCCCCCACACCTGTGTTTGCCAGGTGTCTGCTAAAGTGGGCGAGAAGGGTTCAGTCAGGTACAGTGCAAGGGGGTACCTGGGCTCGGGAACAGGACCTAAGGGCTCTCAACTGTTTCAGGTAAAGCTGGTGGTGGAACAGTCAGGATCCATACCTTGAACCTCCCCCTGTGCCATCCATCCCCAGTGACTCCAAGGAGCTGGTTCCCCTCCCCTGTCCCGCTTTTCTTTCCTGCACAAGCTGGATCTTAAAAGAACAAACTCCTGGCCCTTGGGGGGTGTTATTAAGCCACTTTGCTAAGGTGTCTTGGTGTGCACAGACCTCCATCACCTCCCCAGCCCTGCGAGGGCCAAATTCAGACCTGGCACTAACATGAACCATCCCAACAGAGACCCTTTGCCCCAGAGCTGTCTTCTGCTGCCAAAAGACCTTGGATTTGGAGATTAAAGTCACACTTTCCTAAGACTTGTACCTGCCTGTGAAGTATCAAACCCGTAGCAGGTTCAACCCTGCTGTCAAGTGGCCCTGGCACCCCAAGGCAGGTGGAATTAGAGGGCTGAGAGCACCCAGAACATCTTCAGCCAGAGGCTGGGGGGTAGGCCAGGTAAAGCTGGTGTTCCTGACACCTCCCAAAGGGTCCCGCCAATACCTTGTACTTCTGAGAGAAGTGCAGCCCGGAGAGGTTTGTTCCACGTCCTGTCCCTGGTTATTTTGGGGTTTTGTCAGTCACTGTGGCTCCCCTGCCTGCCCCTGTCACCGCTTGCCTTGGCACAGTGCGGCGGGCGGCGCAGCACTGCGGGCTGAAGGAAGCGGGAGAGAACGAGGAGTGGACAGTGTGCTGGACAGACAGCTCGGTGTCTCTGGAGCGCCTCATGGAAATGAAGCGGTTCCAGGTAAACAAATGGGCTGTCCAGCAGGAATTTCTCAGGGAGGAGGATAACATGGGGACTGTTGATGGAATAGCATATGGCAGAGTGGAACAGAGGCATCCAAAGCAGTGCCTGTTACTCATCTGTGCCTCGGCTCCGCACCTTTCCTTGTGCCGTGTCTGTGGTCAGTGCCTCAGGACAACTCAGCAGCTGCAGTGGGAGTGGGAGCACTGCCAGCCCTGTAACGTGCTGTGAAATAAATGGGCTGGGATGACAAATGGTTTCTGTGGTGCTCCGGGCAGGGAGAGCTCCAGGGCTGAGATGGAGCAGATAAATCACTGGTGACGCTCAGATAGAGCAGCTGTAGTGCAGTCTTGCCCCTCAGCAGCAGTTCAAGGCAGCTGCAGGCCCAGCCTCCTGCCTGCTCTGCTGCCGGTTCTCCGCAGGGCCGGGAGGATGCATCCGTGCGGGGCCTCTGCTGATCTGGCTTTTTCTGCCCCTCTTTCAGAAAATCAACCACTTCCCAGGCATGATTGAGCTCTGCCGTAAGGACCTGCTGGCTCGCAACCTGAACCGCATGCTCCGGCTCTTCCCCGAGGAGTACAACATCTTCCCCCGCACGTGGTGCCTGCCAGCCGAGTGAGTAGTGTGGGACAGCGCCACCGGGACGGGCTCACACTGGGAGGGGTAGCCTGCTCGCCTGCTCCCTCTGGGCACCAGAGTCCAAATCTTACTGGCTCCGGCACAGTATCGTGGTGACTTCTGCCACGGACCTCCTGGTACAGGTGCAGATGTGTACAAGGAAAAGGTGGGACTGGGAGAGCTGAGTCAGGTCACACAGGGACCAATCTGTGACTCTTGTAGATCAGGAATGGAGGTTCTATTGGACATTTGATTTCTACTGGCCCACAGTGCAATGGTTTCAGTACCTAGCTGTTAGAGTTCAGAGGGTATTTTTTGCAGCTGGTGACCATCACCCCTTCCTTGCACAGCTATGGAGATTTCCATGCCTACAGATCCATGAGGAAAAACAGAACATTCATCTGCAAGCCCGACAACAGCTGCCAAGGAAAAGGGATCTTCATAACTCACCACCCGGAGGAGATCAAGCACGGGGAGCGCATGATCTGTCAGCAGTACATCTCTGAGGTATCGGGAGAGTCCTGGAACACCAGGGGAGGATTCCAGCCTCCTCGTTCTGCCAGAATCCCACATCCTTCCCATGTCTCCCCGGGTCTGCTGGGGGTGGCTGTGGCACAGCAGGGGCACAGCCAAAGCTCTCCCCCCTCCTCTGCTGCCAAAGAGCAGCACAGGCAGATGGGGCAGTTCCTGATCTCACCCTTGCTCCTGACTTTCCTCACAGCCCTTCCTCATTGATGGCTTCAAGTTTGACATGCGTATCTATGTGCTGGTCACATCCTGTGACCCGCTGAGGGTTTTTCTCTACAAGGAGGGCCTGGCCCGGTTTGCCACCATGAGGTACATCGATCGCAGCAGCAGAAACCTGGTAAAAAAACGGATGTTTCAAAAAACCTCACATAGTATCTGTAGGTGTCAATCCCTAACTTGTCCTAGGGGCATTCCAGGCCTCGAAAAGGTTGGGGGCTGCAGGGATCCCAGCTTGCTGCTTTCCTGTTCTCCCTCTGTACCCCTTCCTTGTTCTCCTCACAGGAGGTATTTCAGGAAGGTCTGAAATAGATCTACCCCCAGATCTAGCCTCACATTTGGGCTGTTTACTGACATTACTACAAAATCATAGAGTTGTTTTGCATTGAAGGAACATTGGAAGGTCTCCAACCTCATGTTCAAAACTGGGTCAACAATAAACTCAGATCTGGTTTCTTGGGGTCTCACCCTAGCAGGTGTTGAAAACCTGCAGGCCAGAGCCCCCCGGTGCCTCTGGCCATCACCTACTGCTCCTGGCCCTGAGGAGCGTGCTCCATTCCACACCATTCCTGCTCTGCCCATGCATCAGGCGGAAAAGAAGGACCTGGGATTGTCTGGTGGGGCTGTTTCTGTTCTCGCTGCGTGGTTCAGAGTGAATGAATGTCTCTCCTGGTTTCCTGCTAGGGTGACATCTGCATGCATCTGACCAATTATGCAATCAACAAGCACAATGAGAACTTCGTCCAGGATGACACAATGGGCAGCAAGAGGTACTGGCATGTCCAGGCACCACAGGAACGCTGTGGGACTCTGGTTTACCTCATCTTTCCTGGGGTGGCACAGCTCAGCCCTTACCACCTCCTGTCCCCATGCAGGAAGCTGTCCACCCTGAACACCTGGATGGCAGAGCACAGCTACGACACAACAAAGCTCTGGGCAGATATTGATGACATTGTCATAAAGACACTGATTTCGGCTCACCCTGTGGTGAAGCACCACTACCAGAGCTGCTTCCCCAACCACGCTGCCGGCTGCGCCTGCTTCGAGATCCTGGGCTTTGACATTTTGCTGGACAGAAGGCTGAAGCCGTGGCTGCTGGAGGTGAGGGAGGAGCAGACAACTAAAACCTGGGAAAGGCCTCAGGACAGGGGGGCTGGGATGAACAGGACTCGTTTGATTCAAAAGGGCCACCTCACTCACAGAATTAACCAGGCTGTGAAGCCAAGCACCCTGCTGTGAGTGGGATCCAAGACAACCAGTTTCCTGCACACCCTCTAACAGCAGGGAATTTCCCAAACCTTAGGACCCCTTTTCCTGTAAGAGCACCCTGAGTTTGTGACAGCTGCCCTCTACTTGCAGCCTGTGGGATGGGATCTGGGTGACCTGTGGCACAGTAGGCACCACACTGCAGGGACAGAGTGCTGTGTGTGGCCTCCTGCTTCCTCTCACTGACATAGAGAAGAGCATCCATGGATAGTGTGGGGGGCGGCCGGGGCCATGGGCTGGGAGCTGGGGTGCCAGGTTAGGTTACTTGCTTGTCTCGGCAGGTGAACCACTCTCCCAGCTTCTGCACAGACTCTCAGCTAGACCGTGAGGTGAAGGATGCCCTTCTGTGTGACACCTTCAACCTGATCAATGTGCACGCCTGTGACAGAAGGAAGGTGCTGGAGGAAGACAAGCGGCGGGTAAAGGAGCGGCTCCTTCAGGCCAACCAGACCCAGACTCTCCGTGAGTCCAGGTATTGCTGTTTGCCTCAGTGCTACATGTCTCCAGTGAGGAGAGACAGGGCATGGCAGAGCAGGATAATGCCAGGGCTGGCAGGTGAAGCTCCCAGACCCCATGGCACTGTGCAGCCTCTGAGCTCTCCCAAGCCATCTGCATCCTGGAAGGAAGAGCTAAGGGCTCCTCTCTGGGTACCAAGACATTTGTGACACCTAGTGCTCTGTGCCCCAACAGAGACATCCCCATTGAGCAGCACCTGCTTGTCACATCCCTCGGTGCAGACAGGCAGGGCCAGCGTCCCTGGGCTGGCAGGGATGCTTACAGGAGGGACCACAGCCCTGCCTCAGGGACCAGGAGCAGCTGAGGGCATGGACCCTTCTCCAGAGCAGGATTCCTTTCCAGGGTTGAGGGTTTCCCCCCTCCTCTGCATGCCCTTTCACAAGGCCAGTGTTTAGTGAGCCTGCTGCCTTGCAGGCAAAGCGGGGACTCTCTCCAGCTGCTGTTTCCATATGGAGTCCTGGGATAACCCTGGGAAACACCAAGCCAGTCAGCCCTGTGCTCTGCCTGCCCCGGAGCTCCCTGTCGCAGCTCCCTGTCCTCCCTCCGGCTGCAGGCGCAGGGAGCAGGAGAGCAGCCAGGCTGCCTGGCTGGCACAGGCCGAGACCTACGAGAATGAGCACCTGGGCGGCTTCCGGCGCATCTACCCAGCACCTGGCACAGAGAAATACGAGCCCTTCTTCCACCAGGGCAGGTCCCTCTTCCAGGAAACAGCAGCCTCCAAGGCACGAGAGGAGCATGCCAGGTACACTGCTCCTGTGGAAACCCTCTCCTCGCGGGGGGTATGGACACCACTCGCTCCTGAGCCCTCCTGGGGAGCCACTCTGCTGCTTGGCAGGTGTTAGCAAGTGGGGAGAGCAGGAGGGGAAGGGAAGGAGCCTGCACATGCTGTGGCACCACAGCAAAGCAGTTCCTTTTGGATGGACCCCAGAGAGGCAAGGGCAGTGCTCCATTGACTTTTGGACCCTGGAGAAACCATGTCCCAAATGTCCCACTCCCTTCTGTTAGGCACAGCCTAATCTAAGCCCATTTCTCTTTTTAAAAGTCTCTTTACAAGCATCCCTGGCCTATCTCTTGGCACACTTCTATTTATGGGCTGTTTAGACAGAACTTTGTAAATGTCTTCAGGTCAAAGGCTGCCCTACAGCCTTTCACTGTTGTGGCTCTGACTGAGCAGTGAGCGACTCTGCTGTTCTGTGGCAGGCAGCAGCTGGAGGAGATTCGCCTGAAAAATGAAAAGCTGGAAGCTGCCACCAGGAAGAAGAAAACAGAGAGGATCCAGAATAAAAGCACAGCTTCTACAACCCACCTCACTCACAGAAGCACCAAGACATGGGATAGAAAGGTATCTCGGTGTCAGCATTGTCCATGGGCTCTCCAAGGCAGTGACATGGCTCTGGGAGCCATGCTGGGCCATGGATGCTCCCATGGAGCAGAAATTCCAGGTTTGACTCCCTGTATGAAGTCCAGAAAATTGACAGCTTGTGGTGGGCAGCACTTGCAAGCACCAGTGTTGTCCTTTCCTGTTGTGGCTCCCACTAGGATCTCCATCCCACCACTAGGATCTCCATCCCACCCCAAGTCTGTGACTCTCCCCAGGGTTGGAGCAGCCCATGGCTTTGTCTCACCTGTGCGTTATCCCAGGTTCAGCTTTGCTGTAGCTCAGGTGTTTCTCTGCCGAGGTGCAGCACGTGCAGTATGACTCCATGCAGCCCCAGGACATTGTGGAACACGAGGAGAAGAGGAGAGTGAATGCTCTGCTGCAGCGTGAGAAGCTGATCCGAGACCTGGGCATCACCAACCAGCTCTCTCGGCTGCTCCCCACAGCTGACAGCCAGGGATCCTGCACCCTCCGGAGCCAGGTAACAGGGTCACCCAGATCCACCCACAGCCAAGGCAGGAGGATGGTGAGGAGTGAATAGGGCACTGAGTGTGTGGGGCAGGATGGGGGTCCTGGCTCCACTGCCGGCAGATCAGCTGCTGTGCTCCTGGGATGATGTGAGTCTGGGATGGTTGTGGGGGTGTACCTGGGGACAGCGTGCAGGGGGATGCTTTAGTGAACACCTGTACACAACTAGAAAAGACTTTTTCTTCCCATCTCCTGCCAAGGCCTCCAGAGCTAAGCCATGGCCACTTGCCTTCCCTCCTTCCAGCTGCAGTTTCCATGGGATGCCCTTGGGAACCAGGACACCCATGACTTAATGATGGTCATCTCAGTCCTGGGAGGTCCAGCTCATGCCTCGGGACACTGGGTCAGAGCCGAGGCCCTGCAGCCGGACACGCTGGGCCCAGCCCCCGATGACGTGGACACCCTCTGTGTTCGAGGCCGGAGTGTCCCATACCACACGCGGCATGAGGGCTCCCGGGTGCTGGGCGGGGGCTGGCTGCGGGGCCGGGCAGCACGGGCAGCCGTCACCCACCCCGAGGGGCTGCTGCTGAGAGACCAGCAGCTCCCTGGTGCCAGAACACAGGCTGAAGGCTGTGAGTACACATCACCTTCCCATGGATACTCCTGGCCTTACCAGGGTGGGAGGAGTGGGCAGGCTGGATGAAGCTCAGGGTGCCAGGGGTGCTGGGACCCTGCGGAGGGGCTGCTGTGCTCTGCTCAGGGCACTGATGACCGCTGGAAGTCTCTGCTGGAGGCCATCAGCATCCCGTTCACAGGGGCAGGGATGAATGCGGGTGGATTCCCAGAACCAAGGGTTGATGTATGGGGAGGAGGGAGTGTGAGAAGCCTCGATGTATGGGAGAGAGTGAGTTGGAAGCACAGCAGATGGGACAGTCGAAGGGGTGCGTTAGTTGCAGTGGGTACGGAGGGGACATGGTGACATAGCACGGCCCCCAACAGGCCCATGCTGCTCCCTGCCCACAGTCCCACCACTCCTCACCCAACCCTGCTCTGCTTCCCAGCATCAGCTCCACCCACTTGGCAGCCATAAGGCTGGGGCAGCAGGGCCAGAGGGGGAGCTGCCAGGGCCAAGCCCCACCGGGGAGGGCAGTGGGGACTGCTGACCCACAGAGCTGCCCGGTCTGCAGACAGACCCACATCTGTCTGTGCTGTTCCAGGTGATGCTGCCAGCCCGTCGTCCTCCCATGCAGGCAGCTGTCCCCCAGCATCCCCAGCCAGCCCGGGGGAGGTCAAAGACGATGGCATCTTCAGCTGTGCCGTGGTCCAGGAGCTCCCCGCCACCTCCGCCGCCGCTCATGTGCAGCACACACGTGCCTCACACCATGGCAGAGCCTCACTGTGCCAGTGTGTCACACACTTTCAGCATGAAAGGCACAAGTAACGTGGCCGAAGGCTCAGCCTTCCTCTTGTGGGTGCTCACTGGACAACCAGGGCTGCTGGATAGGTTGGCTATCCCCATCAGCCCCGGGGCCGGCTGTGGAGCCCCCTGACCGGAGCCTGGGCCCCGCCCGGGTCTGGCCACGCGCCCCGGGCAGCTTCACCTCTGCCTGTGCCCGCACTCCTGGCTGTGCCCCCGCGGCTGCAGCCGGGCCCGCCACAGGCCACCTCGCTGTGGATCCCGCCGGGGCCGCCCCCCGCCGGCCCCGCCCGTTCCCGGTCATGGCGGCGCTGCTGCGGCCCGGGCTGCGGGCGGCCGCGCTCCTCGCCAGGACCCCGCGGCGGGCGGCGGCGGCGTGGCCCGGGGACCCGGAGCCGCCGGACCCGGCGCTGGAGGAGGCGGAGAGGTGCGGGGCGGCTGGGCTGGGGCCGGGCCGGGCCGGGCCGGGCCGGGCCGGGCCGGGCGCTCATGTGTGTCCCCCGCAGGGGGCGGCGGCGGCGGGTGGCGGCGCGGATGGAGCGGCTGCGGCGGGAGCTGGGCGGGGGGCGCGGAGCCCCCGAGCGCGTCCTGACCTGGCAGGCGATGGAGCAGATGCGGTGAGCGCGGGGATGGGAGGTTCGCGCCGCTCCCGGCGACCGCCCCGGTGACCGTGCCCGTGCCCGCAGGTTCCTGCGGCAGGAGCTGCCCGAAGAGTGGCCGCTGGAGCGCCTGGCCCAGGGGTTCGGCGTCAGCACCGACGTGGTGCGGCGAGTGCTGCGGAGCCGCGGCTGCCCTTCGCCGCGCCGCCGCCTGCGGCAGGACCGGCGGGCGCTGAGCGCCGTCGCGGCGGCACCGGGGCACGAGCGCGAGGTGCGCGCCCCCGACGGGACGCTGCTGTACCGACTGCCGCGGGGCTGGGGCGGGCCGGGGCCCGGCGCGCAATAAACGGTGTTGGGACCCGCCTCCGATCGCGCCGCTTCCGCCGCGCCGGGCACGGGCTGCGAGGTGGCGGGGACGGGATTCGAGCTGTCGGGCATGGGCTCCGAGCTGCCGGGGATGGGCTCGGACGTGGCGCGGCTGCTGGAGGCCGCGGACTTCGCGGCCAGGAAGCACAAGGAGCAGCGGCGGAAGGACCCCGAAGGCACCCCCTTCATCAACCACCCCATTGGTGCGGAACCCCCCGGCACCGCGTCCTGCTCCGGAGGGATCCTCGGGACCCCTCCTGCCCCTGAGTGCCGCCCGCCCACGGGAGCCCCTCACCCCGGCCCGGGGAAAGCCGTGTCCCCTCTCCCATCCCACGTCCCTGAGCCCCTGCCCTAGCCACGTGTTCTGCTGTGGGTGCTCCCCCCACGCTGTTGCCCTGCAGTGGATGGTGCCCATGGGAGCTGATGAGGGACCCTTGGGGGCAGTGCCAGCCTCCGGGAGTTGCCTGCTTGCCCAGCCTAAGGATTCACCCCTCAGGATGTGCCCAGGGTGGATCTTGGGGACCCCTCCTTGCCCTCTGTGCAGTGCAGCCCCTGTGTAACCCAGGGAGCGGCTGTCCTGGCCCAGAGCTGCCCTTTTTCCCCCTCGTGCCCGTTCCCAGCTCTCTGCTCTGGCCGCAGGCGTCGCCAGGATCCTGGCGCACGAGGCTGGTGTGACGGACATCGTGGTGCTGCAGGTAAGGCCATGCCCTCCCCTGCCTGCTACTGCTGCAGCAGGGCCTGGCCTGGACCCTCTGGCCCCCTTGACCCTCCCTGGCCCCAGGCCGCCCTCCTGCATGACACGGTGGAGGACACAGACACCACGCTGTCTGAGATCGAGGAGCGGTTTGGGGTGGATGTGAGGCGTGTGGTGGAGGAGGTGACAGACGACAAGATGCTGCCCAAGATGGAGCGCAAGCGGCTGCAAGTGGAGCGGGCGCCCGGCTGCAGCCCCCGTGCCAAGCTGGTCCAGCTGGCAGACAAGCTGTACAACCTGCGGGACCTGAACCGCTGCACCCCCCAAGGTACTGTGGCAGGGCCCGGCCATGCCCAGGGCAGCTCCTCTGCCTGGGGCAGGGCTGGTTCTGCGCCCTGCATAGAGGGACAGACCTGCCGAGGTCACCCCGGACCTGGGGTGGCTCCAGCCAGGGGCAGTGTGGGGAGCATCTGTCCTGTTGTGTGCCGGTGTCCCGGTGTGGGTGTGTGTGTAGTGATGTCTCAGTCTGTCCCGGGGTGTGTGTGTGGTGGTCATAGAATCACAGAATCAGCCGGGTTGGAAAGGATCTCTGAGATCAAGTCCAACCCTTGATCCACTACTGCTGTGGTTACTAGACCATGGCACTAAGTGCCACATCCAGTCTCATCCTAAAAACCTCCAGGGATGGAGAATCCACTACTTCCCTGGGCAGCCCATTCCAATGGCTGAGCACCCTCTCTGGAAAGAGTTTCTTCCTAATATCCAACCTAAACCTCCCCTGGCAGAGCTTAAGACCGAGCCCTCTTGTCTTACTGATAGCTGCCTGGGAGAAGAGACCAACCCCCACCTGGCTACAACCTCCTTTCAGGTAGTTGTAAAGAATGATGAGGTCTCCCCCAAGCCTTCTCTTCTCCAGGCTGAACAGCCCCAGCTCCCTCAGCCTCTCCTCACAGGACTTGTGCTCCAGTCCCTTCCCCAGGCTTGTTGCTCTTCTCTGGACCTGCTCCAGCCCCTCAATGTCCTTCCTGAACTGAGGGGCCCAGAGCTGGACACAGCACTCAAGGTGTGGCCTCACCATTGAGTCCAGGGCAAGAATCACTTCCCTGGACCTGTTGGCCACACTGTCCTTGATACAGGCCAGGATGCCATTGGCCTTCTTGGCCACCTGGGCACACTGCTGGCTCAATGTCTTGGTCTGTCCTAGTGTGTGTGTGGTGATGTCTCGGTTTGTCCCGATGTGTCTGTGGGGTGGTGATGTCTGGGTCTGTCCCGGTACCGGGGTCAGGGCCAGGGCAGCTCCAGCCGGAAGTGACGTCGTGTTCCCGCAGGGTGGTCGGCGGAGCGCGTGCAGGAGTACTTCCGGTGGGCGGCACTCGTGGTGTCCGGGCTGCGCGGGACCAGCGCGCCCCTGGAGGGGGCGCTGCAGCGCCTGTTCGAGGAGCGCGGCGTGGCCACATGACTGCGGGGCGGCCAATAAACGTGCGTGCAGCTCAGCGTCCTGCGTTGCTATGGTGTCGCTCGCTTCCGCCGCTGCGGGTTCCGGCCGCGCCGCGGCCGCGCTCGGGCGTTCCGGGTGCCGCGCCGGCCCCCGCCATGGCCTTCGCCGGGCGCCGCGACGCGCCCGAGCCGCCCGACTTCGGGATCCTGAAGCGGCTGGCGCGGGACCAGCTCGTCTACCTGCTGGAGCAGGTCCGAGGCCGCGGGACAGGGGTGCCGCGGCGGGGTGGCGGGGCTGGGGTGGGCTCGGGCGGGGCCGGGCCCCGGGGCGGGCGGTGGGTCCCAGCCCACGCGCACCCTGCCTGCAGCTCCCCGGGAAGAAGGACCTTTTCATCGAGGCCGACCTGATGAGCCCCTTGGACCGCATCGCCAACGTGTCCATCCTGAAGGTACCGCAGGGCCCGGCGGGCGGCCCACCTCCCCCCCGGCCGCGCTGAGCCCGCCGTGTCCCCGCAGCAGCACGACGTGGACAAGCTGTACAAGGTGGAGACCCGGCCGGCCCCCGGCGCCAGCGACCAGTGAGTGCCCGGCCCGGCCCCGGCGGCAGCTGCACAGCCCAGGCACGGCTGTGGACGGGAAGGGCCCAGCGCAGGCAGGGCCAGGTACGAGGAGCCCTCGCTCCCCTCTGTAATGCAGGTTCTGCTTCCTGGTGCGGCCGCGGGTCAGGACGATGAGGTTCATCGCTGGTGAGTGCGGCACCGTGGGCAGGTGTCCCTCGCCGGGTTCCGGTGCTCTGGGCCACCGCTGGGAGCGGGCCTGAGAGGGGCTCCAGACGAGCCCCGTGCCCGAGGCCTCACTTGTGCCCGGGGCGTTGGGGCCCCGTGAGCTGTGGGGCCCCGGGCCGAGTGGGGGCAGCTGTGCAGGGGCTGTACGGGGTGTCCACAGATATTGTCAATGCTGACAAGATGTCGGGGAGAAGCAGGAAGTACAAGATCATCTTCAGCCCCCAGAAGGTCAGTGCGACCCCACTGCCCGTTCCCACGTCATACTGTGCCTGCCCAGCCTTTGCACCTCCCACCCCATCTGTTGGCACCAAAAGTTGTGTGTCGCTAACCCAGGAATGTTTAACTAAAATCGAGTGTTATGATGCCTGGGAAGGAGCTGGGCCGCTCCAGAGCTTCTCCCGCTCAGAGCCTGCCTGGTCCTGAGGGTCTCCCCTTCTCTTCCAGTTCTATGCTTGTGAGATGGTGCTGGAGGAAGAGGGGGTCTTTGGTGGTGAGTGGAGCTGTGATGCTGGCTCAGGGTAGCTCTGACACCACAGGGTTCCAGTTGAATCCCAGTATAGGGATCCCTGTGTGGGCAGGGAACACGAGTTGCTTCGAGGGTAGCTGCCAGTCTGTGGGCAGGCATGTGCCCACCACAGCACCAGCCCCTCTCCTCTGCCTGCAGGGAAGAGAGAGGGCCCTGCCACCCATCCTGTCTCTCTGACACCCTGTTTTGGGGTTGTCACGATCCCTGGGGCTGTTCATGCACAGGGATGGGTAATGGTCCCCTCTCCCTGCCCCAAACCCAGATGTCACCTGTGATGAATGGTCTTTCTACCTGCTGCCCCTGGACGAAGATATCATCAGCATGGAGCTGCCTGAGTTCTTCCGCGACTATTTCCTGGTCAGTGGGACATGGTGGGTGGCAGCCTATCGTGTCCCCTGTGTCTTGGGACAAGGGCAGCATTTGGAGAGCAGGTGTGATGTCCTGCTTGGCCCCTCAGCCACACCATGGGTCCTGTCTGCTCCCCAGGGGTGGCTTTTGGGGGTAGTGGCTGCTCCCACCCTGTGCTGACCCCTCTGCTCCCTTTGGAGCAGCTTTGGGGCATCCCAGCATGTTCCTGTGTGTATTCCTGTGCATGTACCTCCTGGAAGCGCCCAGCCCAGGGCCCATTCTGTCCCCAGCCCAGTCCCCTGGCAGTCATTCCCAGCCAGCTGCCCGCATACACTCCCTGGTCCCACAGGAGGGGGATCACCGCTGGATCAACCCCGTTGCCAGAGCCCTGCAGTTGCTGAACTCCCTGTACGGCCCTTTTGGGAAGGCCTATGGCATCGGCCGCTGTGCCAAGGTACAGCCGGCACCGGGAGTCCCTCAGGTCCCCTTCAGCTGTGTGGCAGCACGTCACCACAGAGCTGGCACACCTCCGGACGGCGCTGGGGGCTCGGCAGGCTTTTGGGGGTCCCATGTGCCAAGGGTGGGCAGGAGAGCAGCGGCTCCTGCTCACTGGGGTGTGTCCTGGAGGGGGGAACGCTTGTGCCTGTCCTCCATCATGAGCCTCAGTGTCCCCCGTGGGACACCCTGGCCGTGCCTTGGCTGCACCCCTACCCTGGCACATTCTGCCCCTCACAGATGAGCCACGAGCTGTGGCGGGACCTGGAGGAGGAGAGCGAGGGTGAAGGCCAGGGCAGGAAGCCCGAGATTGGACATGTCTTCCTCATGGACAGAGGTGGGCTGGGGTGGGAGCAGCTGGTGAGGGTGGCCAGGGGGGAGCAGTTTGGGCAGCGGTGGAGGGGCAGGGAGAGCCCCCGGGAGGGCAGCCTGGCACTGGGTCTCCTTGCAGATGTGGACTACGTGACAGCGCTCTGCTCCCAGGTGGTCTATGAGGGGCTGGTGGATGACACCTTCCGTATCAAGTGCGGTGGGTGCCCGGGGACGGTGATGGGGCAGCCGGGGGCTCCGCACTCAGGACAGGGGTGGCATGGGGCTCTGCACCCCCCTGCCCAGAGTCCACGGGGTTTGTGCCCGGCACTGTCGTGCACAGGGCCGTTCCCACAGGGACAGTCCTGATGTGAGGTGCTGCTGGAGGTCGTCCACAAGGACAGCCCTTGCTCTGACCAAGCAGCTGGGCCACATTCCCTGCCTGTGCTGCAGCAGGGCTGGTGTGTGCGGGGATGCCACTATGGCTGGGACAAAGCAGCTCTTCGCTTTTCCCTGCAGGCAGTGTGGATTTTGGGCCAGATGTCACTTCTTCTGACAAGAGTATTAAGGTGCTGCTCAATGCCCAGGACAAAGTGAGTCCTCCCAAGCCTCAGGGGAAACAGGTCCTCATGGGGGGAGAAGACAGAGCAGGGCATTCCCTCCCCTAAGGCTGAGCAGGAGTGCCCAGGGGCTGATGGGCCCCTGAGCACAGATTGGGATGAGCTGGGGCACAGAGACTAGGGAAACATGGTCTGCAGGTGCAGCTCCACTTCTGAACTTGGCAGAGTCCCCACACACAGGGGCTGTTTCGTGAATGAGTGTTTTAAAGTTACTTAAGGAATTGCCATCAAAGGGATTGGAAAAAACATGTTTAATATAAAAGCGACAGCTTGACAAAGTTCGGTGGCAAAACAATCACTCTAATTCAAAATCAACCCAAAAATATATATATGGAGGCTGAGATGGCAATAGGGGCAGAGAAAAGGATAGGAAAGAGTAAGGAAAAAAAGGAATATGGACTATGAAATGGAATATGGAATATGAAAAAGGAATATTGTGGCTCAACTGCTGTGACTCAACTGCTGTTGAGTCACAAGGTTCATAGTAACTTTTCATCCTGGCCACAATTCAGGTCGGTAACTTTCTACAAAAGTTTGATAATAAAAATATTATTCCACTTGGGTTCAATAAAGCAAGAAAAATAAGTTTCCAAGGCTGTTTGTTAAAAAAACAGAGCTTGTTAGACAGCACTAATTCTTGGGAACAGACAGTGCTTCTGAAAAGCTTGAGAAGAGCTCAACCCAAGTGCTGTTCATAAAGGCTGATCCCTAAGGAGCATTTCTCAGATGATAGTGCAGGGGGATGCATCACCACAGGCTGCCGTGCCTCTGGCCAGGGTTTTGGGGCTGGCTGCTGGTGGGCGCTGGCCCCGGGGGTTCAGCTGGCTGGGCCCGACAGCTGCAGTGCTTCTGCAGGTGTTCAGTCAGATCCGGAATGAGCACTTCTCCAGCGTGTTCGGCTTCCTGAGCCAGAAGTCGCGAAACCTGCAGGCACAGTATGACGTGAGTGTCACCCGGCGTGCGGGACACCCGCGGCACTGTCCCTGTGCGCGGCCAGGCCCCCTCCCTGACGCTCTCTCCCTTCTGCAGCGGCGCCGGGGCATGGACATCAAGCAGATGAAGGACTTTGTGTCCCAGGAGCTGAAGGGACTGAAGCAGGAGCATCGCCTGCTGAGCCTGCGTAGGAACCAGAGGGGAGGGAGGGGTCCTTGGCTGTACTGCAGGTGCCTGAGTTCTGGGGGAAGGGGGGAGCTCGGGGGGCCCTACATGTCCCCAGGAGAGGCAGGTGACCCAAGCAGTGGGCAGGGCGGCAGGGGCCGTTGGTGTGTGCCAGTGCCTGAGGTGACAAGCTCCCTGCAGAGCCCATTCCCCTACAAAGCTGCCATCTCTTGGTTCCACAGATATCGGTGCCTGTGAGTCCATCATGAAGAAGAAAACCAAGCAGGACTTCCAGGAGACCATCAAGGCTGAACACTGTGAGTACTGCTCCCTGCCCCCATCTGCACCTACCCCTATCCCAGTCTGTCCCACAGCTCTGCTCACCCCAGGCCCAGGCAGCCTCACACCTGGGTGTCCCCAGCATGGCCACTGTCCTCCCAGTCCCTTTGTGACGGGGTGTGTCTTGAGATCCTAAATAGGGTCAGGTACCCTCTGTGTGGGGGATGGTGGGGGGGCTCTGTTCCTCAGGGCTCTGGGAGAGCGGCTAAGCCCAGACCACAGCTCGGTGAGCTGGCACGAGTCCAGGGTGACAGTGCCTGTGCTCTTGCCACAGCACTGCTGGAGGGCTTCGACATCCGTGAGAGCACCAGCTTCATTGAGGAGCACATCGACCGGCAGGTGAGGCCGTGGGACCGGCTGCTCCGGCCGCCCTATCCTGCCCCTGCTCACCACCTGCTCCCCACAGGTGTCCCCCATCGAGAGCCTGCGCCTCATGTGCCTCCTGTCCATCACAGAGAACGGTGAGTGCCCGGCTGGGCTGGGCCGGAGCAGTGCCACTGGGCCCCAGCCCTGGCACAGAGCTCACCTGGTGCTCCCCACAGGTCTCATCCCCAAAGACTATCGCTCCCTGAAAACCCAGTACCTGCAGGTGAGGGGCTCAGAGAGTCACAACAGAGCAAGGGCTGTGTGGGACAGGGGTTCCCGTCCCTATGGCTCTGGCCACAAGACACAGGGCAGCAGTGCTCCCCAGGGATGGGCCCTGTCTCTGTGAGCCTTGTCTCTGAAGGATAGCCCCTGCCTCCACAGGCTCTGCCTGAGCCAGGAGCTCTGCCTGTGCCTGCCAGGGGGCTCTGAGCAGCCTGTGCCCCCTTACAGAAGGGACACCCTTCCCATGCTCGCAGCCAGGGCTCCATGCTGATCTGGCTGCTCTGTTCCCAGAGCTATGGGCCCGAGCACTTGCTGACCTTCCACAACTTGAAGCGCATCGGGCTGCTGACGGAGCAGGCGGCTGGGGAGACCCTGACAGCGGTGGAGAGCAAAGTCAGCAAGCTGGTCACAGACCGTGCTGCAGGTGAGCCAGCCTGCTGCCCTCATGTCCTTGGGAGCCTGGCAACAGAAGCTGCTGCCTTAGAGCTGGCTGGAAGCACATGGCAAATGCGGAGGCTCCAGGCACTGAGTGTGTCCTCAGCAGTGGGCTATCCACAGGGGCAGTGGGGCTGGCAGCCACCATGGCCATCCTCCAGAGCCCACAGCTCTGCACATCCTGCTGCCAGCCTGGGGCTGGGACCCAGGCAGGGTCTCTGAAACATTTCTCCATGCCATGTTTTCCAGGAAAGATCACAGATGCATTCAATTCTTTGGCCAGGAAGAGCAATTTCCGAGCCATAAGCAAGAAGCTGGGGTTGGTATGTCCTTGGGGGCTGCTTGCTGGCCACAGAGCAGAGCCCATGCCCAGGCTGCAGGCTTGACATCTCCAAGACACACTGCTCAGGGCTGGAGCTGGAGCTGCTACTCTGGGCAGCCTGTGGGCTTCTCCCTGGGACCAGGGGGCAGTGCCAGCTCCCCACTCTGCCCTTGACCAGTGTGGTGGAGGGCTGGGGCTTGCCTTGCTCCCTTCAAACAGAGCTGTCCTGGGATCAGCCCTGTGGCCTCTGTCGTGTGCCAATGGAGAGGTGCTGGGGTGCTGGTGCAGTGATATTTCTGTCCATGGCCCCCCGATGCACCGCCCGCCCAGGCTATGCAATGCTGGTCCTGGGGCAGCGGGGCAGGAGGTGGGGGCAGAGTGTCTGTCCCTCCTCACCCCCTGTGCCTCTGAAGGGGGGTGAGGCCCAACCAGGCTGGTCCCATACCCCTGGTGTTGCCTATCCCTGCAGATCCCCCGGGTGGAGGGCGAGTATGACCTCAAAATGCCCCGGGACATGGCGTATGTTTTCGGCGGGGCCTACGTGCCCCTGAGCTGCAAGATCATCGAGCAGGTGAGCTCACCTGCTGCGGGGGAGAACTGGGCACATCCCCTTGAGCCCCTACCTCCCTCGGGGGGTCCACTGGGGGTCCCTCTGCCCAGGGCTGAGGCTGATAATGCTCATCTGCTGCTCGGAGCCTCCTGAGCCATGCCCAGCCTCTGTGGCCAGCCTGACCCACCCATCCCTCAGGTGCTGGAGCGCCGGGGCTGGCAGGGCCTGGAGGAGGTGGTGCGGCTGCTCAATGGCAACGAGTTCTCGGTCTCAGGTAGCGGCTGGGCTGGGCTGGGGGCGGGGGGGCTGGGGGCTGGCGGGGGTCCCACCATGCTCTGTGCCATCCAGACAGCACCGTGGAGGACAACCCCGCCTGGGAGTCCCAGCGTGTCATCCTCACTGTCTTCCTGGGGGGCTGCACGTTCTCCGAAATTGCTGCCCTCCGCTTCCTGGGGAAAGAGAGAGGTAGGAGCTGCCTGTGAGGGGCAGGGAGCAGGCAGCAACCTGGGGGTCCCACCATCGCAGCGTGTGGCCGAGCAGGGGCCACACTCAGGGCTAGCGCTGGCTGAAGTCCATGGGGAAGGGGGCGGTGAGGTACGAGGCTCTTCCAGGAAATGGCCAGGGACAGAGCTGGGAGCGCTGGGGCTGCCCCTGGGCATCGCCGGTGCACTGACAGGTCACATCTCGTAGGGTGCAAGTTCATCTTCCTGACCACGGCCATCACCAACAGCGCCCGGATGATGGAGGCCATGATCGAGGCCAGGGCCTGAGCCCTGGGGGGGCCCTGCGGCCCCTGCACCCTCTGCCAATAAACGGCTCTGTTGACGGCGACCGGCCCGGGTGTGTGCGGGGACGGGCCCGGGCTCTGTGCGTGGGGGTCCCGTCCCGGTGGCCTCCCGGCGCATGCTCAGTGCGGCCCAGGCACCGCCCGGGTGTGGCGCGCGGGCTCCCGCGCGCGGGCTCGTGGCCGCTGCGGCATCGCGAGCGCGCGGCGGCGCCGTTGCACGCGGCCGGAGGGCGGCGGCCTCGCCCGTGATTCGATGGAAGCGCCGAAGGTTCTTCGCTGCCATTGGCTGACGGGCGGCTTGGGGCGGGGCAGGGCGCGGCCCGGGTGGCGGTTGTGGGCGGGGCTGCGGTGACACGACAGCCAATCAGCGCGGCCGGGAGGGGAGTTCGAATCGGCGGAGCGGCGGCGTCCGGCGGGAGCGATGAGGAAAAGGTGCGGGACGGGGGGATACCGGGAACGGGGGAACAGGGAACGAGGGGATACCTGGAACGGGGGGGTGGAACGAGGGACAAGGACCGGGGGGATACCGAGAACGGGGGGACAGGGAACGGGGGGATACCGGGAATAAGGGAGACAGGGAACGGGGGGATACCGGCAACGCGGGGACAGCAACGGGGATACCGGGAGCGGGGGGGATACCAAGAACGTGGGGGAGAGAGAGAACGGGGATACCGGGAACCGTGGCTGGGGGGGCGCGGCGCGATGGGAGCCGGTGGCTGCGGGAGCGCTCGGCCCGGAGCCCGCCCTTGGCCGTGACGCCCGCGGTGCCCCCAGCGAGGTCCTGGCGGCCGAGGCCGCGTCCTGCCTGAGCCGGGCCATGGCGGCCCTGCGGGACATCTGGGAGGAGATCGGCATTCCCGAGGAGCAGCGCCTGGAGCGCACCGACGTCGTCAAGCAGCACATCAAGGTGAGGAGCGGGGGCGTGTCCCCGGGTTGGGGGCTCACCGGACTCGCTGTCGAGCCCCCAGCCCGGGACCCGGGCAGCTTGGCATGAGCTCTCTCAGGGCCCCAGGACTGGACTGATGGGGGTCCCTGCCCGGGTGGGAGCATCCAGGGCTGTCACTGCACCTCTGCCCTGGCCCTGTTCCACTGGGGCCCCCACACTGCCCACTCTCACTCAGCCCCAGCAGGGTCTCCAGTGGTGGTCCTGATGCTCTCTCTGTCTGCTCTCCCTGCATGTTCCCTGCCTGCTCTCCATCCTCACACCCTGCCTTGAACCATGCCTGTGCCACAGAGTCTCCTGGACATGATGGTGGCAGAGGAGCAGAGCCTGAAGGAACGTCTCCTGAAGAGCATCGCCTTGTGCCGGAAGGAGCTGGACACCTTGTGCAGTGAGCTCCAGCTGGGCCCCTTTGAGGTGAGGTGTTGCTTTTCACTGCTGGGATCCTGCTGCTGCCCTGCCTAGGTGTATCAAGAGGCCAGAGCTCACAAAGCAAACGCCTGTTCAAAACTGGGTGCTTGGTAGAGCCAAGGGCTTTGTGGCTCCTTACAGGCCAGCTGTTGAGAAGCAGTTGTGAGGTGTCCTCCATCACCTCATTTTGTGTATTGCTGCTCTGTTTGCAACTTCCCGGGGAACATCTTGCCCAGACTCAGGGCTTGTGTCCCTGGACTTCATTTAAAATCCTAAAACATGAGCTAGGTGTGGGAGAGGTGTAGAGCAGAGCTGATTTCTGGCCTCTTGCAGACAGAGGAGGAAAGTACCATCCTGCAGATGGAGAAGAATCTGCGCATGCGTGTGGAGGAGCTGCAGAGGCAGAAGCAGGACCGGAAGCAGGAGCTGAAGGCCCTGCAGGAACAGGACCGGGACCTGTGTGATATCCTGTGCACAGCCCTGTTCAGCATTGACAGCAGTGCCGTGCCCAGCCTGGAGGACCTGGACTGCTACCGGCGCCACGTGGCCTCCCTCAACACCCTGAAGGTGAGCAGAGAGACTGAGGGGGTTGGTGAAGGACCCATGAGGGGCCCACTGGTTCCTGACACTGCCCCTCACCCCCAGGAGCAAAGGCGGGAAGAGTTTGTCAGCAACAAGCGTCAGATCATCCTGCTCATGGAGGAGCTGGACCACACCCCGGACACCAGTTTTGAGCGGGACGTGGTGTGTGAGAACGAGGAGGAGTTCTGCCTGTCCAAGGACAACATCGTGGCCCTCCAGAACCTGCTGCAGCAGGTACGCCGTGCACTGAGGCAGCATTTGGGGCTGCTGTGGGTCCTGACAGCAGCTGCCATCACAATGCAAGAGTGACGGCTGGCTTTTGGGCAAGGCTGTATGTCAGAACATCCTTTTGGGGGGTTTGAGGAGATCTTGGGTGCCGAGTGCATGGCTTTGCGGGTGTAGCAGAGCCAAGGGCTGCACTGACCCCCTGCTCCCCCTGCCTGCAGCTGGAAGCCCGGCGGGCTCTGAACGAGGCCGTGTGTGCAGAGCTGCGCTCCAGGATTGTTGCGCTCTGGGAAAGGCTGCAGATCCCACAGGAGGAGAGAGAGACCTCAGCCGTGCACGTGGATGGGTCCAGAGCCAAAACCAGGAGAGCTGTAAGGACCCTGCTACGCCCAAGGCAGGAGGGCTGGGGGTAGTAGCTCCTGGGGCTCTCATGCTCCTGGGGGAGGAGCTGGGGGTTGATGCTGGCAGCTGCCTCATCCTAGAAAGTGGCTTGTGCAGAAGATGAATCCTGTTCTGCCCCTCCTCTTTCTCCCTGACCTGTGCTCTGATCTTGGGAGCAGTTGCAGTTGGAAGTGGACCACCTGGAGGAGCTGAAGCTGCAGAACATGAAATCCGTGATCCAGGCAATCCGGGCAGAGCTGGCTGACTACTGGGACAAATGTTTCTACAGCCAGGAGCAGAGGGAAGGCTTCGGCCCCTTCTATGATGGTGGGTGTCAGCTGGCCAGGCAGCTGTGGGGAGGAGTCCAGGGGTCCCAGCTCCCCTCTGACCAGGCTATTGTGCCCTTCCAGAGGATTACACAGAGACCCTGCTCGAGCTGCATGATCACGAGGTGGGCAAGATAAAGAGCTACTATGAAACACACAAAGATCTGTTTGAGGCGGTTCAGAAATGGGAGGAGAACTGGAAGCTGTTCCTGGAGCTGGAGGTATTGTCTGGGCAGGAGCACGCTGGGTCGTGGGGCAGCACACACCTCTGCTCCCGGGGGCTGAGTGCTCTGGGAAGGAGCAGGGAGGCACTGGGGAGGCACAGTGGGCCAGTGCAGGGATGAGGTGCTGTCTTGAGCACTGGGGTGTTTATGCAAGGCTGGCTCCCTGGAGGGTGGGGGGAGCTGGGTGGTGTCTTTAAGTCTCTTCTGATCCCCCTTCTCTGCTAGAGAAAAACAACTGACCCCAGCCGCTTCACCAACCGCGGGGGGAACCTGCTAAAGGAGGAGAAGCAGCGAGCAAAGCTGCAGAAGACGCTGTCCAGGGTAGGTCTAGCCCTGGGGAAGGACCTGTGGTCCCACTGATCAGGGAGAAGGGATCCCTGAGCATGGGGACACCCACGTTTGGTCAGTCCCTACACTGACCTCATGTCCTGATCAGCTGCAGGAGGAGCTGGAGAGAAAGGTCGAAGCCTGGGAGCAGGAGTTCAAGGAGCCTTTCCTGGTTAAGGGGCAGCAGTTCATGGAATACGTGTCAGAGCAGTGGCAGCTGTACCGCCTAGAGAAGGAGAAGGAGAAGCAGGAGCGGGTGAGTGTGGAGCTGAGCATGCTGGCTCCTTCCTGGGAATGCCAGCCTGGGAGTGTCTGTGGTGGGCCCCAGTGCCCCCCAGCTGCTGCCCTGGGCTCTGCCTGCTCAATCCTAGCCTGGAAGCAGCAGGTAGTGGGACAGGTGCCCATTGCAGTTGTGTCTGTGTGTGCTGAGCCCCTTTCTTGGCCCCAGCTGTGCCAGAGGTGCCACTTGGCTCTGGATACCTGTAAATCTTTGGTGAAATTCCTGCTGCATGGCCTTGCCAAGCTGTTGGCAGGGCAGTGCCCACTGGCAGTGGAGCAGAGGTGCACCAACTCCACGGTGTTCAGGTGTGTAAGTGCACGTGTCTCCCGCAGCACCTGAAGAAGAGCCGGCAGATAGAAACGGAGATGCTGTATGGCAGCACCCCACGGACCCCCATCAAGCGGCGTGTCCTCAGCCCGCACACACCTGCCAAAGTAAGGAAGGTAAAATGTCCCTGTGGAGCAGTGCAGCTGGGCCGGGGCCCTGCCCGGAGCTGAGCTCTCCCTGAGCTGGAGCCTGGCCTTGGGCTGGCCTCGGCCCCACGGGAGGGGTTGGGGTGCTCTGGCTCTGCAGGGAGGTGTCCCTCGTGTCATGCGTGCTCTGCTTTCTCCTCAGTTCCACGGCACCTCCATCACCAGCACTACTCCCAACAGCACAGTTCGCTCAGCCTTTGGGGGAACCATCTCCCACTCGCCCACGTCTCGGCTGCCGCCCTCTGGGAAGAAGGTGAGGGACCTTGGGGGACTCCCTGCCCAGGGCTGGGATGGGCAAAACAGGGCGGCACAGCTCTGCCTGCTGTCACCCAGAGCCTGACACCACTCTGGCCTCACAGAGGGACAGGCACTGAAGCTGCCACAGCTCTCCTGCCTCTGCTCGATTCCTGCATCCCATAACTGTTGCCTCCTCCTGCAGTTTGGCCGTGCCCGGACCCCCAGCCGCACGGCAGCGAAGCCCCCCCGACCCAGGCTGAGGCAGTGGAACAAGGAGAACATGTCCCAGCTGGATGGAACCACCCTGAGCGGTGGGTGCACCCCCACAGCCCCTGCCCAGCGTAACCACAGCGTTAGTTCTGTTGCCAGCACCTATTCTGAGTTTGTGGTAATTCACCTCTTCTAACCCCACCCCCTCCCCAGGCGGCACAGGACAGACACTCCCCCTTCCCCGAGCACCCCCAGGGCTGTGTCCTCCCCATGTCCCCACGCAGGGTGGCTGCTCCTGCCCGTGCCTGTGGCTCCACATGGAGAACTTCAAACTGTGGTTTGGTGGTGGAGGTCTCACACTGCTCCTGCCTCACACGGCCCCTGAGCAGCCAGTGGGGACCGACACCAGCACAGGGGCCAGGCTGGGCTCAACGACACCCCTGTGTGGGGACAGAGCCCAAGGCCCAGCTCTGCTTGTTGAGCCCGTAAGGGGGACCCTGCTTCAGTCCCACCTTCTCCACTAGTCTCTGGGGGTGGTGGGGTGAGCAGAGCCTGGGGGTGCTGCCAGTGGATGGGGCTTTGCTCTCTAGGGCTGGGGGGCCCTGGGCAGGCTCTGTCCTTTTGTCAGGATGGGCTGAGCCTGAGCTTTACCTTTGTGTGACAGTGGACTGCCCCAGTCTCTTCCCTGTGGCAACTGACCTGGTGTTGGGGTACCCTGTGTGCCCTGGGACTGAGCTGAAGGGTTCCCTGCTCCAGGCTGTGCTCCCAGGCTGGCACCCAGCCTTGGGTAGGGCTGGGGCTGATTTGTGATGGAAGCAGAGTCCTGCCAGGAGTTCCCTTCCTCCAGCAGCTGAACACAACTGTTCCTGTCCCCTTCTCCTACTGATGCTGCAGATTTTAGGAGGTCTCTAAACATGGACAAAGAGGTTTAGAAAGGAGACATTGTTTATTCTGAGCAGGGTGCAAGGTGGGGATTCCCACAAATCAAGCACCCAACTATCAAAACTTTTTACTATTTATACATTTTAGCAAACAAAGGCATTAACGTTCATTGGTTACATAGTTCTGTTATTAGTATTCTATCTCCCCTTAGCAGGTTGGGCTGCCCTACCTGCCCATCCCGACCTCTCCCTGCGTCCCTACTGACCTTCAAAGCAGTGGCCCTGACCTTGCTGCCCCTCCCTCCCTCCCTTCATCCGCCTCTCCCCCTTCTTGTTCCCACAGCGCGAACTTTCAAAGGCTTCCAGCTCTGAAAGCACCTCCCGCATCCTCAACTCCACCACCACCAACGCCTCGTGCTGAGGCCCCTGCACCCGGCAGGAGCTGCTGCTCCAGCGGCACCGCAGCATCACCCACTCCAGGATAACCCACCTCCAGCTCCCTCCTTGAGAAATTTGCTTTTATTTAAAAAATTTTTCCAGATGTTGTGAATAAAGTCCCTGTACAGTCCACAACTCCGAGTCTGTTGGGGTGGTGCCTGTGGTGAGCAGGAGGAGGAGAAGAAATGGGGGGAAGGAAGGGATAGGGGGGGCAAACTCAGCACCCCAAAATCTCAGGTGCGGCTCTGGGAGTCTGAGCCAAGCAGGAGCCACGCCTAGGGCCTGCAGCCTCAATCCATGTCCTGACTGGTCTTGGGGCTGGTCGTGTAGAGCAAAGCTCGCCCTCATCCTCCTCCTGGCAGCAGCCACGGCTGGGGGGCTCCAGGGCCTCACGGCTCCAACACACGGACGTAGGTGGTCCAGGGCCCGCACACCACCTCCTCTGCCCGCAGCCCCTCAGCCACCAGGTGCTCGACCCGACGTGCCTGGTCAGAGCTGGCGATGTCCCCATGTCCCAGCTGTCCGTATTTACCTGCAGACACAGTCATGACACAATGTGGCCCTGGGGCCTCACAGGGTGATGGCTCCTGGATGTTTGTGGGGGAGAGGGAACGTGAGAGCCCCCTGGCACAAACGGGCCCCTCACAGTGATAAAAGAGCCAACGGTGAAGGAGCAGGAACCAGAAGCTGCTCCTGTGGGGGATGTAAGGTCCCAAAGCTGAGGTGTCACTTACCCCAGCCCCAGGTGTAGAGCTCTCCACCTCCTGTAAGCAGGACAGCACCATCAGCCAGTGCCTGGTGAGCCCCTGCCCCCCTCAGCACCCCCCTCACCCCCAGGGGTGCTGCCCACCAGGTCCCAGTGAGCCCCAACCCCCACAGCCCACCCCCCCACCCTGAGGGGTGCTGCCCCCAGCCCCACCAGGCACTCACGTGTGACAACAGCTGTGTGTCGGGACCCACAGCTGACCCCACTGACCTCCAGGTCCTGTGGCAGATCCAGCAGCGCTGGGAATGCCTGGATGGAGATGAATGGGGTGTCTTTGGCAGCCGACTGCTCCTGGCGGGGCACCAGCTTGGCATTTCCTGTTGAAGAGCTGACTCTCAGGTCCCAGGAGCGACTGGGCACCACCAGCATTTCCTGCAGGCTTGAACTGCACCGGCCCTGCATTCAGCCGTGCAGAGACCCTGCACCCCCTGCCCGTAGCCCAGCCAGCAGCACCCACCTGTGCACACATCATCCTGAGCCCGCTCCTCTACCAGTGCTTTGGAGGGCAGAGCCAGCTGCCCTGACTCGTTCCAGCCCCACATGTACAGGTCTCCTGCCTCTGCAGGGTGGAGGGGAAATGCATCAGGGCAGAGTTCAGCCCTTAGCAGCAGCGCTGGGTGCTGTGGGGGCACCAACACCCCATTCCCACCCCTGGGCCAGGTCCCACCAGGGCCGTATGCTGCCACCAGCGCCCTGACCTCCCACGCCAGGCCCAGCCCCTCACCACTAACGCTGGCCGAATGCCACCCTCCGGCTGCCACTGCCCACATGGGCACCCCGGCCAGCGCCTCCACCAGCCGTGGCTGCGGCTCCGACTCCAGCGTCCCGTGGCCGAGCTGCCCATGCCTGCAGGGACACACAGAGAGACAGACAGACAGACACCCCCATATGCCACTGCCTCCAGCCCTCGTGCCTCCTGCCCACACTCCCCACCAAGCCCTTCCTGCTGCCAGTGACACAGACCCAGCCTCCCATGACCACCCAATGCCAGGGGGGTGCAGCGGAGGCACAGGGCTCAGGTTGGGCAGGGAAGGAGGGTGCCCCCATGCCCTGCAGCTTGGCGAGCTGCAGCAGGCATGGCACAACACGTGAGACAAGAGTCTGTGTCATCGCACAGTTGGTGTGCGCTGTGCAGCGATGACACAACTTCAGATTGATCAATATTTTTATGAGTCAGTGCAGTGAGCAGGGGATCGACTGCAGAGCTCGTTGGGCCATGCTGAGCCAGCAACCAGCAGCGCCAATCAGTTTGGCCCCGAGCCTCGAAGCACAGGAGGGATCCCACCAGGGACAAGTCTGGGCTCATCCCGGGGAGGCACCAGCTGACAGCACAAATGTTTCCCATGGTGGGCACAAATGAGGGCAGGATCTAGAGACACACCCTAAGGTGTGTGAATCCTCCCTACGTGGGCAAACTGTGTCTCCCTGTGTGCTGCCAACCGTGGGATGGGGGGCACAGGCAGCGCCAGCCATGGGATGACACAGTTCCCAGCACCATCCAGGCTGGCAGAGCTTGAGATGCTGAAGGAATAGGGAAAAGCCGAGCGTCGGTGGTAGGGCGATGCCAGCACCAGATCCCAGTTACAGCCAGGGGTCACTGGGGAGCAGTGGGACAGACCACTAGGGGGTTTAGTTGTCAGCTGGGGCAGAAGCAGGAGGAAGCTGGTGGGGGCTGTAGGAGTGAGAGGAGCAGCTTGGCCTGTGTGGTCTGGGGAGCACCAATATGACAGCCCAGACAGCCAACAGCTGTGCTAATGCACAGCACTGGGAAGCATTTTCACCTTCCACAGGAGGAATCAGCAGAGGACCAAGGCAAAGAGACACTGAGAGCTCAGAGACAGGGAAGGGTGTGCTGCAACGGGAAAGGGGCTCCAGCCTGAGAGGGCAATGGTGACCACAGCCAGCAGTAAGAGAGGGGCTACAAAGGGGTGAGCTGGGCCAGCACCTGTCTGTTACACAGCAGAGCTGTCACACTGCAGGACACAGCTGGCAAGGGATGGGTGAGAGCATTCTCAGCTGTGTTGAATAACCAAATTCCAAAAAGGTTAATCCTAAAGTACACATTCCCACATACAGAAACCTTTCCTCTGAAGGTAAGAAGGATAAAATAACGTAGTGTCTGCAAAGCAAGAACTGCTGATGTAAACTGAGTTTTGTGTTTGCCGTGAGCTGTGTTTGCTACCAGCTGGCCTAGAGCCAGCAACTGAAGAGAAGGGACTGGGGAGTGAAAAGCTCCTGAGCAATGAGGAATGGGGAGGGCACTGGGCCAAGGTACGCAGCTTCTGACACTGACTGATGGTCAGTACTGCGTTTGGCTTCCATAAGTGGCAAAGAAAGAGGAACACAGCATCCCTTCAACTCTATAGACAGGAACAGCCAGTTCCTGCGGCCAAGCCTCATCATGCACCAGCAGAACTCAGGGATCCAGGGCATGAGGACCTGGGGTCAGACCCTCTGGTGCCTCCTCGGAAAACCTGACTGGGGCAGCACATGCACAAGCAACCCCCAAACGAACAAACACCTCTGTGGGAATAAACTGAGCGATGCTGCTGGCTGTTAAATGTACCCAAGTTCAGTGGCTGGCAGGTGACATGGGGCTGGAGGCTTTTCCCAAGGGGTTCACTGCTCTCCCACAGGCTATAGCAGAGGGATCTGGCACTGAACTGTCAGACTGATGGAACAAACCTCCAGCTCGGAAACATAGAGCTGGTGTTGGTGTGGCAAGTTAACAGAGGAGCAGGAACAGAGCAGGGACCTCAGTGGTCACACAGAGACACCCAGGTGTCCTTGGAGGCCGCCTAAAGGGAGTCACAAGCCAGAGCAGAGGCCCCACAGGAGCCATGGCCCTGGCACCTGCAGAGGAGACACAAGTGCTCATGGGGTCAGCAAGAGGGGACACAGAGGAAATGGGAGCATGGCCAGGCCAGCAGTCCCTGGGAGAAGCTGCAAGCTGGGTTGCCTGTGTCGGAGGGATGTGCTGGTACCCAGCGGGACCTGGCTCAGGTGAGGAACAGATCCCATCAGCATGGCGGTGAGCATGGGGCACCTGGGGCTGGTGCCCCAATACTATTGTCCCAACCACACTCCCATATTCTTCTGGAGCCCCCACACCCCCATGGAAAAATCAGGAGGGATATCCCAGCCCCAGGCAGTATGCAAGGGCGGAGGGAAGGACCATAACACAGTAGCACCTGTATGTGATCCAGATGGCTCAAAAGTTATTAACTGAAGCTCAGTAATTCTATGCAACACAGGGAATAACAGAGGGATCAGGATGCAATGACCAGGGTGGTTATTAGTGAATTCGCTGCTGATCATTTAATCACTTAATTAGATTATGTTACTGTGTTGACTCACCAATTAACTCTACAGAGATGTGAACTGGTGTGTCTAAAGCCTGAAGGCTAAGGAGGGGCTCAGTCCCTGAGGTGACCCTTGTCCGGACATCCTCTCACCTGCACCCCACAAAGCCCCTCCTGTATCCTCCAAACTCATTCTGCATCCCCTCAGCACAGTGTTTATCCTGTTGTTCCTGAATCCCCACCCGTGACCCACCAGCTTCCCTCCCCAGACCGCTGCTGCCCCTCTCACGCACCCCTGTGCCCCCACAGCCCCCGCTCACCTGCCGCCGCCCCAGGTAAAGACCTCGCCAGCGGCTCCCAGCGCCAGGGCGTGCTCCGTGCCCAGGGCGAGCCGCCGGGCGCGCAGCCCGGCCGGCAGCGCGGTGAAGAAGGGCGGCCGCGGCGTGGCGAAGCCGCCGGGCAGCAGCGGCAGCGGCTGGCGGGGCTCCGGCGGCAGCGCCCGGCTCCAGGCGGGCTCGTCCTGCAGCGCGCCCGTCACCGCCGCCTCCCGCCGCCAGGCGCGGGCCTCGGCCGGGCCCCGCAGCACCAGGTGCGTCTCGGACGGCAGCGCCTCGGCCCAGCCCGGCAGCCGCCGCCGCAGCCCCGCGCTCCGCACCTCCAGCCCCGCGCCTACCGCGGTGGCACTTCAGGGACCGGCGCTGGGGACAGTGCGCGGGGCGGGACGGGGACAGCCCGGGGGTCTGGGAGGCCGGGACGGGAACGTCACGGGGGAACCAGCGGGGAGCATCCCGGGGGCGGGACGGGGACAACCCGGACCGGCAACGCATGGGAACACAGACACACCCGGGGGGACCGGCACCGAGGGGAAACGGGGACATCCCGGGGGAACCGGCGCGGTGGGAGGGCGGAGGGGTCTCATCCCGAGTCAGGGGGCGGGGCGGACAGGACGGAGCGAGGGGACCGGCGCGGCGGCGCGGGGCGGAAGGGGGACGGGAACCGTGCACTAGCCGGCAAAAGGCCACACCGGGACGGCGGGAGGGACCGGGACACCGGGCGGGCCGGGGGCGCTCACCGGTCTCCACGACCACGTAGCTCCACGCGGGCCACACGCGGAGGATCCCCTCGGGACCCGCCTCCAGCCGCCGCGGCGCCAGGCCCGGGCCCGGCTCCCCGGCCGCCTCCTCGGGGCTGAACCCGAACACGAGCCAGGCGCGGGCGGGCGCCGCCATGGCGGGGCGGCAGCGGGAGGAAGGGGCGGGACCGGAGGTGACGGCGGAGGTACTGACGGACAGATGGACAGAAGCTGGGCCGTGGTTCAGGAGCAGCTTTAGTGTCATCGGGCGGGCCCAGCCCCACCGCGCCGGTCCCGGCCCCGGCAGGGGCCCCGGGCCGGCCCTCCCGGCTAAGGCAGACGGTGGCAAAGGCAGCGGCGAGTCCCCTCCTCCTCCTCGCCCCGGGACGCCGGGATGGCGCCGCCGGGCACAGCGTGGCCCCAGCTCCGGGCAGTGCTGAGCCAGCCCCGCGGGCGGCCGGACCTTGCCGGGGCCACCCTGAGAGCAGCGTGTGCCGGAGCCCCGGCAGCGTGTGAGCACAGCCCCGGCAGCGTGTGCAGCGTGTGCGTGAGCCCCACGGGCCCTCAGGCCTGGCCAGGGTTGGGCTTGATCAGGCCATAGGCCACAGCCTGGGCCAGGCTCTCCTGGGCCGCCTGGGCCACTCGCGGCTTGTCCTTGTCCTTGGCCAGCACCGAGAGGATCTCCAGCATCTCGCTGGCGATGAGCTGTTCAGCCACTTCCCGTGCTGCTGCCATCATGTTCATCACCACTACGGCACCGCGGTGCTGCAGCTCGGCGCTAGGGCTCAGCAGCAGGGCCTGCAGGATCTCCAGCCAGTGCACCGTCTGCAGGGGAGTGGGGCCAACATGAGCATGGCCCCTCGAGAGAAGGGAGCCAGCTCCTCCTCCCTGACAGTCCCAGATTAGTCAGGCTGAGGGGTCAGGACAGGTTGCCCCCTTTTCTGGGGCCAGCACTGGGACAGAGCTCCAGGCCACCATGGGGAGGGAATAAGGGACACAGGGTGCTTACCCACCCCACTGCTGGGCACTCACCACCTGGGGGATGCGCTTGCAGATGGGAGGGTGCAGGGCAGTGAGCATTGCCAGGGTCCCCGAGGCTGCCCGACGCAGCTTCTCATCTTCCTCCCCACTGTACAGGACCATCAGCTTTAGCCGGTCGCTGCCCTCTGCCAGGAACAGCTCCTGCACCTGCACAGGAGGAGGATGAGGAGGGGATGGGTGGGGGTGTGGGGGTCCAGCAGCCCAGCGCAGACCCCAGCCCAGCCCTCACCTCCTTGCTCATGGCCATGTTGCACATACACTCAGTCGCAGCCAGCCGGATCAGCTCGTGCTCCTCAAACATGTAGCCCTCGATCATGGGCACGGCCCGCTCCTTCAGGATCTTCTGCCTGCAGGGTGGGGAGTGTGAGTGCTCCCTGCCCAGGGAAGCCCACTAGGCCTGAGGGAAAAGCCAGCTCCCCTCTCCTCCCTTCTTACCGCAGCCTCTCGCTGATGCCGGCCAGGTTGGTCAAGGCCATCAGCCCCTCAAAGTTCTCCAGGCCCGTGCGCTGCAGGTGCAGGAGGCTGACCAGGGGTCGCACCACCTCATAGATCTGTAGAGACAGCACACATGGGACTGAGTCAGTGCCCACTGCTGTTCTTACATGAGCCCCTGGTTGGCAGACCTGACCCCCATTCCCCAGCCACAGCACTCACCCGCTCCCCAGGGAATGCCATCTCTGGGTTAGAAGTGATGGTGATCTTTGCCAGGGCCTGTGCTGCCTTGGTCTGCCCCACCTCAGTGCCCTCCAGGGACAGTGGGATCAGAGCCTGTGAGCAGAAACAGCAGCTCATCCTGCAGCCAGCCCACAGCAGCCTCATGTACGAGGCAGCAAGTCTGGCCCCTGCAAAGCAGAGCCACCCAGATCGGTGCAGGGTAACAGCACAGTGGGGTCCCATCCCCTCACCTTGCCTCCTCCCTGCGCAACCACGCCACCTCGGTCCTCTGCCTCCTCCACTAGTGCCAGGAACACTCTAGGGACAAAGTGGGAGCAGCTGGAGCACCCAGACAGCTGCAGGGGGCCCAGGCTGCACCGGATTCCTGGACATTCCCATTACTGTCCAGGAGCCGTCATTCACCATGGACACATAAGTTGGCCAGCAGGATGCCAGCAGCCTGGAAACCCAGCTCCCTCCTGTCCCTTGGCACACCCATACCTGGAGATCAGCTCCCGACAGGAGTTGGTGAGCGCCGGGTTCTCACTTTTTACCATGCAGGCCAGAGCCGACACCACGCCGGCCATCAGCAGCTTCCGCACCCGCCGCTTCACGAACTCTGGCTTGTCCTGTCCCACAGGTGGGGTCACAGTTGGCTCAGGGGCACCAGCTGGCTGACCTCACCCCTGTGGGCCCCAAGGACACCCTGTCCCACCCCTCCACTCTCCTCCTGAGCACAGCCATACCCCACTCACCTTGGGGTGCTGCTCTGGAATGTGCTGCTTGGCGTACTTGGCCAGCTCCAGCATCTGCGGGTCCGGCTCCTCATGGTCGTAGCTGTTAGTGCAATTCACCAGCGTGGAGGCGACAGCATAGAGCACACTCCTGTCCTCCGACTGCAGTGATAACGGTCACACATCACACTCGTGGCAGGGAGGAGCAGCCAGGGCTGGAACCCACCCAACATCTTCCACATACCCCACCCCACAGCGTGAGCCCCACACCCCTTCTGGCATGTTTCCCTGGTGTCAGGGTGCCCACCCTGCAGTGCTTGGCACATACCTTGGCCAGGTGGAACATGGCCTGCATTGCTGCCTTGTCCTCCACAAACTCCTCCTTGACATCTGCATCAAAGGTGAGGTAGGCCAGGCCTTCCACAGCCCAGCGCCGTGTGCCTGCGTCGATGGCCTCATTGCAGAGCCACCTGGGAGAACAGTCCTTGAGCCCAGCTGCAGGAGCCCATCTGTGAGGCACCCTGCCCACTCCCTCCGCACCCGGCCCCACTCACTTGCGGCACTGCTTGGCCAGCTTCATGGTGGAGCCCTCGGCAAACTGCTTCATGCTGAAGTCAGTGCCGCCAGCAGATCCCAGCTTGCAGAGCCCCTGCAGCCAGGACCAGAATGTGGGAGCAGGAATGGGCACGAGCACCCCAGTGTGCCTCCCAGACCCCCAGCAGGGAAGGGCAGTGCTGTGAGTGGTGGTCCTGCACCCACAGCCCGCCCCGGGGCTCATCCCCGCCGCTCCTCCATCCCGCCGCACTCACCACCAGCGCACGGATGCGGATGCTGTCCCTCTCGCTGTGCTTGTAGATCTCCTTGAGCAGGCTGACGCCGTTGGCTGTGATGAAGGAGGCACGCTTGGCCTTGTCGGCCGCATGGATCAGCGCCTCCACCGCTACCAGCTGGTGGGCCTCACAGACAGAGGCACACAGGGACAGCACGCTGTCCATGATGCCCTCCAGCTCCAGCACCCTGTTGCCTGCGTCCAAGGGGCCCTGCAGCAGGCATGACACCGTCTGGATGGCCCGCAGCTTCCCCAGCAGTTCGTGCCCCTCGAACCAGCCCCTGTGCACAAAGACCACCAAAAAAGGTCAAGCTGATCCCACCTGCTGCCTCCTGCTCCACCTGCTGAATACCCCCACAGTGGGTCTGCAATAGACTTTAGCACTGAGAGTAACAGGTGCTACCAGGTTGCAGGTGACCGAACCCCCGAGCCCCTGGGACCCCCGGCTCACCTCACATAATCCTCGCACAGGTGGTGGAAGTTTTCCCTCTCGGCATCGCACTTCAGGTCCTCGTACAGTTTGCTCAGCAGGACAGAGGCACTCATCCGGCTGTTCTCCGTCACAGGCAGGCTGCCCGGGCTGCCGCACACCGTGCTGCCCACCTCCAGGATCTTCTTCAGGCCTGGCAGGGGTCAGACACCCTGGTGAGGGGCACATTGGCATGTGCAGAACCATGGCAGAGGGGCACAATGCCCCAGTGGGATGCTACTGGCCATTCTGCTCACCCTGGTCAATCACCCAGAGACTCATGCTGTTGTTGGTCTCCTTTGGTGACTTCCTGGGCACCACCTTGATAAGCAGGTTGAGGGCGTTGTCACGGCCGTGTGCTGAGGCCCCTTCCAGTGCCAGCAGCTCCAGGAGGTGCTTGATCAGTAGTTTCAGGTCCCTAGAGGAATCTTCCAGAAGAGATAGTGCCCAGCAGTCAGTGCCTTGGGCACAGCCTCACCCCCACTGTTGTACAGCTGGCAGAGACGCTGCCATGACCAGGGACTTCTGCCTCCTGTTAACCCTGGACCAAAGCCTGGCTTTGCCACAGGGAGCAGTGACAGGGTGGACAGCAGGAGAAGAGCCCACAGCAGCTCTGCACTTCCCTGGGACTGTCCCCTCCCACCAGCCAGCAAAGGCTGCCCACACTCACCCAGCACCACTGCGTCCTCCTTCCCACGGAAGTCCTTCTGCAGCCCCTCCTTCAGGGAATCGAACATCACATGCAGCAGGTTGCAGGCAGCCAGGGACACCTGCTCATGCTCCACACCCAGCACTGCTGAGAGACGGGGGGCCCCCAGCTCCGCCAGGATGGCCGAGGTCTGCAGGTACAAGCACACCTGTCTGCTGAAGGCCCTGGGGAAGCTTTGGCACTTACCAGCCCCTTATCAGGATTCTTCCCTCTTACAAACTCAGGCCTGGCACATGACAGCTCAGAGCTCCCCTGTCTGACACTTTGTAGCCTCCCCAGCGTGGTTCTCCCCTGGGTGCAGCGGTACCTACCCGGGAGCGGTGGCCGGAGCACAACCCCACCAGCGTGCGCAGGGCTGCCAGCATCAGGTCAGCCTTGGCCGTGTCCAGCAGCTGTGTCAGCAATCGCACACCATCACTCTGGAAGATCTTCTCTGCTCCAGCCTCCTCTCGTGCCAGCACGATCAGGTTCTGCACAGCCTGGGAAAGGAGACTCCTGTCTAGATCACCAGTCCACCGAACACAGGAACCCCCGGAAGCCACAGGCACCCGCCCTCCACCGTCTCGGGGAGCACATTCCACAGGGGGGAGCCTGGTCTGCCCAGGCAGCACTGCTAATCCACTGTGGACCTGAGAGCACTGATCCTCCTCTTCTCACCTCCCAGCCACAGCGCTACCCCCTGCTCCCTGAGCTCAGACCTTCTGCTTCTTGTCCGCGTCCTCTTCTTTAGGATCCAGCAAGATCTGGAACATCTGCTGTACCTTTGAGTCCGTGCAGGACATGGTCTTCATCTGAGAGAGAGCAGAGAGAGCAACTCAGCCCTCCTTGCCTCCCCCAGCTGTCCACAGCCACAGGGGGTCCGGCAGTCCCCCACTTCCCCCACCACTGACCTTCTCGTGCATGCTGCTGCCCAGCGCACGCAGGGCCTCCTGGAAGGCCTTGTTCCTGGGCTCCAGGCTCACGCACCGCTGCAGGTCACCGACGGCCTGGTCCAGGCGGCCCAGCTGCTGCAGCGCCTGGCTACGGCGGAACAGCGCCTTCACGTCCCGGCCGTCGGCCTCAATGGCTGTGCACAAGAGAGTCTATCGCAGAGCCCCCACCCTGCCCTGGTCTGCCCTGGTGGGCAGCACAGAGGCCAGCCCCCCTCAGCCCCACTGACAGTACCTTTAGTTGCATCAGCCTCCGCCTTGGCGTAATCCTCCTACAGAGATTTGGGAGAGGCAAAACCTGAGGGCTGCCCAGGCAGGCCCCACATAGACCAACACCTCCCATTTTGGGGAGCAGGGACAGGCTGGGAACACCGTCACTGCAGACTGTGAGCCAGCCCAGCGGGACACCCTGTCCTTCCCAGAACGCAACCCTCAAGGGATCCCTGTGGAGCCCTAGGGCCCCCGATGCTTTTCAGGCCCCTGAAACTCCTTGTGTTCCCCCCTTGCCTCAGAGACAGTTCCCCAGCAGGAGATCAGAGATGCTGTGACTGCCTGGGGACAGCCCCAGGGCACATGCACAGCCCAGGCACAGACGGGAGCATCCTGGCCCCCAAGCCCACCTGAGGTGAGGCAGCAGGGGACAGCGGGCAGGGACAGTGGAAAAGGTGAGCAGAGACAACATCTGATAGTGCCCTGTCTAGGACCAAGAGCATTCTACTTGGGGACCGACACTGCCTCCGGCGCAGGGAGCACCTGGCCAAGGCAGACAGCCCCAGCCGGCCGGGCAGGTTCTGCGGGGCCGCCCCGCCCCGCGCTCACCAGTTTCAGGTAGCAGGCGGCCCGGTTGCGGTGCAGCACAGCGCGCTCCGGCGCGGCGTCGCTCAGGCTCAGCGCCTCCGTGTAGGCAGCGAGGGCCGCGCCGTGGTCCCCCGCCTGGAACAGCGCGTTGCCCCGCGCCCGCAGTTGCTCCGCCGTCACCTGCCGACGGGAACCGGTTGGGACGCGGCCCCGGGCCCCGCATCGGCGGCTGCCCGGAGACGGGCCCGGGATCCCGGGACAGGGAGCCCCCGGGACAGGGAGCCGCCCGCCCCAGCACGCCGGTCTCAGCCCCGAGCCCCCCCGGTCCCGTCCCGGTCCCGCCCGTCCCCGCTCACCGGCTCCTCCATCGCGCTCGTGACGTCACCGCCGATCGCCCGGGGAACCCGGACGCCACCGCCCGTGTCACGTGACGGGGCGGGGCCGAGCCTGCAGCGCCGCCCCGCGGCCCGGCGGTCCCGGCACCAAGCGCCTGCGGCCTCGTGGCTGTCCCCGCGCGTCCCCCCGACACCCCCCGTGCGGCACCCCGGGGGCGAGTGCCACCACCCCTACACCCCTGCCCCACCCGCGGGACCCCCTCAACAGCCCCGGCTGGGGCGTGGCAGGCTGGGGGCACCGTGGGAAGGCTGGGGACGGGGCAGGTGCCCTCCCCGGGGTCTGCAGGGTGGGCAGCGGGTGCAGGGCAGGAGGCGGCCGAGGTGGAAGCGTCGGGTCCAGTAGAAGTGGCAGAGGTCGATGGCCATGAGCAGGAGGACAAGGAGCCCGTAGAGCCCAACGAAGGGCAAGGCCAGTGGGTTCCTGCGGGGGGGGTGCACTTCAGGAGGGGGCAGCCATGGCCTCCCCCAGCACAGCGGCACTAGGGAGGGCCACCCAGGGCCCAGTGTGGGCTCCAAGGGACATCACAGGCCCAATGCCAACAGCCACAGGAAGTCCCTGGGGCTGTGCTGGGATCCCCGAGCAGCACACCCAGCCACAGTCCTGCTCACCGGAGTAGCTCAGGGCTGGCCAGGCTGGAGAGGTTCACCCCGGTGAGGGCCTCCAGGGCCAGCTGGGAGCAGCAGGACTTGAGGGCGCGCGGGCTGGGCTGGCAGCAGTAGCGGTGGCCGGGAGGGTCAGTCAGCCGTGGGCAGTAGAAGCCGGGGTGGGAGTGGCCGTCACGGCCAACGTAGCCCTCGCAGAGGTGCAGGTTCTGCACTGAGACTGCAGCGGGTAGCAGGGGCTTGGAGAGGGCCAGGAGGGAGTCCCCACTGCATGAGCCACAGAGCCACACGGTGCTGGCAGGACAGGCTGCCAGCTCCAGCAAGGTGGCCCTTGCAGGGATGCCACAGAGCAGAGCCTTCCCAGTCCCAGCAGGGATGAACTGGAGCTCACTAGCCCCAGGGGACCTGGCTAAAATGACACAGGGACCCTTGGCTCAGCTCTCAGCGTGGGCTCCAGCCCCCCGGCAGTGCCTGCTGCAGCCACGGCCCTGTGTGTGCCGTGACCACCAGTGCTTGCCATGGCCTCAACAAGGGCAAACATGGGGGAGGAGGGTGATGGTGGCAGAGGGGAGGGGAAAGCCCTCGGGGACATCAGGTCAGCCCCCATCTCTCCATGCTGAATCTTTCCCTGTTCCCCATGACCCCACAGGGACAGCACTTACACCCCACAGATGTGCTGCAGTGGGACCAACCCCAGCACCACCACACCTCAGCCACCATCCCCAGCATGAACCACCACCTCCCACTGTGGACCACTGCCTCCTAGCACAGATGCCCCCAGCCTCTGTTCTGGGCTGTCAGGGAGCAACCCCCAAGGGACAAAGCTTCGTCAGGGATGGGGAGGACAGGTTCAGGGAACAGAAGGGGCAGGAGTGGGGCTGTACCTGTCCCAAGGATGCTGGGGAACAGAGCCGTGGTGAGGAGCAGCTGGAGCAGGAGCCCACCCAGCATCATCCTGGCCGACACTGAGCAGAGGCAGCTCCAGTGGAGGCAGAAACCACAGCCACTCCTGCTCCCGCCTCCATCGCAGCCCATCAAGAGCCGCTCAGAGCCATTAGAGCCTCCTGCACTCACTCAGGCTCAGTCCGCAGGGATCAGGGCGGAGGCGGGAGCATCAGTAATGAGCTTCTGGGGCCAGGAGCTCCTTCCCCACCCAGCCACGGATCAGCAGCCACAGGGTCCAGGGCCCTGGTTGGGCACTGGGACCCGTCCCAGGATCCAGGAGTTATGGCGAAGGCCGTGGGCCAGGCCAGGGCATGGGGTGAGTGCCTGGCACCAGGTGGGGGCAGGTCGCCTGTGCTGCAGTCCCTCAGCACCCACTCCCTCATCACCCACCCCTGGGCAGGGCCCTGCGCCAGCCCTCTGGCCCCCTGCCAGCCATGACATTAGCCAGGCTCCAGCAGAGGGTCTCCATGCCAGGCATCCTCCAGGTGCTGCAAAGGGCCGAGCTGCTGGGGCTGGTCCATGCTGGCTCCATGAACTCAGCCCCTTCCAGGGCTGTGGGATGCAGGACCATGACCGAGCCTGTAGCATGCAGAGGTGCCGAAGGCTGTGCAGGAATCATGGAAGCACAGAATCATTTAGGTTGGAAAAGACCTCTAAGTTCATCGAGTCCAATGAAGCCAGAGCTGAGGGAGCTCCCCCGGCCTCCCCCTGCAGCCCTCCCCGCTGGCAGTAATTAGCCCCAGGGGCCAGGGAGCTCGCAGCCCCTGCGGTTCCCACAGCAACCAGGAGGATGCTCTGGTGAGGTGGCATCAGCACCTGCACCTCAACTGCTGCAGCCTCAGCAGAGACTGGACTGCCAGGCTCACACTGAAACGGGGCTAAAGGCTCTGGATTTGGGAGAGGCCATTGCCATGCTTCCCCCCCGTCACTGCTGCCAGCACAAGGAGCTGCCTGACTCCTGTCCCCCTGGCTCCTGCTGCCAAGCATGGCTGGGCCTGGCCATGCCACCAGCCTTTCACACCCAGCTCAAGATCTGGGAGCACTGGCAGGGCAGGGACCTCAAAGAGCAGAGGACAGCACAGCTCTGGCAGCCCACCCAGCCCCCCCAGACTGACCCTGGCCCCAAGCCAGACTCCCCACCTTGGGTGCTGCCCTGTCTCCCCATGGCGCACTGTTCCCATTCACCTGCACGGGAGGCACAAACCACACACAGACTGGGCCCTTGGAAACAGCCTCGTGTTTCCTACGAGCTCCAGGTGAGCTCAGTCTCTAGTCCACAGCACCTCTCCAGGCAACTGCCCAACACCACCAATCAGCCCCATGCTGCCCCACTAGGCCAGGGGAGCCCAGCACAGGCCCCTGCCCCAGCCACTGGGTGGCCACACTCCCGGGCAGCCTGTGAACATCAGTGCCCATCCCACCAGCAGCAGCAGAGCCTGGCCTGAGCTGTGCTCAGCCCACCCGGCACCACATTCCGCAGCCTTCGCCCAGCCCCGGCCACAGCAGTTCATTCCAAAATCTATCTGAGAATGTGGGACTAATAAATTAGAAGGCAGCAGCAGCCTCTGCAAGTCCAGCGCCTCCTGCCCCCGCCCACCACAGTGCTGCTGGCCCTGCTCTCCTGCAGTGCTGGTGCTGCTCCCACGCTGCCCAGCCACTCTGCTCCTCTCCCACTCCACACACTACCCCAAGCGGATGCGGAATGTGGCAATTTCCATGGGGTCCAGGTAGATGTTGGTGCTGTTGGAAGCCGTGCCCAGTGGATACATCAGCGTCAGTGAGGTGGGCTGCAGGGAGCCCAGCTCCAGCCCCTGGAACAGGCCTCCCAGGACCAGCTGGGGAGAGAGGAGGGAGAAGAGAGGAGGCCTGGGTGCTGCCTCTGGTGCCTGGGGCAGCACTGTGCCCAGGGCAGCCTGATATGTGGCATGCCAGCCGTGCCGAGGTCCAGCCTGGCTCTGACTCAGTGTGGGTGTGGGGCAGCCTAGCCCTACCTTGCCCTGGCTGGTAGTGCAGTTGAAGCCCAGGTTCTTGGCCTCCAGGCTGCAGTCAAAGCCTTTGCGGTGCAGAATCAGCGCTGCCTCGGTCGAGGGTAGTGAGTCGTCCTGGGGGAAGCCAGGGTGTGAGGCACAACAGTGAGGACAGCAGGGCAAGAGCCCCCCAGAGTCCTGTCACACCCAGGCTGTAGCTCACTTCTGCCTGCAACATCCGCAAGTTAAGGATGTGGAAGTCGCAGGGGAGGGTGGTGGCAAGGGGCACGAAGGAGCGCAGGGCTGGCACGGCTGGCTTCTCCAGCGCCACCGGCATGACCAGGGCCTCGGCATTCAGGTGCATAGAGGTGATGTGGCTCAGCAGGGAGGGGAAACTGATGGGGCGTTCGTCCTGCACCTGCGGAGGAGCACATGGGTCAGCATAGGCCTGGGGAGCCGCAGGGCCAGGCAGAGCCTGGGCAGGGCCCACAGAACGAACCACTGCTCCAGCAGTGCCCCGAGACCAGGCACCTGCAGGCACAGGGCACCCAGAGCTGCCCCCACCCAGGCAGGACTCCCTTCCCCAGCACCCAAACAGGACCCCATCTAGCTGATGCTCAGACTATGGACCTGCTACGGGCCTGGCTAGGCTAGTGGCTAGCAGCTAGTGCACGAGACAGGGAGAGACAGCAGGGCCAGGCCGGCCATTACCTCAGGGCTGCCAGTCCTGGTGCCAGGGAAGCCCAAGGCTTTAAACATGGAGACCAGTTTGGAAAAGAAGCCGGAGCTCTGAATGGGTGACATGGCGCAAGCATAGAGGGCAGCGAGGGGATGGGACAAGAACACTGTGATTACAAGGGCAACGCGGCTCCACAGGGACAGATCCCACTGCACAGGTCCCACCCTCCTCGTGCCCCCTGCTCCAGGCCCATCCCTGCCTAGAGCCAGCACAATGGGACAGGAGGGGAGCAGATGCTGCATCCCATCACACGTGTGGCTTTCTGCAGGTGCCTCCACCCTGCTCCATCCCAAGGCAAGGCTGGGCATTCCCATCCTGTGGCCTCACAGCCCAGGCACCTTGTTGGCAGTGGTGCGGCGCTCCAGGAGGAGCCGGAATCGGTTGCAGGTTCGCTTGTTGTCCTTCAGCCCCTGGCCCAAGCCCCGGTTGTCATCCTGCATGAGGCGCCGGTCCAGGATCACCTCCAGCTGGCCTGTGAAGAGTGGGTCCCCATGCCCCAGGCTTTACCAGGAGCCAGCCACCCCCCATGGCATGGAGCTCCAGAGACAGCAGGACCAGGGCACCCTGTGCCCAGCCTGCAGCACCCTCCTCCCCTACATCCCCTGGGGAGGGGAGCCCCAGCTCTACAGCAGGTCTCCAAGGCATAGGCCTCCAAGACACAGGCCTCCATCTCACCGCTGCGGAGGCTGGAGACTCCCAGGGCCTGGGCTGTGAGCAGCGTCAAGCGGCTCTGCATGTCCTGGATGTAGGCCATGGCAGGCATGGGGTAGAAGTTGGCCTGCAGCGGCAGCTTCCGCTGGTACCTGCGGGGCTGGATCTGTCAAGGGACAGAGGTCAGTGGCCAAAAGTGGCTCCCACAGTGCCCAGCGCTGGGTGTCGGGGAACTGTCCTGCTGTGGGCAGGTGCTGTCCCTCCCTAGGCTGCCACATACCTGGAAACCGTTGAGGTCCGTGAAGAAGGTGTTGTCGCTCTCAATGTCGGTGCTGAAGCGCAGGGCCAGCTCCTTGTTGATGTGGTCACGGATGTCCACCAGGCAGGATACATCCAGGGACAGGCCCTCCACCCCTGTAGGTAGGCAGTGAGGGGCTGGGCCCCACAGGCAGCATTGCCCAGCACCACTGGGCCAGCAACACCCCAGCACCACCTCAGGATCTCACCTGGCACATTGTACAGCCGCACCATGGTCTGAACGTGCTCGTAGTAGCTGGCAACCTCTGAGAAGAGGGGTCCCTCCGTCACCCGCACCACTGGGGGGTTCTTGGGGGTATAGGGCTGGGAGGAAGGAGCGCTGTGCTGAGGCTGCTGCCTGAAGACAGTCCCGCAGGCACAGCTGCCAGCTGGCTAACAGGACAAACCCTATACCTTGGCTTCTCCATCAGGCAGGAAGAGATAGGCCCCACTTTTGTCCTTGGAGGTCCTGGTACCGTAGACGAGGAACTCGCTGCTCACTCTGTGCCCCTGCTCCTCCCCAGCTCCACGTATGCTCTGTGGGTGCGGGCCAGCACAGCCATGAATGCAGAAGGCAGCACGGTGACCCCCTCCCCTCCTCCACTCCAGAGCCCCACATTCACCTGCAGCAGGCCCGAGTGCCCTGAGAAGCAGGCCTGCAGGTGCTGGTTCTCCAGGCAGAAGTCATCGGCAGCAGCCGGGAAGACTTGCAGGGGCACGGCCTCAGGCTTGCGCACAGGCAGGTCCCGACCGTGCAGGTACAGGCGCGTGGAGGACCTCAGCGTGGCATGGCCGTCCAAGGACCTGTGCAGCTGCAGCACACGCAGCCCCAGCGCGGGCAGGCGGGCCAGCACAGACACCTGCAGGCAGTATGGGGACCTGAGCCAGCCCCCCGTGCCTGGGGACGGACTGGGAGTCAGTCAGGCAAAGGCCTCCCCCTCTACTGAGGGGAGACGTGCGTGGGGGCCTGGTGGTTTGACAGCTGTGGGAGCTTGTGTTGTGGGGCAGGGACAGAGCAGGGCTGACAGAGTATCCTGGCAGTATACAGGGATGGGAGGCTGGCATACATGGTATGTGCAGGCTGAGGATGGGGCAGGCAGTGTCACCGGGGCATCCTGTACCTGGTAGACGTCAGGAACCACTTCCGTGGCGGAGCTCCAGGTTGCGCTGAGCTGGAAGGGCAGGGGCTGGCCCTCCTCGGAGAGCACACGCACATGCGGGGAGTCCACCAGCATTGGCACCACACTCAGGCGTTCCTGCTCCAGAGGGTTGAACACCACCAGGAACCTGCAGGGGTCACCAAGGGATGGCATCCCAGCCCCATCACATCCCAGATGCCCAATGCCCCACACTACCCACAGGTTCACTGCATCCACCCATAGCTTCACAGCATCCCAGATACTCCATCACTGCCTCTCCACAGCCCCACAAGTCCCTAAAGCAAGGCATGAGGCCCTACCGGGGTGAGGTGTCCAGTTTGACCACTGTCTTCTCCGGGAGGGAGTCCTGGCTGGGGCGCGTGTCATCCTGGGGAGAGGAGCAGTAAGAGTTGGGGTATGCCCACACCCTGCCAGCTGGGCCCAGAACACAGGCACAGGCTGGGGCCCTTTCCCCAGCCATGCCTGCATAGAATTGTGCTCCTGAGGGCATGGGGACAGCATAACAAGGTCCAGGGAGCCGGGGGCAGGCATTGCTCACCGTGCTGAGGAAGGGCGCAGCGGGGTCATGGTGATATGTGTCCTTGTCCCCCAGCACAAGGTAGTGCGCAGCGTTGATAATGACGCGCTTCAGGTTGGTAAGGGAGTGGAGCAGCCTGGGGCACAGGCAGAGTGAGCCACCCAGGGCCATTCAGCCACCCAACACCCCCCACCTCTCACCAGCAGAGGAGCCCCAAAAGACCCCTACACCCAGCCACACTCACAGCCCTGAGCCCACCAGCCCCTCCCTGACAGGCTCTGAGGGTGCTCCAGCCCCCACACACACCGGACTCCGTAGTCCACAGCTACAGCCTCCTTGGCGGTGCCAGTGATGGCGTCGTGGTGCTGGAAGAGGCCCAGGTTGCGTCGGGCGTTGCTCAGCAGGGCGTAGTCGGAGAGCGGGTACCTGCCGTCAGCACTGGCATGGCGGGCGTGGGCGAGTGCCAGGCTGTACAGGATCTCTGCCCCCCTGCACAGGGACAGGGTCACAGAGGATCTCTGTCCCTGTGCCCCAGTGCTGCGGGGGCTGGCCTGGACGTGCCGGCGGGGGCACACACTCCCCTGGGACTGGGCAAGGGTTTGGCACTGCCTGGGCCACCCCAGCACATTGGTGGCTGGTGCAGACCTGGGGGCTGCTGGAGCTCCCAGATGCTGCCTAATCATCCCTCACCCACACCCTGCACACCCCCCATGCTCCACAGCCCAGTCTGCTGCCCCTCACCGGAGGTGGGCCTCTAGCACCCGGTCCAGGCTCTTGTAGAACGGCCGGGAGGTGTAGTATCCCGTCCAGTAGTGGTCCTCCCGGTCAGCATAGGAGAAGAAATCCCCAGTCAGCACTGGGAACCCAGGCGGCCTCATCCCCGGCACAATGCCCATCTTCTTATACAGGGCATCAAAGTAGTCAGAGAGCGTCCCAAACTGCGCCTGCAGGACAGCACATGTGGCCCTGAGCCAGGGCTCCCACAGTGGGGGCTCCCATCAACTCTCCCAGCACTGCCCACCCTCTGGCTACACTCTGTGGTGGCCTCCTGGTGCCCCCAGCCCCACTGAAGATCCTTGCACGTACCTGGACGTGGAGGTCAGGCCGGGAATTGAGGAAGTCGAAGATGCGCTGGTAGTTGAGGAACTGGGCGTCCCACTCCTGTGGCTTGTCGTATCGGAAGTCATCTCCCAGGGGCACCAGGAGCACCTTGCTGCGGTACAGCTTGGACTTCTTGCGGTACTGGTCCAGCAGCAGCTGGGCTCTGCATGGGGGCCGAGGCATGAGACTGGCCCTGGATAGGCCACCGGGCTGGGAGCCATGTGCCCCTGCCACACTCACCGCTCCGCCACGTTGGCATCGGTGATGGCACGGGGAGGAACCTTCCAGGGGCAGTTGATTCGGCCTCCAGGCAGGCGCTTGAAGTCAAACTGGCAGCAGATCTTGGGGTCTGGCCCACAGGTGTGGGGCACATCGTAGCTGTAGAAGGGCATCATGTGGCAGAAGATGTCAGTGCTGGTGTCTGGATCTGTAGGACCAAGGACAGGTGAGCACCAGCAATGGCTCTCCCTTGCCTGTCCCCGAGCAGGGGGTTCCAAGGACAGCTGTTGGACAGAGCAGAGTTGGAGCCCAGAGGACACAGCAGCCTCCCTCAGCGTGCTGGGCACAGAGGCAGATGGGGAGTCACCCTAGGGCTGTCGCATGGGGCAGAGCCATCGCTTCCTGGCGCTCAGCTCATCTGCACAGTAAAGTGGCTGGTAGCCATTCCCTGCTGCCACTTGCCCTACAGGGCCCCTTCTGCCGTCCCCTCCTGGCAGCCTCTCACCCCACGTCTGTCTCCACATAAACTCCAGGTTCTGGGTGGCAGCAAAGTGCTTCTTGATGGCATAGTGCACACGCTGGATGAGCATGGCCGTCAGGTTGGAGCGCTTCAGCAGGTAAGGCATGGTGGAGCTGTACCCAAAGGGGTCCACGGCCCAGCCCGACCGCGGTGTCACACCTGGAGGCACAGAGACCTGTCAGCCTGTGCTGAGCCAGCATCACCTCCTGTGAGGAGGGTCCTGCCAGGGCCAGGGTGCCAGTCAGCATTGTGCTCCTCCTGCTCAGCACCCACTCTGCTCTCACCAATGTTCTTCTCTAGCCACTGGTGCCCCTCGATCAGCTGGTCAATCATGGCGAAGTAGTGGGAATTGGCCTCGTCGGGCATCACCCAGCCACCTGTCACCATCTCCAGCTGCCCATTGCCCACCAGCCTGTGAGGGGGACACCCGAGATGTGACCAGAGTCCCGCGTGAGCCACATGCCCATGGCAGAGATTCCCTGCCTTTAGCCACCTGGGGCCCACCCACAGCCCCCACAGCCACTGCTGCCATTCCTCACTACCCATGCTGACTTCACAGAGAGACACATCCCTCCACAGCTCAGTGCCAGCCAAGCCCCCTGCCAGAGCGCATTCCCACATAGGACAACACCCTCTGCTATGTCCTCCATCCCTAGCTCTCTCAGGGCAGGAGGCTGACAAGGGGGCCCTGTCCCACTATACAGTCCTGCCCTCCAAGTCTCCCACAACTCCAAGGGTGCCCTGGGCCTTGCACTCAAGTTTCTCAGCCCAATGAGCACAGGCAGAGGCACAGGGTGAGACCTGCCTCCCCCAGCCCTCAGTCCTCACTGCAGAGACCCCGGTGCTGGCAGCACCCAGCTCTCACCCCTCACTGCAGTGGTTCTGACATCTGGTGGCACTGGGAGGCTGCTGGTAGTGCCAGGGCACCCCATGGTGAGCAGTGCAGGGCCCACGGTTGCTGCACTGCAGTCAGGGCAGCCTTCCTGTCCCCAGGGCTCTTTCCTGCCCTACCTGCGCACTGCAGCCCGCTTCTGGGCACTGATGTTGTCCCACCACTTGGAAAAGAAGGAGATCTCGGACCAGATGAAGCGCCGGCGCGGGTCCTCCTGCATCTTCAGCACCATGCTGTTGAGGATGTGCTGCGTTTGGTCATAGTAGTACTTGTCGAAGGTCTTGATCCAGCCTAGCAGCACAGCTGGGGGTCACTGTGGGGGCCCAGCCCTTCCCTGCCAGCACTATGCGGCAGCAGGGGCTGGGCCAGCCCTTCCCCTCCTCTGCTGCTCACCTGGGTCATTGTGGGAGTGCGGCACCACAAACACCTGCAGAGGTTCCATGTCCCACTCGTTGGGCTCATAGGTGATGTCGAAGCCCTGCTTCCAGACACCGCCATCCTGGTTGTCAAAGGGCAGCAGAGAGTACACGGCCAGCATCTGTGGGTGGGAGGCAGGGCTGAAAGATCCCCAAAAAAGTAGAGCCAGGACCCCACAGATGCCCAGGTATGGCCCCCTTGTGCTAGCAGAGCCACCAGCCCCTCACCTGCAGGTCTGGGCTCTGTCCCTTGCCCCCCAGGGCGAACTGGCAGTCCTGTGGGGACACGGAGAGGAAACTTGGGCGACTCTCAGGGGGCAGCACCCAGGAGCCATTTGGGGGGTGATGGGGCAATGCGGGCTGCCCCTCTGCGTGGGCCGTCAGCTCCAGCACCGAGTCCTTGATGTGGCTGATGATCTCATGGTTCTCCTCCAGCAGCTGCTCCAGCTGCTCGATGCGGTTCTGTAGCACTGAGATCTGGCTCTGGGGGGACAGAGGCCACGGTGAGAGCCAGGAGGTCATCCAGAGCTATGGGGAGCCAGCCTTGGCCCTGGCAGCCGAATGGTGGGAGGCCAGGGCTGGCTCCCCATGAATTTCCCTGGCTGAATGTCCCTGTTTGTCATCCCATGGCCCCTCTCACCCACCCCAACCCCCTCAAACTCACCCTGGGGAAGTTGCCCCCACTCTGGTGTCGTGCAGGGTCGTGCTGTACCCGGTCCAGCATCAAGTAGAGGGAGAAGACGGCCACGCAGAAGATGGCAGCTCCACACACTGTCACCTGCTTCTTCAGCTTCATCACGAAGGGGTGGAGGGACTCACCTGCGCCGGGATACGGGGAGGGGGGCACACGTCGGACAGCGCAACCCCCCACCGCGGCCTCCCGCCTCCTTCTCCAAGCGCCCTCCCCGCGTCCTACTTGGCTTAATCCGGTGCTGAGTATTTATAGCTGCGGATGGGGCTGGGGAAGGGGCCAGGGCCGGGACAGGCCGCGCGGCCCCGCCGAGCCGGGCAGCGCCCGGGGCCGCCGCGCTGCAGCCCCGCGGGGCCGGGCCGGGCCGGGCCGGGGAGGGACCGGGGAAGGCCAGGCCGGCGCCGGCGGGGACACCGCGGGCGCTCCGCTCTTACCCCGGGCGGCTCCGCGGCCCGACCCCGCTCCTCACATCGCCCGCCCGGGCCCGCCGGGATGGGCCAGGCCAGGCCAGGCCCCGCCCGCCGCTCCGCCCCCGAGCGCGGCCCCGGGGGAGGCGGTACCGGCGCGGGCGGGCCGGGCCGGGCACCCCGCGGAGCGCCGGGGTCGGCCCGGCCGGGACCCACCCACAAGCTGGCCGCCCTCCCAGCCGCGGGGCCGAGCTGAGATGCCGCTGCCTCATCCCTGTACCCTGTCCGAGTGCCCTGTCCCATTCCACCACCCCACTGTGCCCTGTCCCAGTGACCCGTCCCAGTACTCCCCCATCCCAGTGCCCTGTCCAAGTGCACCCTGTCCTGGTGCCCCACCCTGGTACTTCATTCTGGTGCTCTATCTCGGTGCACTCTGTCCCGGTGTGCCCTGTCCTGGTATCCCGTCCTGGTGCATCATTACGGTGCTCCATCCCAGTGTCTCATCTCTCAGTGCCCCATCCCAGTGCAGTACAGACCCACATCCCCTCACAGACTCCAGACACGCAGCTGCAGAGCTCCTGTGTTTATTGAGCAGGATGAAGCCGGGCAGGAGCTGCGTGTGCTGTGACCTCCACCCAGGGCACGCGGGAGCCTCTGGAAAAGGAAAGGGGCACAGGCACCCACAGCTGCACCACAGCACATGCTGTCCAGGCAGGGTTCTGCTGTGCCCCCAGGCACTGCCATGGGATGGATCCAGGGGCTCTGTCACTGCCCAAGGGAGGGACACTGCTGCGGGATTGATCCAGGGCCCCTGGTGCCCCCATCAACGGTGCCTCTTGCGGATGGCAATGAGGTCCTGGTGGATGGTGCTGAAGCTGGGCCGCTTGTGGGGGTCATACTCCCAGCAGCGCTGCATCAGCTGGTACACCTCCTCAGGGCACTGCTCAGGGCGGTCCAGCCGCACACCTGAGGTAACAGGGATGGGAACATGGCAGCCTGGACCACTAGTCCCTCACCCCCCACAGCCCCATCTAGCCCTCCCATGGGCACAGCTCTACAGTGGATCTGCTGTGCTGGACCCACAGCTCACAGTGGCCCTTGGGAGCCAGCCTTGGCTGTGTCCCCTACCCTGCTCCACTGCCTCCCGTGTCTGCTGGTTGCTGAGGTTGGCATAGGGGATGGCGCCCAGGCTGAAGGCTTCCCACAACAGGATCCCAAAGCTCCAGACATCGCTCTCCGAGCTGTATCGGCCTGGGGACATGGAGCAGGATGAATGGTGGCAGCTGTCACCACTGACTGGTTGTGCCTTCACTCCTGAGGGCTGGGGTACTTTGGATCTCTGCCTCCCTCCTCAGGATCAGGTGCGTGGGAGTGGGACAGTGCTGGACTCCTGGCTCCCAGCTGAGCTGTGGGGTGCCAGGCTGTGCCCAGCACCATCCCATACCATAATTGAGTGCTTCAGGGGCCGTCCACTTGACAGGGATCTGCTTCATCCCCCCTGTGGAGGCATAGATGCCATCCTCCTCCTCCCGTGACATCCCAAAATCACTGATCTTCAGGGTGTTCCTCTCCGTCACCAGGCAGTTGCGAGCAGCCAGGTCCCTGTGGCGGCCCCGAGCCATCAGCCGTGCACCCGGCTGTTCCCGGGGCTCCAGGACAGTGAGGGTTCCAGGGCTCTCCCTGCCTTGCCAGGGCCCACCTGTGGATGCAGTGCTTGCTCTCCAGGTACTCCATGCCAGCAGCAGCATTCTCTGTCATCCTGACCAGCTCCTTCACCCGGAGGTGGGGCCCTTCGCTGCGCAGGAAGCTCAGGAAGTCCCCCCCTGCACCCGGATTATGGAGCTGGTGGGTGCCTGGGCACACCCATTTGTGCTGGGGGGCTGTGGGTCAGAGCCACTCACCCTGCACCAGCTCCATGACAATGTAAATGGGCTGTTTCTGTGTGCAGACACCAATGAGCCGCACGATGTTCGGGTGCCTGTACTGCTTGAGGATCCTGCGGGGACAAGGATGAGCACCACAATTGTGTGGGAGCCCAGCTGCCTCAGGCACAGGCCACCCAGTACCAACTCCAGGGTGCTCTACCGAGCTGGCTGAGGGACACAGCCCTCAGCACATTCCCCGCTGCAGGCCCAGCGGGGTTAAATAGCCCCAGGGGTGGATAGACAGGCAGAGACAAGCACACTGGCCCAGACCTGGCTTCCTGAAGGAACTTGGCCTTGAGCTCAGGCGGGAGGTTTTCCCGGCAGGATTTCACAGCCACAGCGGTGTTGTCAGCACGCAGGCGGCCACTGAACACCTCCCCAAAGTTACCCTGCCGAGACACAGGTACACCGGCTCAGCTCACCATGTGGCCCAAGGAAAACCCTGTTCTTCTGTAGACCCCTGTGGGGACAGCTGGGCCCTCCCCTACACCCCACAGCACCTTGACTCACCCGGCCAATGCGCTCCCCCAGCAACACATCTTCGTGGTTGAGCACCCATTTGTCCTGCAGCAAGCAACACTGGTGACCTGTCCCCCAACCCACATCTCCCTGCAGCCCCCTCTCAGACAGCCCCAGAGGGGATCCCCAGACCTCAGGGTCTGTCCCCCCAGGCCTTAGTCCCCCCATCTAGCTGGAGAAGCATGCCTGGGGCTCCCAGCCAAGCCCTGGGAAGACGAAGGGGTCGGGCAGGGCTGCCCCTGCTCAGGGGGCCAGTCCCCCTTCCTGCTGCCTGTGTCACCTTGGGTACAGCCCTGGCCAGGACGATGCCACTCTTGCGGGTGATGGGCTGCTGGCTCTGCAGGAGGTGTTGGATGAGCAGCGGGATGGTGGGGAAACTGTCCCCCTCCAGTCGGAACATGTTCTGCAGGAAGGGCAGCTGAGGGGTTGTGCCCAGCAGGGACCCCTGCCTGCTCATGTGGGGTTGCCCTGGCCTTCCCCCCTGCCCATGATCACTCACATCGGCAGCCTGGATGATGAAATGCCGGGGCTGCCCGTCCCACAGCACGCTGAGCACATACTCCTGCTTGCCCTGGCTCTCCCGCACCAGGAAGTCCCCACTGCAGATCAGCAGCTCCTGCACCTCCGAGCGTGGGATGGCCCCATGATACCAGACCTGCTGGCACAGCGGCTTCTGCACCTCCGGGATCAGGGGCATGGGGGGGGGCAGCTGGAAAGAAACAGGGTGAGCCCAGCCATGTCCATCCCTGAGTCGTGCCAGAGGTTGGCAGCAGTGGTGCCCGGAAGCTGTGCCCAGGGTAGAGCTGGACGAGAGTCTGGAAGGGCTGGAACAGGGAGGGGAGGGGGCTGTGAGGCCAGAGGGGAGGGGGGGCAGAAGGGCCAGCTGGGTGGAGAGCAGGGTGACTGGAGGTGCCCAGGGACTCACCGAGTACTTGGGGCTGAAGATACCCGTGATGTGGTTCTTGAGGGTCTCTAGAGCACTGGCCCCACTTCGCTCCTGCTCCTGGGGGAGGTACAAGCTGTGCGCCAGCTGGGGAGGGCCCCATCCCTGCCACTCCCAGGGCATGGGAGGCAGGACTCACCGTGGAGGAGACAGACTGCCGGTCCTCTGGCACAGGCAGGGCGGGCAGGGGCTCCCTGGCCCCCAGCTCTGCCAGCTTCCCTGCCAGCATGTCCCGCTGTGCCTGCAGCTTGGCCTGGGTGCAGAGGCAGCCCTCGAGCTGCTGCTGCGCCTCAAGCAGCCCCTGCCGCCTGCTCAGCAAGTGCACCCTGGGGAGGGGACAGGGTGGTCAGCACCCGCCGCCCTGGCCCCTTGCTCCCCCTCCACTGCACCTCACCGCTTCCCAGGGCTCCAGCCCTGCTCCTCTTCATGGATCTCTGCCTTCAGCTCCCACACCTGCTGTTCCTTGCTGCTTACAGCCTCCGTGGCAGCCGCCAGCTCCTCCTCGACCGACGTCAGGCTGCAAGAGACACATGCCGGTATGCTGAGCCCCTGCTCCTAACCTGTCCCTTGCCTGTGGCCAGCCCCACTCACCAGTGCTGGACACTCTCAAGGGTCAGCTCATTCAGCTGCAGTTCCCCTGGTGCCAGGCTCTCTGTCTCCTCCAGCAGGCTCTCATCAAAGGACACAGTTGGTGGCACCTCGGAGTCATACCTGTGGACACCCAGTATGGCTCTGCCTCCATCTGCTCTGTGCTGGCTGCCAGCAACTGTGGGTGGCAGGGCCGTGCCCGGCAGAGAGGCTGCGGCTGCACAGGGCCGTACTGGTGGCTCTGGATGAAGCCGCTGTACTCAGTGGCAGGGTTGATGGCCTCGATGGCACCGGCAATCTCATGGTGAATGGCAAGAACGTCCTCCTGTACCAGGCTGCTGATGCTGCAGTACTCCCCAAGGATCTCCTTTCTGCAAGAGCACTGCTGGTTCTGGGGGACCATGGGGGTGCCCAGGGGTTGGCAGTGGGGTGAAGGGCTGGCAGGGGGGTGCGAGATGGGGAGTGGGGCATGGGATGGGCAGTGGGGAATAGGACAAGCAGCAGGGGGGACAGGAATCTTACAGGATGAGGACCATCTCCTGCTGCAGGTTGTAGAGGGACTGGTGCAGGCTGGGCAGCACCCGCTGGTAGTAGTGCTGGTGGTGCAGCGCAGCTGCCTGCACGGCCAGCACATATTGGTTGTGCAGGGCATAGAGCTTCCAGAGGCTGCGGACATACTTCTCCTTTGCTTTGTCCCGCTCTTTGTCTGTGGGGAGAGGCCGTGGAAAACACCAACCACCAGCACACCACCAGTCCCAGCATTGCAGCACATCAGTGAGGGGCAAGAACACCTGGCAGGGCTGGGGCAGGGGCCAGGGGGTGTCGAGCTGGGAGAGGGTCCCAGAGCAGGCAGGGCAACCAAGGCTGGGGCAGTTACACTGACACAGGGATGCTCCTGACTCACAGCATGGTTTCCCAAAGCCTCTGGACTTTTGCCTATCTCCTTGGGGGCCAGGCTGGGCTCTCCCCACGCTGCCCACCCCAAGAGTCCCCACCCGCTCCAGGCTGGGCCATGATTCCCACAGGGTGCAGGATGCTCCAGCCATACTTGGCCCACAAGGGGAGCTGGGAGGGGATGCAGTGGGATGGAGCTGAGGGCCAGGCTGGCACCTTTGCTGGCCTCCTGGTACTTGCGTTTGGCCTGGGCGCTGTCACGTGCCAGGCTGCGGTACTGCGCCTTCAGCTTCTCCATCTCCTGCTGTGTCGTCTGGGGAGGGACACGGTCAGGGAGCGGGGCCAGGCCACAGCCTCACTCCCCCGCTGGCCCCCACATACCCGGGTGTACTCCTGGCTGACCACCTGCCACTGCTCACTGAAGGCCTTGCGCAGCTGCTGCTTGTCGCGGATGAGCAGGCTCAGCTTGGCCAGCGGCCCTGCCACCAGCTCCTCTGCGTGCTGCCGCAGGATCTGGCTCAGCGTCTCTGTCCGGCTCGCCAGCACCCACCAGGTCTGTGGGATGCCAGCGCATCAGGAAAAGTGTGGGGACAGCACCCTCCAGCACCACACCAGGCTCTGCAAAGCATACTCCTGCTCCAGGGCATCCCTACCTTCTCCATCTGGCCACCATGGTCACCACGGAGCTGCCCAGTGCCCTCCTGCTTCTCCAGCTGGGAGAACATGTGGTGCAGCATCCCTGCGTACTCCCGGTCGCTCTTGGCACGCTGCGACATCCACTTCTTCATCAGCTCCAGGAGACGCAGCTCCCCGTCCTGCAGCCGCAGCAGTGCGCTGTGCCCCTGCGGGCACCACAGCTCCGGCCCGAAACCCATGGCACCACCGTCTGGGTGGGGGGAGGCTGTGGGGTGCCAGGCCAGGCTGAGTCATGGCTGCTGCCCCGCACTGCCTGCACCAGTGGCCAGGCCCTTTGTATCTCACACCCTCCCTCCTCGTTGCCTAGCCCGAGTGGCAGGGCAGACCCTCCATGCCTCCTACAATCAGCCTTGCAAAGTGCATTCAAAGCAGTGGGGTGAGCGCTCCAAGCCCTGTGGGAGCTGGAGCCTGCAGGGACAGTGCCAGGGAGGAGGAAGTGTGGGGTGAGACACAGCAGTGTCACCTCTGCTGCGTGTGGGGCTGCTCCCGAGGGCAGCACAGCTGTGCCCCCCACCCCAGCTGGGCACCAGTCCCTGTGCCTGTGCTGCCTGTTGGCACTGCCACCCCTGTGCCTGCAGTGTGGAAGCTCCCAGGGACCAGGACACAACCGGGAAGCTGGTGAGAGCAGGACAGGGTGCTGAGCCCCAAAGGAAAGTGCTGAGCCTGGCCATGCCTCAGCAGCCGGGACTCCAGCATGGCCATTGGGAGCCAATTTGGGAAGCTGGGAGCCAAACCAGTCCCAGCAGTGGTCCTAGGGTGCTCTGCCCCTTGGCAAGAGCACAGCAGGAGCAGGAGAATGCTGGGGCACCTCCCTGTGCAGGGCAGGATGTCCCCTGGCACAGCCCTTGACCCTGCCGAGAGCCAGGGCCTAGAACCCCCCCTGCCCTACAAAGGTATCCCCTGTCCCTGCCAGCACCCTGCTGGGGCACAGGCCCTCCAACCTGCGTCTGCTGTGAGGTCCCCGCCGTGGGGCTGCTGCTGGCGTCCTGCTGGAACCGGGGCTGGTGTGGTCTTGACCCCGTGCAGCTCCAGCTCGTGGGGAGGAACAGGAAACCCGGGGCTGACCATACAGCCATTGCGAGATTTCCTGTGCTTCCTCCCCTCCCTGCCAGTCCCTGCACCCACGGCCAGCACTGGCTCATGGCTGTGCTGCAGCTGGGCAGCTCCCAGCCCCATCGCCCCTCTCAGCTGCTCCCCACCAGGTCCCGGCACCATCAGGATCCAGCCCTGTGTACTCAGGGCTCTACTACCACCGTGGAGCCTCCACTGAGCTCTGATCTGCGAGGGTCCCACCCAGCAAAGCCCCCTCAGCCATGCCTGGTCCTGTCTGACCCACAGCCTTGTCCATGCCTCTGCATCTCCAAGAGGCTGCAGGACGTAGGGGTTCCCCAGGGCTCTGTGCAGTCCCACTGAAGGGTGGCCACCCTGTCACCACCCCCCAGCCTGGCCCACGTGACTGGGGAAGGCCTCAGGACAGAGCACCACCAGTGCCACTGCCAAGTGCCACCACATATCTCCATTGCTGGCACAACCCAGGTCAGCTCCACTCTGCTCAGCCTGGACACTGCCTGGGTGTTTTGGGCTGAGCCCCTCCCTGTGCCCAGCAGGGAGGCCCCAGCTCCAGAAGGGTGTCACGGTCACTTGCAGGACACTGTAAGACCAATTCCACTCTTAGAGGAAGTCAGGGAAAAAGTGTGTCAGGCAGGAGCTTTGCTGACTTGCCTTCCCGGCTGAGCAATGTGGGATGGTCACGCCACGGAGCAGGTCCATGGCAGCCAGGGGCTGCCACGGTGATGCTTCTCCCATCCCCAGCATCCTCCCGGGGGTGCACGGGTTCCCTCCCTGCCTGTGCCACGCTTCCCTGGAAGCCCCGAATGCTGCCCGCCCCCAGCCCGGCCTCGCGCGAAGAGGAAGAGCAGGGTGAGCTGCAGAAGAGGAAGAGCAGGGTGAGCGCGCTGCCGTCCCTGCACGCCGCGGGGAACTCGCTCCCGACCACAGGAAGCCGCTGTGGGCACAGCAAGGCCGAGAGGCTCCACAGAGAGGAGCTGCCTCTGCGAGCAAGCGCTGCCCCGACAGGCCCTCCTGTGGGGGACGGAACCCTGCAGGGAGCTTGGGGAGGCTGAGCTGGGCTGTGTCTGCAGCTTGGCCACGGCACGAGCGGGTCCCACGTCCAGCCTGCCCATCCCTACACCAGGGGCACCGTGCTCCAGCTGCAGGCTGCCGCAAGACACGGGGGCTGCAGCTGATCCCCAGGCTGCAGGGGAGTCTCAGCCTGCACGCTGTGGGAAGAGGTGGAGAAGGCACCCAGACTTTTGAGCCCCCACCCCTCCTCCACCCACCACAGCCAGTTCCCGAATTAGCTGCCTGAGCTGCAGGTCCTCATAAAAAGCTGCTTCCCCTTGCTCAGGTGAGGGACGGTCCCTGCCTGTCCCTACCGCATCCGCTGCCACATATCAGCTCCTGCCCACAGCCAGGGAACGGCAGTCCCTGGCTCAGGGGGGGGGCTCTGCAGGCAGGGCCCAAGGCTCCTCTCCTGCAGCTGCAGCGCAGATCCAGGTGCCCCTGGGGCCTGTGGCCCCCGTGGCCAGGCTGCCACCCTGGTCAGGGCACCCGCAGCACACAGAGAACAGGCAGCGGAGCTGGTTTGCATAGTTCTGAACATTTAATAACTCAGTCTCTCTAGCGTTATATCCACATCCATTAAATTAAAAACAGGCTCAGGAGGCAGCTCCTGGCTGATTAAATTACAAGAAAAAATTACTGTGCACCAAAAAGTTGTTATAGAAAAATAGTCCTGTGGCCCCCAGCCAGCGGCTCCATCCGTGGCTGGCGTGGGTGGGAGCCCGTGCCACGGCCCCAGTGTGTGGCGGCGGACGGCAAAGGGGCTCGCGGCACCAGCCCCCAGCCCGCGGGGAAGGGGCGGCGAGGGAAGGGGCTCCGGGGGGGAGCAGAACGGATTGTCACCAAATGGGGGCAAGGCACATCAGGGGGCTGGGGCTGCAGGGACGCCAGGCACTGCCTGGCACAGGTGGGGTGCAGGCAGAGCTGGGGCAGTGCTGGCACCAGCGCTGCCTGAGGGCAGAACATGAGGGGCTGGGGCAGCCCCCCAGAGCAGGGTCTGTGCGAGGGGTCCCTGCCCAGGCTGTGGGCTGCACCGCAGGCACGAGGGAAGGCGGTGCCTGGCCCCACACTCCCTGGTGCCAGGGCTCTTGCCCACTGCAGGCAGCCATGGTGGGATGGGCAGAGAGTGGGCAAGCAGGCAGCAGCAGCCGAGGCCTGGCCATTATTGCTGTTGGAAGGGCACCGGTGGAGGCGGACAGGTCCAGCCAGGTGGCAGGGAGCCAGGACACAATGGACCAAGCCAGGGCCGCAGCCTGTCATGCCAAGGGTGGCAGGGACAGGGGGACACCGTGCCATGGGCTGTGCTCAGCCCTGGGGGGCAGAGCCACCCCTGCCCCAGCCAGCCCACCCTGAGCCATGGCAATCGAGAGACCCCACATGCTGCCCACCCTGAAGGACTCAAGGGACCCTAAGCAGCAGCTGCCCGCCCAGGGCAGGAGACACAGCTGCCAGCACAGGGGCAGGGGCCCCACAGCCACCAAACACCCCAGCATGTGGCACAGAATCGATGCGGGGCCGGGAGAGATGGTGCAAGACTGGGACAGTGCCGTGCTGGAGATGGTGCCAGCAGGGCCGTGCCAGGCCACCCAGGCTGGGGCAGAGGGACAGTGCCAGTGGGTGGGAGCCCCAGGCTGCTGGAGTGCAGGAAGGGGACAGGGGCAGAGTCTGGGCCCCTCGGCCTCACCTGCCCCGGCCCCGTGGTGCTGGGCAGGGAGGAGGGAGGGGCAGGAGGGCTCATCAAAGGGCACTTTGGTCTCTGATGAAGGCAGTCCTCTCACTGTGGGCCTCATAATCCTCACCGTCCGATTCGGAGGGGCCCTCCTCCTGCCAGATGTCAGAGGGGAGCCCCTTGTAGGAGATGATCCCACTGTCCAGGGCATAGACCTTCACGCCCCGCAGGCTGAAGCCTGACCGTGCCTGCAGCACCAAGAAGATGGTGACAAAGATGACAACAATGAGGACGCAGCTGAGGCTGGCGATGAGGACAGGGAGGTTGACCGGAGAGGGGGCCTCAGCTGGCCCCTCACCATCTGCCAGGGCAGGGGATGCACGGCTGCTCTGTGTCTGGTGGGAGCAGGAGAGGTCCAGGCTGCTGAAGTGGGAGTGCGCAGGGCAGGTGAGGCACTGGTTGGGGCCGGGTCCCACACAGGTGGCGCAGGAGGGGTGGCAGGGCAGGCAGAGGTGGGGCGCGATGGGCTCCACGCTGTTCTCCAAATTGTAGTGCGTGCTCTGGACACCGGGCGCAAAGCCAGGAGGGCAGTGCTTCAGGCAGCTCTTCTGGTGCAGGTAGTACCCCTCCTCACAGACTGCGGGACAGGCAGGGTCAGCGCGGGCTGGCAGTCACCTCGGCCCCCCATCCCCTCCCCACCAGCTCCACACTCACCCACACAGGTCTGGCTGGGGGTGAGGGTCTTGCAGCCACTGCTCTCCAGCTGGTTGGAGAGGCTGGGGGAGTCGGTGGCCGTCCCATACAGCACAAGTGTGAACTTGGTCAGCGTGCCTGCAACGATGCGGGGTGAGGACCACCGAGGTGCCTGCGAGACCACCCATGCTTGGGACAGATGGGGGGGGGCCTCGTAGTGTTCCCCTCCACAGCTGCCAGGGGACAGCAGGGCTGTGTGCACTACCTGGGAAAGTTCCTGATATGGGGCCATGCCTCTGCACAGGGCTGCCCATGGGGCAAGGAGGTCAGGCCAGCTGGCATGGGGTCACCTGCTGCCCAGACCCCACTGCCCCAGAGAGGCTGCATCCCATCTCACATGCCCAAATCCAGCCCCTCCCCAGTCAGGTCACCCAAAACATCAGAGGTGTTATCGGCCACTCAGCTTGGGAGCGAGGGGGCGAAGCTGGGTAACAACACAGTTCCCATCTCAGACTTAGAGGGAGGCAGTGGAGGGGAAGGCTGAGCCCTACCATAGTTGTTGGCGTCACTGGTGTTCTCAATCTCCAGCACCCACTCTCCAGAGGGGTCCTCATCCCACGAGTGTGTTGTCATGAAGGCCCAGTCATTGAAGCCATCGGCCGAGAAGTCGTGGGGCCTGGGTGACGGGGGCAAGAGGTGGGTGCCAACATATCCTAAACTCACCTGTGCCAGCCCGGGTCGGGGGCCAGCCTGGAGCACCCCACAGCCTGGCACCTACCTGGCAGCCAGGAGGGTGGAGCGGGTGCCCATGGGGCTGACCAGGTGGATGGCCAGGTCCCCACGCCGGTTGTAGGACAGTGTCAGCCTGGCCTGCGCGTGCTCCAGACGGCTGATGTAGTTGGCTTTCCCCAGGCAGGCGTCCACCTTCCGCCGTACCTCCAGGCGCTTCCCAATGTCCCTGCCGAGGTGGGGCATGAATGAGGCCAGTCCCAGACCAGGGGGACATGACAGAGTGCCCCAGTCTCTACTCTCCACTGTGGGGCTCTGTGGCTGTCCCAGGGATTAAGCACTGTGTGCCAGGGCAGCTGGACAGGAATCAACCCTGCAGTGGATGGGAGTGGCAGCATCTCCGTGCCATTTCCCGACGGGTGCCGATAGTGCCCCAGCTCCAGGGTATGAGGAGGTCTGTGCTGCCCAGAGCTGCCTCCCCAGCCACCACCCTGTGCCAGCCCTGAATGGGTCCTTTATTCACACATCACAGGCCAGCTACACCCTGCACAGCATGGCCAGGGACGGGACGGGCACAGCCTTCCCCATCCTGCTGCTGGCATACAGCTGTTCTCCCTACCAGCACCGGCTCTGGTGCCAGTGCAGGATGTGCCCACTGCGTCCCCCCTTGGCTTCATCCCCAGGGGGTTAGGGCAGGGACCAGCCCTGGCTCCCTCCATGCCCAGGCGCCCCCAGGGAGCGCCCCAGATGGGCACAAGATTGCACATGTTTGCTGTGGCAGCAGCAGCCAAGCAGGAGTCAAAGGAGCTTCTGTCTGGCCCCTGAAAAGCCCCTCTGTCCAGGGTGACTGGTGCTGGCTGTGCCCCGACTGCAGCGCCCCAGCCTGCCCGCACCCGCCAGCCCAGCCCCACAGCGGGTAGGCTCAGCAGCTGACATCGGTGCAGGACAGCTGGAGGTGCCTTTCCCAGCTCTCCCCAGGCTCTCGCAGGAGGATGCTCTGGGGGTCTCAGCAGCAGCTCAGCCCCTGCTCTGAGCCCAGAGGCTCTCAAGTTCCTGTGTGGGACAAACACCGGGTGATGCCCTGGTGCCTGGTGCCCAGGCTCACCAGCCCTACCTGGGCTCTGCGAGGATGTCGATGACGCACTTCCTCTGAGGTCCCACTGTGGTCCAGTTCTTGGCCAGGCTCACCATGGCCCCAGCATCCAGCAGACCATAGCCGTAGGAGTGGCTGACTGTGGACAAAGAGGGTACACTCCTGAGGGTACTCAGTGGGGGACATTTGCCCAGCCATGCTGCATGCTCACTGGGGCCTCCTGCTTCCTCCACCCGCCAGGGCTGCCAGCGCGCTCTGCCCCAGCACCCCCAGGCTAGTGGTGCATGTTGGAATGGGAGCCCCTGGTCCCTCCCCAGCACCCTGGTACCTTTGCGACCAACACCGTTGGTGACCCAGTCATTGGCATTGAGGTGAGCTGGCTTTGAGGTCTGCACCACCAGGTGCTGCATGTCCCGCCAGGTCAGGTTCTTGCTGCAGGGAGACACAGGGCTCAGGTCAGTGCCAGCTACTGCTGGCCCCATATAGGTCTGTGTCCAGGTGCCACTGCCATGTGGGGCTGGCACAGCCGCCCCTATCCAGTCCCCTCTGTCTTGCCCTTACTTGGCTTCCAGGGCAAGGGCAATGATGCCAGCGGCCAGGGGTGCCGAGGCTGACGTCCCAGTGTGCAACTCGGTGCATTTCTGTCTGAGGTCAGTCGTCACCTGCGAGGAAGAGTGCCGGGCTGGGTGCTGCAGGCCCATCCCACCCCCGGAGCTCCAGGCCTGCAACAGCCCCTACTCACAATCTGCTTCTCGTTCTGGTTGCCGCTGCTGTATGTGGTGGCGAGGGTGGAGGAGCAGGCCTCGCTGTACCAGGGCACGTTGCCGTACTGCGTGGTGCTGCTGATGGACAGTGTGTAGATGCTGTTGGTGTAACCGTCACAGTTGCAGCTGTCGTGCTCACGGCCCCCGTTCCCGGACGCCCAGACGAAGATGGAGCCCAGCCCCCCTCGGCCCTAGCAACAGAGACAGGGTGAGGGCCGGCACCAGCACTGCTGCAGGCAGGAAGCCCCAGGCTGGAGCTGGGGACAAGTGTATGGTGCCAGTCTCAGGGCTCCTGCAGCCTGAGTGGGAAAGACTGAGCAAATGCAGCTCAGGGACACCAGGACACCCTAGTCACAGCCTCGACAGAGGCTCCAGGCTGCCCCAGTGGGTGAGACATCAAGTGGCAGGAGGCCCTGCCAATGTGATGCTTCCAAAAGCCAAAGCCTTTTTCCTCTCGGAAGTCACCCAGGCTGACTCCGCCTCCAAGGGATTGCAGCGCCTGGCAGTGCTGAGGGAGCCCACAGCACAGTCCCAGACAAGGCTCGGCACCCAAACGAGGCAGCTCCCCTTGCAGCAGCCGTGACAGAGCTAGAGCAGCACTGCTTGTGTGTCTCTGTAGGGAATCCCGGGCAGAAGACAACAAAGCTCCCCAGACAGATGACACTGCCAGCACATGGGGATAGTGGGGGAGGACAGGCAGAGGAAGCGAGGGTGAACAGCCGGCACAAAACCAGACAAGAATCAGCAGAGGGCTTGGGAGAGCAGGGAGAGACCATCCCTCACAGGAGCCCTCCCAGTGGGGAGCATAGGGCTGCTTGGAAATGCAGCTGGGAGGAGTCCTGACTCAAAGCCATCACACAGGAAGAACAAGAAAAACCAACAGAACCTGATCCAGGATATGGACTGGTAGACAGTTCATCTCGGGAGGGCCAGGAAAACGACCAGAGCAGGCAGAGAAAGGGAGACTTGGGGGAAGGGGCAGGAGCCAGGCCAGTGGCCCCTGGCAAACCTTCCTGCTCACCTGGCTGACCCCACGGAAGAAAGCCTCCTCTGCCAGCCGGGCCGGGCCATCCACAGTCTTGCCATCATCCTCAGGGCCCCAGCTGGCACTGTAGATGTGGATGTGGTTGGGGTTGAGGCCCAGGGAATGGGCCTCCACAGCATCAGTCACCTCCCCATCCAGCATGCGCACGCCTAGGGCCAGAGAGCAGACGTCACGGGCGACTGGACGGGGCAGGGTGGCCACGGTGCCGCTGGCAAGAGCCCTCCAACCCCTGCTGCCACCTGTGCCACAGGCTGTCACAGGGCTGCTCCAGCCAGCAGTGCTGAGGTCCCCGGCTCAGCTGCTCCAACGTGCCCTCAGCACCTGCGGGGCCCAGCACAGGGTAGGGCAGCACCCACCTCCGATCCTGGCATTGTAGGCCACACCAACACCGCAGATCCCATTGTTTGCCACGGCAGCCACTTCCCCGGCACAGCGTGTGCCATGTCTGCAGCCAAAACAGGACACAGCACGCTCGTAAGGGGCACAAGGAGTACAGGGGTGGGCACTGGCTACAGCCCCAGCAACCCCCACCCATGCTGCCTCCTGTCCCCCCGAACCAAGCGGCCAACAAAGGCTCCTCCACCTGCCCTCCTGCTCCAGAGCCAGGGCACTCAACGGTACGCACCGGCAAAGGGCAAAGGATGCTGCTCATGTTGGAAAGGGAGTCAAGGGGTTCCCCATGGGGCAGAAGTGTGCTGCTAGCCCCACAGCTTCCCGCAGGCCACAGGGGGTGGCACTGGACTGAGTCCCTGCCGCACCTGGGCTCTGCATCCTCGCCACTCCCTCCTGCCTCACCTGTTGTCGTTCATCTGCGTGTAGCGGGGCTGCGGGTCTGGGTCCTGGTCATTGACATCAAAACTCGCCCCTGGGTCCTGGAAGTCAAATTGGGCACTTGGACCCTGTCTACCTGGGCCACCGAGCCCCACCGCCCTTGCTCCAAGACTTCCACAGTCGGTCTGTGCAGGGTGGGCAGGCTCCAGTCCCACCTCCATGTCCCACCACGGCGCACAGCAGCCCTGCCCCTTGCAGACCCAGGGCTGCCCCGTGCAGACACAGCCACCCGGACCGGCTCCTGTAGCACTCCGCCCTGCAGCATCACCCACACTCACATAGTTGGCCTCCAGGTCAGGATGGTTCTTCTCAATGCCATCATCCAGAATGGACACCACAATGCCCTTGCCTGTGTATCCCTGCTCCCAGGCCTGACGCACGTTCAGGTCCCGCTGGTTCGTGTTGTACTGCCAAGAGAAACCCTGGCACTAGGAGCTGCACCCAGCCATGGGGACTGTGGCAGGGGTGTGACCGAAGCCCTCCCAGTGTTCACCCTGCTCTGCTGTGGGTGGGGACGAGGAACCCTGGTGACCCAGGCAAAGGGCTGGGTGCAGCAAGGAAAGCTGCTCTGAAAGCAAGACTCAGCCCCAGACTCTGCTTGGGTCCCACAGACAAGGCCCCCTTTGCAGAGATCAGGCTTGTGCCCAAGTTCCAGGATGCAGACAGGGGCACAGACCCATTCCTGGGCCAGGCAAAGGGCTGCACCACGCTAGTTCAGGCCTGGGCCCTCCCAGCCTCCTGGCAGGGAGCCACAGCTCTGTGAGCAGAGCCTCTTCCCTGAGGTGAACCCTTCACACAGCACCAAGTGGCTGCCTCAGGCCTTCCCCCTTCTCTTTCTCCTCCCCACCAGCCTGGCAGCAGCTGCCTGACAGCAGTTCCTCAGGTGTCGAGTCTACATCCCCAAACTCACACTCACTATTGTGACCACACACCCCTCGTCACCCAGCACTCACCAGGTACCACTGCTGTGGGAACTTGGGGTCCGTGGGCTCCATGAAAACGTCTCGCTTGGTCCTGCGCTTTGCCACCTGCTGCTCCAGCCACTGCACCTGGGGGCAGAGACGGCATGAGGTCCCCCACCGCCCCCTCATGCCAGCAGCTCCCTAGGACCCCACCCTGAGCCCACCTGGAGGGGCTCTCCCTGGGGAGCTCACAGACAGCCCTGGCCTGGCAGAGCATCAGACCTCCCAGAGTTACGGCAGCCCCCAGCCCGGCCCTCCCAGCCCCCTGCCCAGTCGTGCCTTGCACAGGCTGCGCTCCAGCAGAGCGGGACGGTCAGAGCGCTGAGCTCCGCTGAGCTGCGAGCTGCCAAGAGCCACCGTGCCACACACCCTGCAGGGCCTGAGCCGGAGTCCCCCCATACTGCTGCACTGGGATCCAGCACTGCCCTGCAGATCTTGTCCCGTGTACAAGGACACAGAGCTCTCCCAGGAGCAGAGGCTGCCCTGGGCCCTGGGACTGAAGCAGACCACAGGCCAGTGGCACTGGCTCCACCATGCCCCTGCTCTTGCTGGACACAGGCTGGGCTTCCACCAGGGTCTGCCAGGGGATGGTTAAGGCAGCTCAGCCCCATTCTGTGCCCAGTGCTGGCTCACATGCCCGTGTGAAGTGCCCGGGACCAAGGCCAGACCCTCCCCCGCACGTACCTGCGGTTCCCTGGCCAAGCGGCTGTGCCAGGGCTGGTGGGGTGAGAGGGAACGCTTCACCACACCACGGTGCCGAAAGTGGTAATAGTCGCCAAAGATCTGCAACGGAAAAATGCCGTTCATGGGACAGACACGAGAACCTGGTCTCCTCAATTCACCGCCCCCCACACCTGCAATCCTGAGCCCCGGGTCTGTCATGGGCAGGCTGGGCCCCCCACTCCAGAGTGGCAGCTGGTGCTTGTGTCCAGGTACATAGGGCAGCACCTCCTGTGAAAGGCTGTGGCAGGTGGTGACAAGGCAGCTGGGGAGACCCTGGGGCCGCAGAAGTGCAGCCTCCACACACTTCATCCTCCTGTGGGTCCCCACATGGCAGCAAGTCCCAGATTGTCCAAAAAGGCTGCTGCCCTAGCAGGAAGGCCCAAGGCAAGCAGTGGCAGGGAGAGATGGGCCTGTTGAAGCCAGCCTGGGTGAGGCACCAGCCTCAGGAGACAAAGCCACGGTTCCTCTCCCAGCACCAAACAGCTCCCAGTGGAAGAGGGTCCCAGGGGCTCCAAGCCCCTTGCCCTAGGTGGTCCCAGCCAGGGCAGGGTCTCCATCAGCCCCTGCACCCACCTTTGCATGCCTGGACAGGCCACTGGCAGAGGCCTTCTCATCAAGCACCCCACTAGAGCACCCACCCAGTGCTAGTCTCTACATGGGGCACAGCCAGCTCAGTGGGGCAGAGCGGGGGGGGCACACAGGCGTCCAACCACAGCAGGGTCTGACCCCCACTGCCAAGGAGCCAGGCTGTGCTACCCCAGCTCCACTCCCACGCATGCAGGGTCAGCCCAACCTGGTACTCCAGCACAGTGGGGACTGGGGCAGGCTGGGACCCCAGCACAGCCCGGCTGGGGCAGGACAGGACCCCAGCACAACCAGGCTGGGGCAGGAGGCCGTGTCACTGCCCAGAGAATTATTTTTAAACTCCAAACCCTCTCCAGCACTGTCATTTCCATATCCCTTCCCGCACGTCCTGGGGCTGGCGGATGCAGTGGCCCCACCCCAGCCACCCAGAGCCTCCTAGCCCAGCAGCCTGCCTGGACTGTGGAGAAGTGGCTGAGCACCCACCCAGCCCCCTGGGAGCCACGGAGCCCAGGCAGCAGCTGCAGGCAAGATCCGGCTGCCCAGGCTGTGCCAGAGCTGGCAGGGCTGGGCTGCAAGGGCTGCAGGAACATGAGGACACCTTGTCCTTCTTCATCTCAGGCTGCCCCAAAACAGTCTGTTTGTGGCTAACAAATCTCCCCAGCTTATCAGAGCTCTGCAGATGTGCTGCCAGTCTGGACAGCCTGGGCCAAGCAGGGAGGGAAGGTGCACCTGGCTGAGCAGCACCCTTAGCCTCAGGGCAGCAGCTACGGGTTGTGGTCATGCACTTCACCCCAAACTCTGGATCTGTTCCTCTGGCACATCGTGTCCCCCCAGAATAGCCTGGGATGCCTGGCAGTTCAGAAGCCTTGGGAAGGTGCTGAGGTGCAAAGCCTCTGCCATGGGCTGGCAAGGGAATGCAAAGCGCAGGCTGCTTACCCTCCCCCAGCATCCCTCACCCCCTCCAGGGGTACAGACAGAGCCCCAATTGTTCCTGCACACAGATCCTGGCTCTGCCTGGTCATCCGACTGGATTAGGTCTGCACAGACAGTGTGGTGGCAGCCAGGAGCCAGCCAGCCCACACGCTTCCACCCTAATCCCTATAGTCCCTGTCCTCGGCAAGGGCAGAGCCACCCCCCAGCACCGTGTGTCCCTGGTGCCATCTCAGCGCTGCTGCCCAACTTCCTGCCACAACTTGAGGCCACCCCAGCCAGCCTCAGGGCCAGAAGGCTGCCCACACGCCTGCTCACAGCCCTGGGAGAGGGGCAACATGTTGGACCTGAAGCCCACTGGTTTGGGAGACAGGAGCACCCTATCCCAGGCTGGCACTGTCCTGCCAGCACAGCCCAGAGTGGGCACCAGTAGTGCCCTTCCCTGTGTGCCCCTCCTCTGCACAATCCCAGTGGTGCAAACCCCCATGCTTCCACCCCACTGCCACACCCGCTCCCCTCCTCTGACCCCACCTTCCCACCCTGTCCCCTGGGTCATCCTCAAGGCCACTGGCACCAGTCATGGGCCCTGCCACCCCTCTGCCCGAGGTGCCGCTGGCCCCCGCTCTGCAGGCAGCAGTGGAGCCGGGAGTACACCAGGACAGCATGGCTTCAGGGACAGTGTCCAGACGCCAGGCTGAGGCCAGGATCCTCTCAGATAAGGACCCTGGGGGCCTCTCACTGGGGCACTGCCAGAAGCACCCAGTCTCCCCCCTCCCAGCCTGACTGTGCATCCTGTCCCAGCGACATGCACCCCAAGAGCAGCAACCTAGAAATCTCCTGAGGACAGAAAGCCTGGCTCCTTCCAGCCCTTCTCTTCCCACCAGGCCACTATGGCCCCTCCGCGAAGCCCAGGCCAGACAAGCCTTGTCTAGCAGCACAGACACTGGGACAGGCTCCAGAATGGGAGAAAACATGCCCAGACCAGGAGATCCCGCCACAGCCCAGGCTGTCACAGCACGCAGGGCTTTGCCTGCAAGGACGGCCCCACTGCAGCTCCACCAGCTGTGAGGGGCCAGAGAGCCAGGGAGAGGCAGCCTAGGAGAGGCAGCCTCCAGCTACAGCACCATGGTGTGGGGAGAAGGCGAGGGCTGAGCTGGCACAGAGCCTCTATGGCTCACTGGGACAGACCCCAGAGAGGCCTTGGCTCCCAGCTGAGGCACAGGGCCCTGCAGTGGTAAAGACACGGCCACAGAGCCAGTGCCCCTCGGCCCTGGCAGCCAGGCCTGGGACCTAGCACCACAGTGGGACGGGAAGCCCTGCCAGGAGCAGGCTGATGACATGTCAGCCCCATGCACACTCCAAGTGGTCTTGTCAGAGATCCGGTCTGGTGGTACATGCCCTGGGCAACTTTCCCAGTCCCCTCCGCACAGCAGTAGCTCTGGCCTGACAAGTTCTTTCCCCTGAGATCGGCTCTGAGCCACTTCCATGCTGTCAGCACCTGTGTGAGGCCGTGCCACGGCCCCCACAGCACAGACACTCTCAGTGGAGACCAGCCACAATCCCCACAATTCCCTCCTCTGGCACAAGCCCCAGAGGATTCAGGGCTCCCTGTCCCAGGGGCCCTGTGTACCCAGCGCCTGTGCAAGGCTCCTTTCAGACCGCAGGAAAAGGCCCTGCTGACTCCTGCAGTAGCCACCTTTCCACCACCACAGCTCCCAGCAGCTGCTCACAGCAAGGTCCTGACACCGCAGCTACCAATTGTGCAATTTCCTCTGGGATTTCACCCCATGCTTCCTTCCCGGAGAGCCAGCTCAGCCCCAGCACAGCCGCACGAGCTGCCTAGTCCCTGGCTGAGGGCAGGGAAAGCAGAGCATGGCAGGGACCTGCTGACACACCTTCTGCCAAGGCCAGTTTAGGGCCAAGGACATATGGCTCCCGTCAGACCCACTCGGTGAACACCCCAGAGGCACTGCTGCAGCCCTGGCTGAGCCGAGGCCGTGCCATGCTAAGGCAGCTCACACCAGCGGGAACCAGGAACCCTCCCATCCTCCACCAGCACACAGCACTCCCAGTCCAGTTCTTTCATGCTGAGACGGGCTTTTCCTCCATCTCCCTCCAGCAGGGAGTGTGCCATGCCATGTTATGCCACACCATGCCATGAGACCATCCCACTGGCAGGGGGAAGCTCTGGCTCCATCCAGTTAATTGCAGCCCTTGAGTCAAGGCAGGGGAAGCTGGAAGGCTACAGCAAACAGGCACAAACACCATGGCCCTGCTGCCAGAAAGAGCACCCCCAAGCTGGCTCCAGGGCCAAGCTCAGTGCCCATCCAGACCACGGCAGAGGACACTGGTTCCATAGGGAGAGGGAAGTGGAGGACTTACCGGGCCCAGGTTAAGGAATCCATGCTTCCTGGCCAGCCTGTCAGCCTCCTGGGGCCCCGCAGGGACAAGCACAGCCCAAGTGTTGGTGTAAATATGCTGGGCCAGCACCTCCTGAGCCAGGAGAGCAAGGGCAACCACCAGAGTCCAGAGCAGCAGCAGCGAGCAGGGCCTCAGATCCATCAGAGAATCGGGGTTCCTTGAGCTGGGGAGCAGGAGGGTCCCAGGAGTGGTAGGTCCAGTGGCCTCCCAGCGTCAGCACTCTGAGGCGTGCCGGCCTCTATGCCCTGCTGGTTCCCACTCAGCCCAAGCCCTCATGGGGCTGAGCCCACAACAGCACGGGAACAGGCCGTCTGGGACAGCAGCACGATCTGCAGAGAGACAGGGCAGTAGTCAGGCCCAGGGTGCCTCTCCTCAGACCCAGGGAGGGCAGGCTGCATCTTGCTGAGCCATGGCTCTGGCATTGGGCGAGGGGGCCCTGGCACATGGCACCCACTGCCCACTGTGGCACATGGACAACCAAGGAGGCGCCTGGTTCAGCAGGGTGCCCAGCATGCCTGCCTTGGCACTGAGCTGCTGTTTACCTTGCCTGTTGCCCAATGTTTGCTTACAAAGACAGGGAACCAAATGGGAGGGGAGAGGGAACCGAAGGAAGGGAAAGGCAAGGCAAGGGACACTGGTCCTCCTGCCACCACTACACCTGCTTCAACTGGGATAGGAATATCTGGGCACAGAGCTAGGAGTAACTGGGATGGGAGGCCTGCCTCTTCAGTCCCAAGGGGAGACCGTAGATGTCCCCAGGCACTGTGCGAGGAACTCCAGCTAAATTAGAGACTGGAAGGAGGAAAGCCACGGGGAGCCTCTGCTCTCCAGTTAGCAGACCCCAAGCCCACACCTCCACAGACATCGACCAGGCAATGCCTGGCAGCTGTGCCAAGCGCTGCACTGCCTGTCACCAGCAGCAGCTCAGCTCTGCCCTTCCTCTGGAGCACAATATGGTGACACCAGTGTGACTCATCCTCACAACAGGGAGAAAACCAGGACCAGGAGAAGGGGCACGCCGTCACCTCCAGCACAAACCCAGGGATGCCTGGGGATCGCTCACACATGGGAGGGCAAATCTAAGAAGTTAGTGGGGACAGAGTAGGGAGTGGCCCACCCAGCGCCAGGGAGCCCATGACATGACGGTGCCGGAGCGAGCTCCACACATAGAACTCCACAAGGGCTCTGGAATACCTGGTCATGCTTCAGAGACAACAGGAAAGGTGAGAGCTAGCAGTGCCCAGAGAAGCCCCATCCCCCTCCGGCCACAGCGAGCCGGGAGCCTGCGGTGCTGCCAGCGGAGCGAGCTCCTGGCCGCCGCCGGAGACCTCGCCGCAGGCTGCGGCACAGGCAGTGCTGCGACTCCGGCACAGTGAAGCTTCCCCTCAGCCGGCCGCGGGCCGAGCCGCCCCGTCGAGGCACCCGCCGGAGGCTGGAGGGGAGTCCCGCGTGCAGATCGTGCCAGGGCCCACAGCAATTTCCCGTGGGAAAGGCTTCCAGAGCACCTAAGGAAGGGGGAAAGCTACCGCAGGAGGAGAAAGCAAGAAGCACAGACAAGGGAAACTGTCTGCCGTGGCCGATCTCCACACCAGCACCCGGCCCCGGAGCCGGGCAGCCTGCCCCACCTCGCTGGTCGCGGCGCCAGCAGCCACCCCGCTCCGGCGGCGACCGCTCCACGTGGGGACAACCCTGCCCCGGGAAAAGAGCCTGGACCCCGGGAGGCCTCCACGCCGGCCCCGGCGTCTGCGAACCGCCTGGCGCGGGGACAGCCAGCCCGGGCCCGCACCGGCGGGGCGGCTCCAGCGGCGGAGCCCCGGGCGGCGGCGGCCGTGTCGGGGCCGCGGGCGCCGTGGGACGCGGCCTGGTTCCTCCTCGGCCTTCCGCAGCGGCGGCTCTGGCCGCCCCCGCCGCAGCCCCCCCGGCCCCTCGCTCGCTCCCCGGTGCCGCCGGGCAGACGGACGCGGCTCCGCGGGGCCCGCACGTCCCCGCCGACAGCGCCCCGAGCCCGGGCCTGCCCGCGCCGGCCCCGCTGCCGCCGTCCGGGTCCCGCCCGGCAGGGCCGCCCCAGCTGTCAAAATGCGAGGACCAGCGGGTCGAGCCGTCCCCGGCCGGCGCCGGTCCCGCGCCCTTACCGCGCGGCCTGCCCGCTTCGCTCCGTCTCGTCCCGCCGGCGGCCGGGCCCGTCTGTCGGCGGCGCCGCGTCACGCCGCGGGGCGCCCGGAGCGCCCGCCCCGGAGCCCGGCCCGGCCCAGGCAGGGGCGGCCGGGGCGGCCGGCGGGGCCGCTTGTTTACGCCGCGCAGCTGTCAGCGCCGCCCGGCCCCGCCCCGACGGCCGAGCCACCGGCCCCGCGCGGCTCCCTCGGCCCGGCCCGGCCCGGCCCGGCCGCCGCTCCGCCGGGCGCCGCCGGATGCCGTCACCGCCGCCCGCCCCGCCCGCCCCCTCGCCGCAGCGCTGGGCCCGCCACGGACCCCCGGCACCCCCTCCGAGCTCCCCACCCGCGGCACCGCCAGAACCGGAGCCGCTCCCCCCCGCCAGCACCGGGCACGGCCCGGGGCTCAGCGCAGCCACTCCTCGTGGGCCTGCCCGTGCCCACCCGGGGGGTACCTGTGCCAACCGAAGCAGGAGACCTGGATCTGCCCCGTGAGAGCCGTGACCCCCATATGGGCTCCCGGCGCTGACCAGGGGTACAAGGGCACCTGCAGCAAAGGGCACACAGAAGACGCCCCCGTCTCCCGCCTGGTGCAGCAGGTGGTGGGTTGTGCTTCAACATGGGGCTGGTGAGACATGAGGTCAGTCAGACGAGCCTGTTTCAGCCCTGGCAGCCCCTGGAGAAGAGAGCTCCCCAGCCAGGCTATGGGAATAACACCAGCCTTCCCATGAGGTCCGTACCATGGGGCTGTGGCCCCAGGTCAGTGTGCAGCAGCCTGAGAGAGAAACTGTCTGGAAAGCAGCAACACAAGGAAAATCCATTAGCCCTGTTTCAGAAGAGAGACTTCCACCAAGGAGAAAAGGTGAGAAGTGAAAGGACTTCAGTCATTTGTAAAAACAATCCACTGTGTCACAAGCAACACAAAAGCAGCGGAACCCAAACTGACCTGAACCCAAACCTGAATCCTCCGCACCTGCAATGGCTCTGGCAGCCCCAAGCAGGAGCAGGTCCTAGTGCTCCTTACAGAGGAAAGGAAGTCACTCGGATATCATGATCGAGATCGTGAAGCATTAGCAATCGCACAGGAAACAGTCACCTTGGTAACTGAAATGCTGAGAACAGCCCAGAAAATCTGGCACAGGGCAGGTTTCTGTGCTAACTGGGTTGGTTCTGCAGGGACTCAGGCTGGGCAGACCCCAGCATCCAGCCCAAAGAGCTGCACCAGGAACCACCGGCCACAGGGGCTGTGGTACCCCAGGCCCACCCTCAGGGCCACGGTCCTGCTGGGGGGCCTGGCACACCGTGGACAGGCAGCACTCACCCCAACACCACCTCAGCGTGCTTGGAAGTCGTTCCTGCAGCCGTCCAGCCCAGGCCAGCCCTTGGTTGCACAGCAGAGCTGGCCATGCCCCACGGAGTTATATAGAGGATATGTGGATGGGGGCAGGCCCAGTGGTGGGAGGTGGGCTGGTAGGCAGGCTGCCTGCCCCACCCACGCACCTTATCTTCCGATGCCTCCTTTGGGCACCGGCAGCTATGCCAGGGCAGGTGAGGCGCCACTGCACCTGGCCCTGTGACATATGGTGCTGGGGAGAGGAGCTGACAAAGGGCCCTTGTCACCATGGGCTTACCGCGGTGCCGTGGGGCAGACAGGCAGGAAGCACTGCACTCTTACATAAACCGCTGGCCTGGGACCTGCGCTGACCCTGCTGCCCTGCCAAAGACAACGCCTGGCCTGAAGAGCACCTGGCTGTGGGTGGCACAGTGCCACGGGCAGGGAAGGGACATGCTGTCCCAGCAGCCCCCCGGAGCACAGCTGCAGATGGAGCAGAGACAAGGGCCACCAGCATGGATCTGGGCGGCTGCTGTGCCCCCCTCACCTCACAGGACCGCCTGGCAGGACCTCTCTGCCCCCAGCCGTGGTGCAGCAAGGGGGTGAAGCAGTTACTGCAGCCATGTTAGCCAGGACCATGAACCCCTCCTCTCAAACTTGGCGCCATGGCTCAGAGGCACCAGCACACCCCAGGAGACAGCAGGAGCAGCTGCTCCATGCAGCAGTGTACCAGCAAAACTGCAGCCCTATTGCGAGCCAGCCGCACTGTCCCATCTCGCAAGGTCTGCCCTGCCAGGATCCCCTGGGGCCCACACTACAGGCACAGGGGCCAAACTTCTCGCTGGGGCTGGGAGAGACCCCCCCCCGGTACTGAGCACACTCTGCGGTGTGGCCCAGCTGCACACACAATCAATAGAAACCCACTTTCATGGAAAAATCAGGTCAATTTTTGGCTTTCAGGTTGCAGAGACTGAACAAACCCAACAGTGATGCAACTGCCCATCTGCCTGAGGTCTGTGGGAGGCAGAGCAACACAGGGCTGCACCCCTGCCTGCAGGCACAACAGCCCGGGGGACCCCCAGGACTGCAGGCGGAAGCAGCCAGTGAGTGGGGACCAGCAGAGGAAGGGCAGAGGACCCACACAAACAACAGAGAAAATGAAGTAACAGGCAGCAACGGCAGGCAGAAACATCCGGAGGGACAGAATCAATACCTGAATGTTTACCTAGCACAGAGCAACCTGCTCTGCCTCCCCCCGTCCTGTGCCAGCACAGGGCAAGCCCACAGCCCCTCTGCTGTGCTGTTCAGCCCCTTCCCTGCACCCGCCCTCACCCTCTCCCAAAGCTGAGGCTGCAGTCCCTTTCCCTGGAGCCTCTCCAACCCCTCTCCTCCCTTCCCCCCGGATGCTACCAGCCTGAGACTGCTGTGGCCCTGCCAGGAGCTGTGCTCCGCAGGGTCCTGCTGGCTCCAGCGGCTCTATTCCTCTCCAGCTCCCAGACACAACATCTCACTGTGGCCGCATGCAGGGACTCGGGCCCAGCCTGAACACTCTGACCTTGTCCTGCGGTACAGCCTCAGACACAAACTGAGTGGCTTGGGGGAGTTCTGTAACTTTATCTGCCTCTGGCTTTGTCAGCAGAAGCTGTAACGCTGGCAACGTATAGACTTACCCCAGCTCTGCCCCTGCTTTGGGCTGTGGTACGTGAACTACCATCACCTATCCCATGACAGCACCCTGCCATCACCTGCCATGCAGGTGCGGGGACACCTTTCTGCAGCCCAAGCACCATAAGGTGCTTGTGGCACTCAGGGTGCTCCACACAAGTGACACATATAGGAACACAAGTACACGTGTGCAGGGAACACCAGGCTGGGAACCCACCTATGGCCCAGCAGCAGGAGCCCTGTGTACCCATGGGCTTCAGTGGGCTGGGAAGGGGGTGCTCACAGACATGGACAGACAAACCCAGCCCAAAGCCCGGCAGGCACAGCTGGCACAGCACTGCAAGGCAGACTGGCCCATATTCCAGGCTCACTCATGCCAGCAGCTGCCAGCCTCCCGCAGCCTCACACCACTGTGGGAAGGGGGGGGCTCAGCCCTACTAAGTGCCCCCCACCTCTGCCACAGCCTGGCTGCCGACAGCCAAGCGCTTCAGGGCTGACACGTCAGCAGCCACTGTGCTGGGGAAAGGGGACATGGGGCAAAGACACATCATAGCCAAGGGTGGCTTCTTGCCACAGCCTCCAGTGCCGGCGGTCACAGAACCAAGCCAGGCTTAAAGATATTTCCCTGTTTGCCCAGGTCTTTACTTTTGCCTCACCTGAATGGGACAGTACGTGCTTTGTGTGCAGTCCCCAAACTTCCCCTTAGCTGCTGTGGCCAATTGTTTTTCTGAGCGCTGTTGGAGCTCCCTCCTTGCCCCCTGGCACAGGACTCATCAGGTGGGAACACACTGTGACAGTCCTCAACATTAACTTCTCATCAGATGACCAAACACAGAGTGGGAGTTCCAGTTGTCATCTGAGTGCAAAGGCCAGAAGCACACAGGTCTGCTCTTGCTCATTCCTGGTGGAGGCTAGGGAGAACCTTCAGGTGCTGTAGGATTATAAAGCCATCAATGCCTCAGTTGCTCAGGCAAACCACCAGCTTCAGGGCATGAAGGGAGCCCCCCACACCCCATCTGGTGCAGGGACACACTAAAGCAGGGGAGCCCTGGAGAAAGCCCCCAGCTCTGCCTGCGGCAGGAATGGGACAGGGAGACCCTTCCCCAGCACCACAGCAGGGACTGAGCAGGAATGGCTGCTGGGTGTAGCCAGCTGGCATTGCAAGGGGCTGGGCCCACCTGCCCCCGTGCCTGGGGGCAGCCACCCCTGCCTGCAGCCCTGCCGGATCATGGTCACCCGACTGGATCTGCCCAGCCCCAGCACTTCTGTGGGCCAGGGAAAGTGCCCCAGGAGGGAGCCGGCCTCAGGACCTCTGCAGCCACTGCTGGGACTCTCCATCCCAGTGGAACTGGGCCCAGACTGGGATGGTACTGCTGCCAATTGGGTCTGCTCTCCCCAAGACAGGCTCCACAAAATCATTCCAGAGGGACATCTCCCAGTCCAGACCAAGGACACTTTTCCTGCACTCCCTTATGGATTGTGCTCCAGTGCTGACCCACCAACTGGAAAACACGTGCATTGGGCCTTCCTCACTGCCAGGGCTGGCCTCGCCCCACACAGCCTCCGCTGCACGGGCACAAGGGCACCTGCTCCAGCACTGACAGGGCAGGCACCCGGCAGTGCAGAGTTAAGCACGGCTCTGCTTCCCAAATTCCCCTGCCAGCAAGCAGATTTCATGGAAGATAAAAACTCATTCTTAAAACCTCTTCCTTTCTTCAGCAGAAGGTAGCAGGCAGAGGGTGGCAGATGTGGCTGCGGTGGCTTGTGCTGTAGTTTTACCCAACTTAGAAGTCGTTATCTTCTGCACAGGATGTGAGGCATCCTGCGTCAGCCAATCGCTCTGGCGCTGTGAAACTTCGAGCCCCACGGAAGCTGAGACATGCTGACACGGGCAGCCCCCGGCTGCTTATGGAAAACCCCGCATGGCTTTCTCGAAGTGGCCGTGGCCCTGACCCTTCTCCACACATACATCACTGCACCGATGCCACCAGGAATCCCAGGGGCTCCCCCAGCATCGCTCTGCGGCACGGCGAAGGGTCCTGCTGCACCGGCAGCAGCCCTACCCCAAGCGCTGGCGTCCCCGGGGGCTGCGGGGGGACACACGGCTGGCCCGGGGCCACTGGTCCTTGCTGCCCAGGGTGTGGGGGCCCAGGCGGCAGCGCTGGGACTCGGCGGGGCTGTCTGGCAGCGGGCAGAGCAGTAGGGCTGGGGCCAGGGCTGGCTCTGGTTGTCGGGGCCAGAGCGGGAGGGACTGGGCAGCTTCAACAGTAGCCACGACCACCCAGCCCCAGCCCTGCCCCGAGCAGCCGCCCTGGCGGCGGGCACAGCACAGACCCACGGGCCCCGCTGTGCACTGAGCGAGCAGCGGTTTTTCCAGGCTGTGCCGGGGGAATTCAGTACAGGAATGCGCCAGCTGCAGGACGTGTCCCACAGCCCAGCAAGTTACGGAGCCCCCGAACCCTCGGTGTTCCAACAGCGGCCGCTCAGACCCAGCCCCGCACGGAACGCGCCCTCCCCGAGCGGGGGGAGGCAACCGAGCCGGCCGGGGCTGCAGCCGGAGCCCCGCGGCGCTCAGACACGGCCGGAGGCGCCAGAGCCCCGTCCCGGGGATACCCCGCGTTGCCCCGCCGTGCGGTGGCCCCTCGGCCGGCGCCTCGCCCTGACGCCCCAGTGGATGGCAGAAAATCTGCAGCGTGCGGGAGGGAACCTCCCCCGACCGAAGGCGGGACCCAGAGCGACCAAGGGCTCCCCCTGCCACCCCGCCCCGGGGCCAGCGGCTCGGCCCGGCCCGGCCCGGCAGTGACGCCACACTGAGCGTCACTTCCGGCTCCCGACGCGGCCCCGACTCCGGTTCCGGCGAAAGCGGCCGCGGTTCCGGTTCCGGCGTTGTCAGCGCCGCAGCTCGGACCCCGCTCGGCCGGGCCCCTGCCGCCGCCACCATGGCGGTCCCCAGCGCTCTCATGAAGCAGCCGCCGATCCAGTCCACGGCGGGCGCCGTGCCCGTCCGCAACGAGAAGGGTGAGCGGGGGCCCGGGGGGCACGGGGAGGGGCAGTGCCGGGGGGGCGCGGGGCCGGGACCCTCGGTGACGGCCCGGCGCTCGCAGGCGAGCTGTCCATGGAGAAGGTAAAGGTGAAGCGGTACGTGTCGGGCAAGCGGCCCGACTATGCGCCCATGGAGTCGTCGGAGGAGGAAGACGAGGAGTTCCAGTTCATCAAGAAGGCGAAGGAGCAGGAGGTGGAGCCCGAGGAGCAGGAGGAGGAACTGGCCAACGACCCTCGGCTCCGGCGCCTCCAGAACCGCATCGCAGAGGACGTGGAGGAGCGGTGAGTGATGGGTGAGGCAGGAGATGAGCTCCCTTTGCCTGGCAGGGGCTGGGGAGCCTGCACTTTTCTGCGGCACTGCAGGGAAGAACTGCACCGGGCAGGAGCTGGGAGCATTGTCCGGGCAGTGCAGGAGAGTCCGTGACTCTTCTCACATCCATGTTGCACTCTCCCTGGGGCTCCTTTCCAACCAGGACCCAGCCAGGCAAAGCCCCACATCCAGGTGCACTTGAGGGGGTGGTGGCAAAAGCAGGCTCCAAAATAGATATTGGTGCAGTGTGCTGAGGCTCGAGGCAGTGGGGAGGGATAGTGTCATGTGAAGTGTGCTCTGGGGAGGGAGCACCAGGTGCTGCTTGCTTCCTGTGGAGCTGCTGCTGGTTTTGTTTCCAGTAACAGGGAGGCTCCCAATTGAGAACTCCATTCCTACTCGAAGCATGGACAGCGAGGAGCTGCCTGTGCCCAGCCACTGCAGCCTCTTGGGAGAGCACGTCTCAGTTCTGCCCACACCTGGCAGTGCCAGTGCTTACCTTGCCAGGAGCGATTCCTGAACAGTCACCTTCCCGTAGCCTCTTTACATTACGAGTGCCATGGGTTAATTGGGGCCTGTTGCAGGCTTGCGAGACACCGCAAAATTGTGGAACCTGAAGTGGTTGGAGAAAGTGATTCGGAGGTGGAGGGGGAAGCATGGCGGCTGGAGCGGGAGGACACCAGTGAAGAGGAGGAGGAGGAGATCGATGATGAGGTGCGCTTGCAGAGCTGGAGAATGGGCCTAGGGAAACTGGAATGGCACAGGCTGGAACTGCCCTTTGCACAGATATGTGGGTTTTCTGATGGAGCTGGACAAGTGTTACACCTGGCCATGACTTACCTGGTGGGTGACCATCCTCTTGCTTGGGACTGGACACTCAGAGAGGCCACCCTGCATCTGGAGGGGTGGGTGTATCTTCTCAAAGTCAACACTCCAAACATCACGCGTGTTTTACAGAGGAGAGAGGGAAGTGGTAGCGGGGCTGGTCTCTGACTGCTCTGTGCTGTTCCCCATTAGGAGATCGAGCGTCGACGTGGGATGATGCGTCAGCGAGCGCAGGAGAGGAAAACAGAGGAGATGGAAGTGATGGAGTTGGAAGATGAGGGTCGGTCTGGAGAAGAATCTGAGTCAGAGTCCGAGTATGAGGAGTACACGGACAGCGAGGATGAAATGGAGCCACGTCTCAAACCTGTCTTCATACGCAAGTAGGTGACACGGTTGCACGGGCCGGCCCTGGCAGGGACTCGGGAGTGACAAGCTCGGGGCTGAGCAGACCCCACTGCCGTGGTCCCTTCCTCGCCATGGGGCAGCCGTTTGCCTCCCCCAGGTGGGATGGTCACAGCCTGGCAGGGCATAGCTGAGGAGCGAGAGGCGATCCCTGTACCCACAGCCCCTCATTGGCTGTGTTGTGTCACTGCGGGATCACGCTGTGGAGTCTGAGCGGAGCCCTTGGGTGAGGGCTGTACAGTGGCAAAGGGATGTGGTAGCCCCGAGAAAGGGGAGAGGCCCAGGGCTCGGCCTGTGCTTGCAGAGGGCAAAGGCTGAAAGCGGCCTCGGTGCGGCCGTGGTGCAGGAGGGGATGGAGTCAGCAGGGGGCCAGGCAGCTGCGGTAGGGCTGAAGGCTGTTGTGGTCCTGCTCTCAGGAAGGACCGGATCACAGTTCAGGAGCGAGAAGCGGAAGCCCTGAAGCAGAAAGAGCTGGAGCAGGAAGCAAAGAGGATGGCAGAGGAGAGGCGCAAGTACACACTCAAGGTACGGAGGGTTGGGCTGGGGGCTGCGGGGGGCAATCACTGCAGCAAGTTTAGCTTGGACCTCGCTCCAGATCGTAGAAGAGGAAGCAAAGAAGGAGCTGGAAGAGAACAAACGCTCGCTGGCAGCACTGGATGCGCTTGATACAGATGATGAGAATGATGAGGAAGAGTATGAGGCCTGGAAGGTCCGTGAGCTGAAGCGCATCAAACGGGACCGTGAGGAACGAGAAGCGTAAGTATTGTCTGTGTAGACACAAGGCTTAGAGCCCACAGGCTCCTCTAAAGAAAAAGCACCTTTTCCTCAGGCTGCCCTTTGGCAGCAGGGTCCCAGCTGGACCAAGTGCCCAGAGCCCTTCCTGCTTGGTCTCCCCCGTCCCTCTAGTCCCACTAATCCCTCTAGTCCCACTAATCCGTCGTACTTGCCCTCAGGGCACCTTTGCTCCCTGACAGTAAATGTGTAACCTCTTGGGTGGTAGCTGGTGACAGCTGCTGTCCTGGGAGCTGCCCTGGGGATGCGGGATCTCAGCGGCTTCTCTCTCACCCAGCATGGAGAAGGAAAAGGCGGAGATCGAGCGCATGCGGAACCTGACAGAGGAGGAGCGCCGAGCTGAGCTCCGGGCCAACGGCAAAGTCATCACCAACAAGGCAGTGAAGGGCAAATACAAGTTCCTGCAGAAGTACTACCACCGTGGCGCCTTCTTCATGGTGAGTATGCCAAGGGCTGGGCATGACCACAGGGGCTGTGCCAGACCCCAGGGCCACCTTTTTGCTCTGGGGAGCCTCCCCTATCCTGCAGTGCTCTGGGGCTGAGGTTGCCCTGGGACAAGAGCCAGCCCTCAGAGGCATCATGGGGCTGAAGCTGACTCAGCATGACCTCACCAGCCCCGTCAGGTTGAGGGTTCCCAGCTGAGATGAAGTCAAAGCTGCAGAGCTGTCCCTGTGCTGCTGTCTGGGCCACAGACCCAGCCAGAACCAAGCTAGCTCCATTTGGGCTATGACCTGCGCGTTGGAGAAGTGGCCTGGGGGACAACGCTCACATCCCCCCCTCCAGCAGTAGTTAATAGGGCTGCAAGTACTATGGCAGCCCTGGCAGAGCAGCGATACAAGCTGTGGGCAGCTCCTCCACTTCTGCTGGTGCTGGCCGGAACCTTTGAGGCTGAGCAGACATGTCCTTTTTCTGCAGGATGAGGACGAGGAGGTGTACAAGAGGGACTTCAGTGCCCCGACCCTCGAGGATCACTTCAACAAGACCATCCTGCCCAAAGTCATGCAGGTGGGTGCATTGGCAGAGGGTGCCCAGCCCACGTGCCAGGCCAAAGGGTGGGGGTTCTGGGCAGGGGGGAAGCAGCGGGTCCTGCAGCCACCCTGAGCAGCTGCTCACGAGCTCTCTGCTCCCCAGGTCAAGAACTTTGGGCGCTCAGGGCGGACCAAGTACACGCACTTGGTGGACCAGGACACCACCTCCTTTGACTCTGCCTGGGGCCAGGAGAGTGCACAGAACACCAAGTTCTTTAAGCAGAAGGCAGCAGGCGTGCGGGATGTCTTTGAGAGACCCTCAGCCAAGAAGCGAAAAACCACCTAAGGGCACGGGCAGGAGGGTCTGGCGTGGCTGATGCTGGCAGGAGGGCACTGCCCTGCCAGCTGTCGGAGCCTGGGCAGGGACAGAAGGGACTCGTGCTCGGACTCCTGTGGTGACAAGCTCTTCTTCTGCCCGTGCTGTGCCTGCCCTGATGTGGTGTCCCGCTCCCGGTGCTGCATAGACCAGGTGGGCTCCTTGCCTGTGCACTGTAGAGGACAATGGTCTGTGATGCTGGCCAGGCCAGGCCTGTGGACAGACCATGTCCCACCAGCTGCCAGTCTGTAGCCTCAGCAGCGCCCAGCAGGGCGTCCAGGAGTGCAGCAGTACCCCTAGATCCAACACACCCACTTCTGGAGAAACGAGAGGACTTTTGTACCCATCTGTTCCACAACACCTCCCCTTTTCTTGTACTGTCCCTGGTGTCAGTCTGGGCCCTGTTTTGGGGTGGGCAGCGGTGACCCTGTCTCCTTACCCTATTCCTGCAAGGTTTGGCTTTTCTACCTGTCTGGGGTGGGGGGGTTTGATTAAAGATGATTTTTCTTACACGCTCTGGCCCTATTGTTCTTACAGACATGGCCACGTGGTTCTGCGCCTTCCTGCGAGCTAGGGTGGGCACCAGCCTGGGCAGGGCATGCACAGGTGGCTGTCACTGCTGCCTCAGGCCTGTGCCTGGGCCTGTGAAGCCCCAGGGGGGTGAGGTTAAAAGAGGGGAGTGCAGCAAGTGTTGGTGCTCAGGCAGGTCACCTTGTCCTGCTCCAGTCACGGGTGTGCCCAGCCAGTACTGCCAAAGTGATGCCACACACATCTTCCTGCAGGCTGGGCCCTGCCTGTGGGTCCCAGGAGCCCTGTGGGACCTGCTGGGCAGGTCCTGGCACTGCGCAGACCACAGAGACAACCCAGTCCCACCAGTGCCTTTATTGGTGCAGTGAGAGCCATGCCCGTGGCCCGGCTCAGTTGGTGAGGGTGATCAGGGCCTCTACCACGTTGCCCATGTGCTCGCGCAGGCTGCGCTCCGCTGCAGCCCGGGAGATCTCCATCTCTGTCATCTGCAGGGAAACCACAGCCCGGTACAGCAGCTGCAGGGCCCCACGGGCTGGGCAGGGGGCGGTGGACGGCAGCTGCCCGGCAGGACACCTACCCGGCCTCAGGGCACGCGTGCACCAGCCCCCTCCGTGGGTGCAGTTTCACCCCCAGGTTTGGGACACGACACGGCTCACCCGGCGCCCCGCCTCTACTCACAATCAGCTCCAGGTCCTCCTTCTTGATGGTCACTTTTGCCAGTTCTTTCTCCCTGCGACAAGAGACGAACAAACCTCCGATGATCGACAGCCCTCCCCGGTCACTGCCTCGGCGCAGCAGTGCGGGGTGTGCGCTGAGAGGGGGCCGGGGCCGGTCCGGTCAGACCGGGAAGTCGCGGGCCGGTGTCCGGGTGGGCACTGCCCCCAAGCCCCGAGCGAGCGTGGGCTGTTACCTCTCCTGCTTTGCTTTCTGCTCCCGGGATCTCCGGTCTCCGATCACCGACATGGCCTGCCAGAACGAGCGCAGTCACCGCGCTGCGCGGCACCGGGCGGGTCAGCGCCGCACCGGCGGCACGGGCACGGGGACCGGCACCGGGACGGACGTGCAGGCTCGGTGCTCAGGGCCCGGCTCGGCCCCACTGCAGGCGGTGCCCAGCCCCCCACCCCGTCCCGGTCCCGGCCCCGTCCCGCCGCCGCACCGTCTCCAGGTTGGAGCTCTGGATTTCCTTCTCCTCCGCGTAGTCCGTGACGCGCTCCAAGTCCGCCGCGCCGCTGTCGTGCTTCCGCGGCTTCTCGGCCGCACGCCCGCCCGCCCCATCGCTGCCGCCGCCGGAGCCGTTCGGCTCCGTCTCCAGCTCCAGCTCCACGTCTCCCTCCGCCGCCATCCCGCCGCCGCCGGGAGCCGCTTCCGGTCACGTGCGCCGCCGGCGGAGCTAACGGGAGGCGCGCGCTTAAAGGCGATGAGGGGGGGCCGGGACCGTCTTCGGCCCTCGCCCCGCCCCTCCACCCGGCCTGGCCCCGCCCTCTGGTGCCCGCCGGCGGTTCGATCCCTCCCGGTGCTCCCCGGGCGGTTCGATCCCTCCCGGTGCTCCCCGGGCGGTTCGGTCCCTCCCGGTGCTCTCCGGGCGGTTCGGTCCCTCCCGGTGCTCTGGGCGCTCCGGGGCCGGTGGCCCCGGCGCTGCCGAGACGCGGAGCTGGGCCGGGCGGGCGCAGCCCCGCCGCCGCCCTCTGGTGCCCGCCGGCGCTAAGCCGGGATTACTGGGTCAGCGATCCCGATTTGGCTCCCGCCGCTGCCACACGGATGATCGGACGGGCCCGGCCGCAGCGAGGCCCTGGCCGGGTTTCGGGCGCTGCCAGAGGCGGGAGGCGGCCGGGCCGTGGCCTTGCGCCCCCGAGCTCGGGGTGCGCTGGGTCAGCGGAGGCCGCACCGGCAGCGCGGCCCCGGCTGGCGCGGATACGGCGGGTCCGCCCCCGCCGCTCCCTTCCCGCCCGGGTGTTACTCACCCACCCGATGGGGACACCGCGTCCCTCGGACCGGGCTGCGTGCGCAAAGCCGGAACGGCTGCGGAGCAGCCGAAGGAAGGTGACGACAGCCCCAGCATAGGGCTCCCTGCACGCCGTGGCTCGTCCCCAATCTCCTGCCGACACTGGGGGTTCCCGCTCACCGCTGGATGTGCCTTATGCCATCCCCCTGCCCTCGTGGTATCCGTGTCCCTTGGGTGCCTCTGTGCCTGGGGGTGCTCCAGACCCCCAGTACCCCCACACTCCCCAGCTCCTCCGCACAGACCCGGGGCATTGCTCTGGGATCAGGGTTACATCATCGGCAGACCCCACGTGCCCCCCAAGCCCGCCCATGCCCAGGCCGGCTTCCACGGCCTCGTCCTGCCCAGTGAGGGGCCGGGGTGCGGGCAGGACTGCCCATGGCCGGGGATCACTGGACACTGCCCACGGAGCGTCCCAGGGGTGGCTGCCGGGAGGGAGCAGCGAGCAGATGGCAGGGCGGGCCGAGCCGACAATCCTCTAATCCCATCAGCGCCGCGGGGGCTGAGCAGAGCCGAGCCGGGCCATGGCGGGCACACGGGCACACGGCTACCTCCTGCACCCGCTGCTCTCCCAGGTGGGACTCGGGGCCTGGCGGGGCTGGGAGTGGGGCTGGGAGCGGGGCTGGGAAGGGAGGAGATGCCGGGCCAGGCTGGGGGGCAGTGCTGGCCCTGCGGGATCCTCGCTGACCGTGCTCCCCCCCTAGCTGTGCTGCGGTTGTCATGGGCTCCGCATGTCCACGAACACGCGGATCCTCTACACACTCCTGCATGTCCTGGCCTCTGCTGTGTGCTGCCTCATGCTGTCCCGCACTGTGGCCCAAGCCATCACAGAGAAGGTGACAGCAGGAGCTGGGAGTGCTGGGGGTCCCCTGGGGTGATGAGGGTCTCAAGGATACCATTAGTGCTGGGGATATGGGGGTGCCAGACACCCTGGGGCACCCAGGGGCATCCAGGAGAGCACTGGGGGTGCCAGAATTGCCAGGGAGTCAGGAGTACTGGGTTGCTGGGGATAGTAACAGGGCTGCTGGGAGTGACAAGGGTGCTGGAGGTGTCAAGGGGGAAGGGGTGCAAGGAGTACCAAAGATGCAGGGTGTTGGGGGTCCCAGGGTTACTGGGAATGCTGGGGATATCAGAAGTCTGGGTGCACTGGATGCCATGGGTCCTGGAGGGTGCTGGGTGGAAGCACCAGCAGCCCTGTCCTGTCACCCACCATGCCTGCAGGTGCCCTTCTCCGTGGTGCTGTGCCAACACCTGCCTGGGGGCACAGACTGTGAGCGGCTGGTGGGCTCCTTGGCCGTGTACCGGGTCTGCTTCGGCACCTCCTGCTTCCACCTGGCACAGGCTGCCCTGCTGCTCAACGTGCGCTCGAGCTCTGACTGCCGCGCACAGCTCCACAACGGGTACGGGCAGGCCATGGGGCTGGCACAGGGTGTCCCAGGATGGGGCTGCCAGGGGCTCTGTCCCACTGACGTTCACTGCCCTGCAGGTTCTGGCTCCTGAAGCTGCTGGCACTGGTGGGCCTCTGGGCCGCAAGCTTCTTCATCCCGGAAGACAACTTCATCCAAGGTATGTCCCCCACCCCACCCAAGCTGGCAGCCCGGGCATCCCTCACAGCCCCCACCTGCCCTTAGCTATCCCCACCTCTGCCCTCTCCTCCCAGCCTGGCACTACACGGGTGTCTGTGGGGGCTTCGCCTTCATCCTCATCCAGCTGGTGCTGATCACGGCCTTTGCACACACCTGGAACAAGAACTGGTGAGTGCCAGGGTGCTGGGTGGGCACCCACCTGCTGCCACCACTCACACGCTCTCCCACAGGCTGACGGGCGCCGCGCAGGATAAGCGCTGGTACCTGGCCGTGCTGCTGGCCACGGCCGCCTTCTACACCCTCGCCTCTGCCGCCTTCTCCTTCCTCTACAAGTTCTACACCCACCCGGCCGCCTGCCACCTCAACAAGGCGCTGCTCACCATCAATGGCAGCCTCTGTGGCATCATGTCCTTCATCTCCATCACGCCCTGTGTGCGACTCAGTGGGTATCGCACGGCACAGTGAGAGTTGCCATGCTGGATGACCAGCTGCGTCCTGGGTTAGGGGTGCTGTGCCCCCCAGCTCAGGGCCAGCACTTGACCACTGGAGGAGAACCCATCTCCCCAGGGCTCCTGACAGCCCCTCCTGTACCTTGGTGCAGGGTGGGCAGGGGGGTGGCATAGGGGGCTACCCGGGGCCCAAGCAGAGCTCACCCACAGCTTATGGCACACCAGGGATTCCAGTGACACCTCTGTCCCCACCCCTGCAGAGCAGCCGCGGTCAGGGCTGTTGCAGTCCTCAATCATCAGCTGCTACGTGATGTACCTCACCTTCTCCGCGCTGTCCAGCCGTCCCCCGGAGAGAGGTGGGTGCCCCCCCCACCACCAGCAGCCCCCACCATGGTGCACTCCTGTCTCACCTCTGCATCCCCGCAGTGCTCTACAAGGGTCAGAACCTCACTGTCTGCTTCCCGGGGGTCCGGCAGGACGAGCTGCAGACAGAGGACACCACCGTCGCCGTGCTGGGCGCTGCCATCATGTATGCCTGCGTGCTCTTTGCGTGGTACGTATGCCCAAGGCACAGGGTGGGCAGGGCTCCTGCAGCACTGGCCCACCAGGCACCAGCTCTGCTGGGCACAGCCAGCCCAACTGGCACCACACAAGGACCCCCATGGCCAGCAGAGCAGGGAATGTCCCAAGGGGTGGCAGGACCAGAGCAGATGGGGCATTGGTGGGTGGGCAGGGGCAGCACAGGGACCCCAGGTACAGCACAGCAGGGGTCCTGCAGCTGTCGGGGATCCATGGGATGGGCTGAGGGCCTGGCACAAGGCAGTGGCTGCCTGTGTTATGATTTCTGTCTCTCTCCTGGGCACAGCAATGAAGCCTCCTACCTTGCCGAGGTTTTCGGGCCCCTCTGGATGGTCAAAGTCTACAGCTTTGAGTTTGAAGTGAGTACGAATGCAGCTGTGCCTCGTGTCCTCTTGCCACAGGCACCCCAGACCCACCACCCCAAGCCCTTGTCACAGTCCCAGCATGGGGGAGGTCTGTCCAGCCAAGCACAGGGGGCTGCCCAGAGCACACCCACCTGCCCCAGTGCAAAGGAGGGCTCAGCCCAGCCACCGTGGCCACAGGGCTGGGCAGCCACCACTCTGCTGTCCCTGCAGAAACCCTCCTGTTGCTTCTGCTGCCCCGAGAAGATGGAGGAGGAACTGAGAGGTGGGTGCAGAGTGCATGCAGGAAATCAGGCAGAGCCTGTGTCCTAGCCTGGGGGTGCCAGTGAGGGGGGCATGCAGGAGCTGCCGTGCCCCTGCGCTCTCCTAGGAACCGAGCAGACGTGTGAGCAAGTGGAGGAGAGTGCTAGGGGACAGTTCCTTGTCCAGGATGAGCAAGACCGGGTGGTCTACAGCTACTCAGCCTTCCATTTCGTCTTCTTCCTTGCCTCGCTCTACGTCATGATGACCCTCACCAACTGGTTCAGGTAGGGACCCACACTGCTGCCCAGCCTTCCCTGCTCTTGCTCCAGCCCTCTGTGCCAGGCCATGATGCTGTCACCAAGCTGGCGCCTGCTGGGGACGCGCAGGGCTCTGTGCCCACAGACCTGCACTGCTCCGGCCAATGACCAACAGCAGCCATGCAGTGCAATGAGGTCTGCAGGGCTGGAGGGTCCATGGCAGGTGGGACATGCCCAGGGATATGCGGCTGCTGGGACACAGGGTGACCTGGTGTCTGCAGCTGGCACAGGAACCCTGTCTCAGCATCCCTCAAGCACTCAACACCTGCCCTCTCCCACCAGCTATGAAAACGCAGTGCTGGAGACCACCTTCACGCACGGCAGCTGGTCAACCTTCTGGGTGAAGGTGTCCTCATGCTGGGCCTGTGTCCTGCTCTACCTGTGGCTGCTGCTGAGCCCCTTCTGCCTCCAGAGCTCCCCACAGCACCGGCGCAGCAGCACGGGGCCGCGCGTTGTGCGGCGACGACGTGCCCCGCAGCGCATCAATGTCTCCACATAGTCCCTGCCAGGACGAACTGTACCTGGGGCTGGTCCCTGCTGCACCCTGTGCCCTGGCACTGCCTAGTCCTCCTGGCCTCCCCTGACCCCCCATCCCAGGAGATGGTGGCATCTCAGAGCCTGAGGGGAACCTGGAAGGTGAATGCTTCCAGGGATACTAGCCCTGTGCTAAGCCAGGACCACCCAAGGGGCTGGAGCAAGCCAGAGGCAGGTGTTCAGCCTGGGTGCCCTGGCACCCGCAGGGTGCACTTAAGGAGCAGGGCTCTGCCTGGCCACCCCTGCCATGATGTGCTCACTGTAAATACCTCCTTCAATACATTTTTATACAAAACTCTGAGCTGAGCCTGTGCCATCACCCCACGCAGGCTGCAGCCATAGGGGGGAAAAATGGGGTGCCTGCAGCACCCCAGCACTGGCCACACAGCAGCCATAGCTGAGGGCACCTTCAGGGTGGCCATGCTGGAGAGGGGAGACAAGCAGGAGGTGCTGAGCACGGGCACTGCCCTGGGACTGCAGGAGGGTATTCAGCCTATTGCCACTGCTCCCAAGGAGGGCACAGTGTCAGCAGGCCACAGGATCGCAGCGGCCCTGGGCCCCCACCTACAGAGCAAACATGGTGGGGTGGCTCCCTGGGGCCCACAGCCCCAACTGCACCCAACAGGCCCCACACTGTGATGGTGGCAGTGGGTGCAGGATGGGGATCGACACACATCGCCAGGGCACCCACCAGCCTGGGGATACAGTGCTGCAGGAGGTGAGGGTGGCACAGCAGGGTGGATGCTGTTGGGGTCCAACTGATCCCAGTGCAGCAATGCAGCCTTTGTGGGGTCCCTGATGGAACAGTGGAGGCTGCAGTGCCCCAGGGCTGCCCCTCACACCTCTCCTTTCCCAGGAGATGCAGGAACCCACACGGGGCTTGGGGATGGGCAGCTGTGGCACCAGCTTGGGGACATCGGCCAGGTAGGGCTGGGGAGGGGGGTCCCTGCAGCCTCTGGCACCCAAGGACTTCTCAGTGTCCTGGACTGTGCAGCAGTGGAGACCCATCTCTCCCCGCCCAGAACACCGGGCCGCGTGCGGCATCTCCTGGCTGTTGCAGAGCTGAAGCAACTGAGGGGGGGTTTTGGGCGGACCCAGCAGCACAAGAGGTGGCACCATGGAGAGGGAATGGCAGGGCTGTCCCAGCCTGACAGGGCACCCCAATCCAGCAGCACTGCAGCAGGTGCCCACAGAGTCCAGCGCAGGTGGGGGGCTCTGCCACACCCCTGTACTGCAGGCAGGGCCCAGTGCCCACTGGGGAAGTGCTGCCCTTGCTTATCCATGCCGTGAGCATGGGCCGCTGGGCAGCCTACCTGGAGCCACCAGCGCATCCCTCCAGGCCCTTTGCTGGTACACACTGTGACACCGGGTGTCCTTGGGGCTCCCTAGGTGTCCCGATCCCACGCAGGCCCTGTGCCAGCTGCAGGCAGGACCCGTGGGGCCCTGCTGGGAGGATGCCAGGTCCCCACTGGGAGCATTGGCCTTTCAGGGAGGGTGGAGGAGAACTGGGCAGTCGCAAGCTACAGCCAGGCAGCAGCAGAGGAGCAGCCACTGAGATAACAGGGAATGTGTCCCTGCCCAGGGGTGCCAGTGCTGTGGGTACAGCCCTCCCTGGGCCAGGCCCAGCTGCTCTCTCATGCCAGGATGGTGAGCAGGAGCCTCTGGGAGAGCAGCAGCAGCCATGGCTCAGCCCAGTGGCATGGGCCTGTGGCAGCAAGCCCTGCAGACCTGGGGCATGGGGGCTGTCATCCATGCAGGAGGGGAGGGAGCAAGGGCAGGGGAGCTGTGTGATGTCACCGCCCCTGCGCAGGGCAGGCTGGCTTGGTTCCCCTCACTTGCCCCACCAGCACCGTGGCTCACAGCACACAGGGATCTGCATGAGCCCCTGGAACTGGAAGCCACACAGCCCTCACCCTGGCAGTGCTGAACACCCTCTGCTCTGCAGAGGAACTGCAGCAGGTGAGCAATGGAGCACAGAGGGGCAGCATCGCTGCAGCCCCTCCCTCAGCATTACCCTCTGCACAGAAAGGACGACAGCTCCCCACATCCCCGTCTCCCCAGCGCAGCCTCCCAGGCAGACAGGGTGGGCTGCAGCAGTGCTGGCCTTGGACAGCTGCAGAGCTCAGCCTCCAGCATGGACAGAGCCTCCTCACTCAGCAGTGTGAGCAGCCACAAGTCAGTGGATGGGCCTTGCCCCAGCTCCCACCAGAGCATTGAGGCAAGGGACCTGCCCCTGGCCCAGAGAGGGACACAGGTCTGCTCGCCTGCAGCTCCTGGGTTCGGGCCCCTACTGTAAACATATCACCCAGCAGGCCCCCAGCTCCTCAAAGTGTGAGGCAGAGGGACCCCAGAGCACTGCCAGATGCTTCGCAAAGAGGAAGCTTCCTGCCTTCACCCCAGGGGTAACCAGCACACCCCATGTGATCCAAAGGGCCAGGCTGGGGGAGCTGAGCACACTCCTGTGCTATCGCCCAACGCCCTTGTCTCAGCAGGGGTGTGATAGGAGGGAGGGACCCATGCCCCTCTGTCCCATATATCAGCTGGTGCTGGCAGGGGATGGGGACACGGGAAAGTCCAGCTTCCTACTGCAACTCTGCATGAACAAGTTCTAAGGAGACATCCCCAGCACCCTCGGTATGAGCCCCCAGCACCACTGACTCCACAGCTGGGGCAGAGGAGCAGGGCCCTCCTGGCAGGAGTGGACTTCCAGATCAAGCAGCTGCTGGTGGATGGGGAGCAAACCACACTACAGATCTGGGACACAGCTGGGTAGGAGAGGTGAGAGCGCAGGGCCAGGGGTCCCGGGGCTGCACCAGGGTTCCAGCAGCTGCACCACACCAGGCAGTCACTGCACCAGCAGCAGCCCGCGGGCAGCACCTGGCCATAGTGAACAGAAGGTTCCTGGGGCCCCTGGGGCAGCCGAGCCCCGACCCCTGCTGCCGCCCCCAGGCCCACGGCTGCCTCTTCTGCAAGACTAGCGCCAAGGACGGCACCAACGTGGTGGAGGCGGTGCTGCACCTCACCCGGTGAGGAGCCCCCGGCCGCCGCGGGACCGGCCGCGGGACCGGCCCCGTGCTGCCAGGCCGGGCTGACGCTGCTGTTCTGCCCCTGCAGGGAGGTTAAGAGGACGATGAACAACGGCCTCAGCGCTAGGCTGGACCTCGGCTTTGCCCCGCGCTGCTGCCGGGCATAGCGCGGGGAACGGGCGGCTACGGCTCGGCCCACCCCGGCCGTGCCGCAGCGCGGTTCTCCGTCGGTGCGCAGGCCCGGCCGCCATCTCTCCACCACCGCCCTCCGACTGGCCCCGAGCCCCGGCTGCGCCTCGGCCCGCTCCGGCGCCATCCCGTCCGGCTTCGTTCCTCGAGCCTCTCCGCTCTCCTACCCTCCCCGGGGCGTTCGCCCCTCAAACCCATCCCCCGCGTTGACCCCCGGTGATGTCCCAGGGACCGCCCAGGCCCGGCCCCACCTTTGTTCCTCACCGCGAAGATGCCGCCGCTCCACCACCGCCGCGCTTGGTCCTTCTCTCCGCGGCCGCGATCGCTTCAGCGGTGGTGCCCGCTCCCCCCCGCCCCCCGCCCGGCGGACGGACGAGCAGACGCGGCGTGCAGGGCTCCACAGCTACTTTAATAGGGGACAGCGCCGCGCGGTGCGGGGCGCGGCCGGGGGGCCCGGCCCAGGGCGGTGCGGGGCATCCTGCCGGCGGGACCGGCCCTGGGGCGGCGGCCTGGCACGGCCGCCCGCTACTTGTTGCCCGCCTTCTTCTGCTTCTGCTGCATGATCTCCGAGTCCCTGCGGGGAGCGCGGCGGGGCTGGCGGCGGGGCCGGCACCGCCACAGGGCGAGAGCAGGGAGCGGGGCGGGGGGGGCCGGCGGGGCCGGCCCGGCGCTCACCTCTGCTTGCGGGCGGCAGCCGAGAGCCCGTCGTCCCGCCGCTTGCCCTTGCCCGAGTCGCTCTGCTTCTTCAGGTTCTTCTGCCGCGCCAGTTCGCGCTGGTTTCCGCCTGCCACGGCGCGGCCGCCTCAGCGCGACCGGCCCCGCGGGGCGGCCCGCCCCGCACCCCGCGCTCACGGGCTCCGCCACCCTCCCGCCCCAGTCCAGCCGCTGCCCGCAGGCCAGGTCCCGGCGCGCCACTGGGCCATGGCACGGCCGGGTCATGGCACGGCACCCTCAGGCCAGCCCACACTCGCGGGTCCCAGCCCAGGTCCCCCCCACACTCACGGGTCATGGCGCCGCTCCTTCCCACCTCCGCTCCGCCGCCACGTCCCGCACTGACCCCCCCCACGCCCCGCCCCGTGCCAGACTTTAAAGGCAGCCACAGCCAATCACAGTGCCGATCCCACCCTTGCTGCACTCCCACTGGTGCGTCTCTCTGGCCAGACCCCGCCTGATTGGCCGCGGGCTACGACCGCCGTTCTGCCGGCGGGGGCGAAAAAGCCGGGGATGGGGCGCACGCGCCACAGCCACCCCTCGCGCAGGGGGTGTGGCGCCGGGGCCACGCCCCATTGTGACGTCATGAGCCGGGCGGAAAGCGCTGCGGAGAGGGGGGAGCGATGCGGGACGGAGAGGAGAGGGAGCGGGATATACAGCCCCGCTCTTCCCCTCAGCCCTCCCGCCCGCCGTCCTCCCCCACTGCAGCGCTCTTCTCCACCCCAGGGAGTGCGGGGCAATGCAGGGAGGATGGTGCGGGAGCGTTCCTCTCTCCTCGGTCGGGCTCCGGTGCGCTGCGGGGCCGCTCAGACCGCTCCTTCCGCCGTGGGCGGTGCAGGAGATCTACAGGGAGGGACGGCCGTGGGTGCTACCCACGCCAAGACGGTGCGGGACGGGTATCCATCCCCGCACAGCCAAATTCGCCTACGCACCCGGGGCTCGGCGGCGGCATCGGGTCGTGGCGGGGGTCCTGCGAGGCGGTGCTAGATGGGGCACTCTGGCGCTTCGCTAGCCGTGAGAGCTCGGCGTGGATCACCTGCGGGCGGAAGGGCAGCTGTGGCGAACAGGGCTCCAGTGGGACTCCCGACGGTCCCGGCTCCTGCGGGATCTCCTCCCGCCCCACTGCTCCCGGCACTGGCTCTTGCGAGAGCCCCGTCCGTCCCATCGCTCCCGGTACCAGCCTGCGGGACCCACCCCCTCCCGCCCCCGCACCTTGCTGGCCGGATCCAGCTCCAGGGCTCTCCTCAGGACGAGCGCAGCTTCTGCGTCCCGGCCCTGCTCCGCCAGCAGCTACAGGCAGAGGAGTTGGGGGTAGCGGGCGGCCGGGCCGAGGGGTGCCAAGAGGGGCGGAGCGGGGCGGGTCCCACCTGCCCCCGCCGGAGCAGTGCCCGGCCGTTGTCGGGGCTGATCCGCAGGGCCGCCTCGCAGGCTGCCAGCGCCTCCTCCACCCGCCCCAGTTTCAGCTCGGCGGCCGCGCAGTTGTTGAGGCACTTCACGCGCTGCTCCTGCAGCTCCTCTTCCTCCTCGGGCCCGGGAGGCGCTGCGGGGCGAGCGGCGGTCTCAGCGTCCCGGCCCCGCCGCCCCGGGCCCTCCCTCCCGGCCGGTCTCACCGGTAGCGGGGCCATCCAGGGCGTGCAGGGCCAGCCGGTACGAGCGCAGCGCCGCCGCGAAGTCGGCCCGCGCGAAATGGAAGTTGCCCCGCTCCCTGCGCTGCGAACCCAGGCGCAGGCGGGCGGCGGGCGGCAGCGGCTGCGGGTCGGGGCCGTCCCGCACCTCCAGCAGCGTCACCTCGAACAGCAGCGGCGCCTCGGGCGGCACGTCGGGCTCCCTGCGGGCACAGCACCGGCTGCCCCCTGCCCGCCCCGGTCCCCTGCCCACCCTGCCTTCCCGGCCCCATCCACCTGCCCCTGTCCCCTGCCCGCCCCGGTCCGTCTGCCCTCCCGGCCCCTGCCTGATGGCTCCCCCTGCCCACCCGCCTTACCTGCCCGGGCGGCCATAGGCGTAGGGGCAGGCGGCGAGGAAGAAGGAGATCTCCCCGGGCTGCATGGTTGGGACGCCCAGCTCCAGCGCCTGCGGATAGGCATGGCGAGGCTAATGAGGCGCGGCGGCACCGGGCGGCGCTGAGCCTGCGCCGCACCGAACAGTGCATTGGTTTGAGCTCACCTGCACGACGTCCCCGTGGCCAGGCACGAAGGTGAGCCGCGGGTCCCGCTCCACCAGCCCGCCGTCCTCCAGGGCGCCCAGCACCTTCACCGACACCTCCTGGCCCGGCCGCGGCTGTGGCCCGCCCAGCCCGGCCCGCACCACGCGCTTCCGGAGCAGCCGGTCATCTGCGGGGGAGACGGCGCTGAGAGCCCAGCCTGGATCTCCGAAACCGGCACCCTTTGCCCGGCTTTCCCCGGGCCCCTCACAACCCGCGACTCCCGGCCTGGTTCGCCCCAGGGTTGCCCGAGGGCTCTCACCCGTCAGGTCGCTCCAGCCGTCGGCGGCGAAGAGTGGCCCGAAGCCGCCTGGCCCCGGCACCGCCAGTGCCTCCAGCCGCCGGTAGAAGAGCCGCTCCTCCTCGCGCACCGTCGGCAGCGCGATAGCCGTGTGGGGCAGCCGGAACCGCACCCGCCGGTCCCTGCCCGGCCCCCGCGGCCGCCCGCCTGCCCCTGTCTCCCTCTCCGGGGAGCCGCCGGGCGAGGGGCCCGGCATGCCCGCCCCTGCCCTGCCCCGCCTCGCCGCACGCCGCTACCACCTGGCCTCGGTCCGGGCGTCCCCGGGGCTCGGCGGCGGGTGCCCACGGCCCCCAGCACGCACAGGGCGCGTCGCCACCGGTTCCGCCGCGCCGCGACTGCCGGGGTCCGCCCGGGCCGGGGCCGCCGCCGAGCGCATCCCGCCGCGCCGTTACCTAATGCTGGGAAGCGGCTCAGGGGATTAGCCGGGGCCGGCGGCAAAAATAGCCGGCTCAGGACGAGCCCCGCCGCGGGGCTCCCGGCGCCCGCCCCGCCCGCCGCTGCCCCCCGGGACCGCCCGCCCGCCGCTGTCGCGCACGCCGTGCAATGCCGCGGGCGTAGCTGCGCGGGCATCTCCGGTACCGGGACGGCGGCCCGGGTCCCTGGCTCAGCTTCCTGCACGTGCACATCGCGGCGGCGGCGCCGCGGGCGCTGCGGGGCTGCGGGCGGCGGCAGCTGGGACCGGGCCTGGCAGGGGGAACCGGGCACCAGAGGGACTTACCGGCGCTCGCTGTTGTTGCAGAGAGCGCCGGGGCCCGTGATCGCCTTCCAGGGCAGCTGGGGAGTGAGGGGATTGGGGGGATCGGAGAGCCCAGGGCAGCCGGGATGGGGCGTGCAGGGGGGAGCAAAGAGGCTTTGGCCAGAAGGCCACGACAAACACAAGGACGTCGCAAGCCTGGGTGAAACCTCATGGCCTCAGGCTATCTCTGCTGCAGTTGCAGGGCATCCCCTGTCCCCTGCACCACATCATCCCCAGGGGCTTCCCAAAAGGCCCTTGGGATCTCCTCGGTGGGCCAGGGGCTCTGTTCCCACCAGAGCTGTGCAACTGCAAGCTCAACTTTGGAGAACGGGTCTTCCAGTAAGCCCAAGGTCCTGGCCAAGTTGGAGGAGAGGGGCTCCAGAGTTTTAACCCTTGTGATCTTCTGCTCCTTGCCAGATGCAGGTCCCAGGTGAGCAGTTCCTCCTCAGCAGAGATCCTGGATTACTTACAGGAAGAGAGCTTAGCACCCACTGCCACAGGCTCCCTGTTGCTTGGTGTAATTTGGCTCAGCCCCACAGCATGGAGGGATCGAGATGAGCTCCTGCCTCGTCGCCCATGGCTATAAGGTAAGTTTGTGCACAGCCCTGCCTGCTCACCGCCCTTCAGGTCTCAGCAGGAGCATGGGCCCTGCTCTGCCACGCAGGTGTCGCAGGCCCCAGGAGAATAGGCATTTCCTGGTTGCAGGAGGTGGTACCACACCGCCTGCTCCACAGAGCAGCATTTAGTGTAGACAGAGTACTGCGACTGCATGCTCATATCAGCAGCATGAGCTGGAGGTTTGTGCAACTGGAAGCCAAGACGAAGAGGCTGAAGCAAGGAACAGAGGAACACAAGGCAAGCAGGAGAGCCAGGCACCGTGGCACCGTACAGCCATGCTCTGGTCCTGGGTCCTGCCCACTGCATCTCTGGATTTCAGGTACTTGAAACTACAATTGTATATGAGTACCACCACCTCAAGAAGGTGAGGCTGGATGCAGGGCATGGACTGATTTCTCTTCTGGAGCTGATCCATATATATTTTTTCCTCTCCAGATGCATCCCAGCTACCAGCAAGAGAAGAATTGCTGTGAATACCTCCACCAGAAGCTGTCTCATACCAAAAGAATGGCTCTGCAGTTTGAAAGAAGTGAGAGGTCCTAGGCAAACTGCTGTTGCAGTTTTTTTCCTTCCTTATCCAGCCCTGTCTCTGAAGCAGTGCCTGCTGCTCCAGCTGTCCTGTAGCACCTGAAGCCAGCTCATTCCCTGCTCCCTGGGGGAGAGCAGGAGGCTGTGGCTGCAGGGGAGAGGCAGAGCCAGGCACTTGGAGACCTTTTGCTGAGGCCTGAGCCAGCCCAAGGGGGACGTGTTACTTTGGACGGTGGCTCAGTCCCCAGCTGCCACCACGTCTGGAGTCACAGTCCAGGGAGCAAAGCCAGGATGAGAACAGCTTCCCAGGCTCTCCCTGACTGAGGGCACTGCCCTACCCACCAATGAAGCAGTGCTCCAGTTTGGTGTTACAGGGGTAATTGTGAGCTGTCAGGAGAGCTTGTTGTGTTCCTGTTTCTTGCAGCAGTGCCTGGAGCCCACAGCCAGATGTGGGACTCCTGCTAGTCTGAGGTGCAGGGACCATTGGACATTATATGCTCCCCCCAAGGAGCCTCTAGACCTGTATTGGGCCACAGAGCACCTGCCAGAGCAGCAGAGCACAGGAGGAAGATGCTGTTTGAGCTACTGATGCAGCTGGGGAAGAAAGTGTTGTACTGCACAGCTGCTGTAGCCAGAGTAGTGTGTGCTAAGCCTTGTATGAGCTACTGTACCTGGAGAATTCCAGCAGCGATAAATAAGGTGCCCAGCCTTTTGAGTTGCGGGGGAGGAATCCAGAGATAGAGCAAGCCCTGGCTCTTGCCCTGGTAACTGTTGCCACACAGCAGTGCCCTCTTCAACTTGCATGCAGCACAAGAATCCAGAGTCAGAGCAACAGCCCCTCCCTGGTCAGCCCATCTCACTCCTGCCTTTCCCCAGAGGAAAGTTGGATATTCTGGTCAGTCACAGCCCACACCACCCAACCACAACACAGGGTTTATTCCTCTCCCTCCTGAAGAGTAACTCAGCTATCAGCCTGTTTCCTACCAAGAGACAAAATGATCTTACAATTAACTGGTCTTAACTGCCCTCACCACAGCCAAGCACCTGGCTATGAGAAACTCTCAGCCCAGGCCCTACCTGTGTTTGGGTAGAGTCTGTAGGAAGTAGCACTCCTCCCCTACACCTGACTACTTCTGCACCAGCTTCAAAGCTCATTTATTTCTGCTGCTGAGCAAGCCCCATGCCAGCCTGCTCCCTGTGCTTGCACTGCTCTGATCCAACAGTCACAGTGAGCACCACGTTCCTCTGAACTCACTGGGGCAGCACACAGACAGCAAAGGCACTTGTGATCAGAGTCCCAAAGCCCAAAATGTGTGTAAATGTAGCACCTGAAGCCCAGCACACTGGGACAGTTGCTGCTGCTATGTTCTGGAGGGACTGTGGTAGCTGAGGAAGGAGGAGAATAGGGTAGACGGCTGAGCTCAATGGTTAGGAACAGACGTGTGAGAGCTCACTGAAGGGAATGACTCACAGCAGAGAGCTGCTGTCTGTGAAGAGCAGGATCCCAGTGTTAGGTATGACAGGTCACCCCAGGACAGAGACACTTGGTCTTAAGGGGGTCATTTTATTGTTTCACTTCTCCAAATGTACAAAAAAAATTAGAAAATAACTGTACCCCCCACCCTTCCCAAACCACAAAACAAACCAGTCTGGGGAGCCCAACAACAGTGCAGCTAAGAGACGGCAGGAAATTAAACATTACTAGATACAGCAGCTGAGGGCCATCAGCCCATTGGCTCTCCACAGCCCAGAACTGGCCCCAGTCTGCCCAGTGCTTCCCCAATTCACAAAGAGCTCATCCTGACCAGATAGCAAGTGGGTACTTTACAAATCCTCCTTCACCTTCTTCTTGGATTTCTTGGATTTATCTTCCTCCTGCAGCACAGGAGTGTTGGTTGCCTCCCGCTTCAGGTAGCTGATGAAGTCACTCACTTCTCTGCCCCCCTGCAGAAAACAGATGACAGTGAGGCAGGGCCTGTACCTGCCCTGGGCTTCCCCTCTGCTGAGAGGGGTTCAGGTGCCAGGCAGGAGACCCAGGTGACTGCAAGCATAGCTCTCCCCAGGGCCTGCAGCATGCAGTGCAACATTCCCAGCAGGTACCACCAGGTGTGTTCCCAGGGCAACAGGACACAGAGCCACCCCCAGCTCCAGAGAGGCTTGAGTGTAATTTGGACACCTGGATGCTCTTCACTTCTTTATAAAGCAGGAAGAACAGCAAAATACTCACCTCATACTTCTTTGGACTCTGCTTCTTGCCAGCTGGAGCAAAATAGATGGTGGGGAAGCTGGGGAGAGAGAAGGGACACCTGAGCTCCTGACATGCTTTGATTTCTGTCAGACCAGCCCATACGGAAGGGACTTGCACCCCACACTGCCCTGGTTTAACATGGCACAGCTTTGGCAGCTCGGAGGCAGCAGGTGTGGCCTCCAAGGGCCGGGCCAGGTCTGCAGAGCTCGCTGAGCTCACAGGTCCAAGTTTGCTGGCTGACTGCTTTTGGAACAGCAAGTCCAGATTTGTTTTCACACTGCCAGGAACAGAATCACAGCAGATTCCAAAGCAGCAGGGCAGGCCTCCAGGCAGAGCCAGGACACCAGAATCCTGGAGAATCCAGGCAGATCAATGTCCTTTTCTTCCACTCTTCATTTCTCCAAATCAAGCCATTGCTCAGCAGTCGCATGTCAGTCCTCACACACACCCTCCCTGTGAGGCTCTTCCAGCTCTAGTGCTGTAGCCGATGGCAGACAGAGCCGGACCCACCCACTAACACATGGAGTCACAGCAGTCAGACCTACCCTCGGACTTCATAGGGAGAAGGCACATCATTGGCTGTAGCATCCATTTTGGCAATGATGATATTGGGATCTTTGCTGAGCTGTGGGTAGAATGAGCCCATTAGTAACCAATCCCAAACTCCAGGAACCCAGCAGTCAGCAACGGCTGGGATAGCAGTGTCAGAGGACAGCACACAGGAGATGCCATCTCACCATCCCTTCCCAAATGGGAGACTATCATCATGCAGATGGAAAAGATCCAAAAAGAAGCTTGGCCAGTTGAGGCCAGTCACTGAATCAGCCACAGCCAAGGGCAACAGACTAAACCTACCACTGTGACTGCTACCACAGATCCTGCTGATGGACATCTGCACTCACCAGATGCCAAAACTCCAAGTCCTCAGGAAGGCACAGTTATGTCCCATTATCACAGAGGCTACAAACAACCTGCAGGATTGTTTAGTGCTGCAAAATTCTAGTTCACTTTTGCAAGAGTTCCAGACCTACCTTCTCCCCCAATTCTTTGTATTTGGGCTCCAGATTCTTGCAGTGGCCGCACCATGGTGCATAGAACTCTATCAGGACATCTTTGTCTTCTGCATTAACAATTTCATCAAAGTTCTCAGCCACCACCACCTGTAAGGTTTGATCACACCAGTTAGTTGCTTCCAAGTCAGGTATGAGGCTGTGACATGACATGTTCCACACACTCCACCCAAGCCTGGGCCTCCCACACCTGCACAACAAGCAGCAAGATGACCAAACATAGCACTCTTCATCCTCAGCATGCTGAAAAAAGTTTGCTATAACGTACCAGCACTACCTGCAAGTGAGGTCTGCACATGGTCTCCATGCAGGAGGAGGACAAAACCATTTCCAAGCTGAGGAATCAGCCTAGCAGGGCCAGCTGAGGCCATGCCCATCCCCTCAAACACAGTGATTCTCACTCCTGTATGAGGGCCTCACCATAAAGCCATGACAGGAAATGCTCTTACTCAGGGCAGAATTGCCTGGGAGGATGAAAGGCAGTTCCCAAAGACAAGATGAACACAAAGCTCCCTAAAATAGTGCAGTCACAACCAACAGGAAGGCCATGCCACCAAGGGAGCACAAGCCAAGACAGCAGGCCTTTGCATAATCCCTAGAAATCTGGATGATGCTGCACTTGTGAAGCACATAGCTGTTGTGCTCAAGCAGCAGTTACTATGCTAAGAGAACAAAACAGAGCCCAAACCGCAAGCTGCACGTCTCCCTTGCCTCAAAAAACTGCAGTGCAACAAGGGAGCAAGTAATTCCTCCATCTATCACCGCAGAGGCTCCTCGAGCTGCCACCATGCCACACTCACAGTACTCCACCCTGGCACTGGCTGGAAGATGCTGCTGAACAGTCTTCACATCCACATGCAGCACTCACCTTTACAGGGCCGTCATTGCTTTCAGGGATAGGCTCTGATTTCAGGTACTTTTTCAAGTTTCCATCAACGTAATCTTGCAGGAATCTCTCTAGAGCCTTTCCATCACGGCTGAAAGAGAAGTGATATTACAGCCATCATCACACATACAGGATGAGAGAGAGAAACTTTCAAGGCTGATTTAAGCTCCTTCCACCCACACAACAGATGCTACCTGCATCTCTGACAGCACCAGTCTGGGCTGGCTTAGACCCCAGAACAAGTGCAAGGATGCCCTTAAGGGCTCTGACAGGAGGCTGGATGCACATCCCATTTGAAGTTTTAGGCTTCCAGCACCGTTTATTTTTTCAAGATAAAAGGTACAACTATCTCCTTTGCCTTTTATTGCACTCTAGTTCCTAACCAGACACTTTGATATCTTTAATTAAATTCCCCCCCTTTGTATAACAGGAAGGGCTGCAAGCTCTCTAGAGAGCAGGAAAACACACAAGCAGGAGCCATTTTGACCCAGCAATCATTTCTTCCAACCGCATCATTCAGCTTTCCTGTTTCCTCCAAGCTAACAAAGTATCATCTGGTCAGAGACTTGTAGACCAAAGTCCAGCCAGTGAGACTCAACACTAACAAGTTCAAGAACTCACGAGAACTCTTCTTGCATGACGTATTTATCTCCTTTGGCAGTTCTGATGGCAACAACTGGGGCCTCACCCACGCTGCTGTCCAGACCAAACTCGGAAAGCTCATGGCCAAAGGTTTTCCGACTAGCAACAGCATAAGAAAGTTTATGGCCGGCATCCAAGAATTTCTTTGCAACCATCATAACTCTGAAAGGAAAAAATAACAAACAAAAAGACAAAGCATTATTTCTTGGAACATTTTCTTACACGTGATGTAACACCCTTCAAGCTGACGTGCATGCTGGACAAGGAATTCAGTGGCACAACGTGCTCTGCAGAGCCAAGTCCTGTAGAAATGGTGCTGAGAAGCAGAGCAGTAAGCTTGTGTCTATGGTGACTGAGGTGAGTGCTGTATGTTTTCATCCTCCACCCTGACCACATGACCCGGGTGTCTCAGGCATTGGGGAACACGAAGGATGGAGTTGCACACCACAGCAGCGAGGCGGTTTGTGGGAAAGATCTAAGTCCCTAAGGACCAGGGATCCAAGAGCAAGCAGGCAGGGTTTCAGAGGACTGTCACTCAAGCTACGGAACCACAGCAAGACAGGAACATCGCAAGGCCGATTCACCCTCCACCCCTCCCACCTGTTGCGCCAGTAGTTGGATCCCTTTGCGTTCTTCTCATAGTCCACATCGTAGTATGCCACCAGCAAATCCTTGCCCTGGATCAAGTCTTTGTTGTCTTCAGTCATGTGTGGGCAGATGCCAAAGCTGTCAACGAGAGAGGTGTTAGCAGAGCCCATGACCCCAGAACAGGCTCAACACAGCACACTTGCTTCCCAGGAAGAAACATTTGGTTCATTCCTATACCAGATTATTCTGAGTTAAATCCACATCTCCAGCCACATCAGTGGCTAAAGTGATCTAAATAAGGCCAAAGCTGGCACACTTCTCATAAGTTTGGTTTTTAAACAGAAGCATGGTTAGAATATGGAGACTGCATGCCAACAGCCAGGCCAGGATTTCAGGAAGGTGTCCCCAAAGGGGAGCAGTGCCAAGACATTCAGCACAAAGTGGCAGCAATGCCAGCTAGGAAAACAAGCTCTGACAGGGACAAAGCCAGTCTGTCATGTTTGCTGGTGAGGAATCGCTCACATGTTCTCCTGGATGAATTTCTTGATCTTTCCACTGGTGATTTTGTCTTCTGGGTACTTGATGGAGCTCTCCTCAAACTTGTTGGTCAGGCGTGGAGGACGGAATAAGACTATACCTCTGGGGGGAAACAGGTATTGTGAATTAGTTCAATGGGTCCCTGGGAGTCGAAGGACAGCAGCCAGATGACACAAGAGCCCATTCTCCAGAGACTATTCCCACTCACCATTCATAACTCAAACAACACTGTCTAGCTTCTTGGTGGCACTACTACATTAGATGTACCTGTCAGAGCCTCCTCTATGATCCAAACAGGCCACAATGAGAAACAACCTCCCCACCATAATAAGCAACGGGGAAGCAAAATGCCTCCATTGAGATATTTCCCATCCGCAGGCAGATGCTAACCTTCCAGAGCCTGCAACCATTTGCACTTGTCTATCTCAACTCAAAAAAGACAAAAAGGATACACTACTGGCAACTAGGGAAGAAACTAGACCTTAAGCTATGTTCACAAAGTGAACCCAGCTAACAACTAGAACCCACGAATCTGTTCCAAATGCCTCAATAACAAGAAAGCTTTGTGTTAAGTAACTTACTCTCCATCTTCTTCATACTTCTGCACCAGCTGCTCCTCGGAAGTGTGTGCGAAGCGGTAGTTGTCCCTGAGGCTGTTGGCTGCTTTCATGAACTCCGAATAAGCATCCCCAGATGCATCCCTAAAGAAGCCTGGAGCAGAAAGGTAGATGACCCCAAACTGACCCAGCTGCAGTCCCTCTGCAGCCCTCAGCATTTTTCTCTACAATGCACTGAAACATCACTCCTGAATAAAGTCTTCCAATGTATGTTCAGGCCTTCACCTTTCACTGTTTCTCTCCCACTTTTTTGAACCTCCCTGCACTCTATCCCTTCCAGCAGGAGAAAGTTACTCAGGAGTTGCTCATCTTGGTCATTCAGCCAAAGGCAACTGTCCACTGAGCACCCAAACATCCACTGGTGACCGTGTGACACTGCCAGTGGTAACAACTGCTGTTAGCACTTCATAACAGTAAGTTTGAGGATGCTGATCAATACTCATCTTCAAGACAGCACACCTGATCTGCACACTTGCTGTTGCCACTGTAACCACAGTCACATGACCTGATGCCAACAGCCCCCCGGTGCCACCAGAGCCCCAAACGTACCCTCCAGCACCCCAAAGCTACCTGTTGTCAGTCAGCCAAGAAAGCAACAATCTTTGGAAAACATATACTACAGTGCTGGAGGGGGCATCACAGCCAGAGGGCCAGGGGAAAAAAAAAATTTGGAAGGAATTCTCAGGGTCCTCAGGTGCAACCTCCCATTTGAAGCAGGACCAGCCCCAGTCAGACCAGGCTGCTCAGAGCTTTGTTCAACTGAGTTGTGGAAGTCTTCCAGGCTGAACTCTTTGAAATCCTCTGGGCACATCTTCCAGGGCTTTACTGTTCTCATTACCAACAGCTTTTTTGCTTGTGTCCACCTGGAATTTCCCTTGCTACAGCCTGTGGTACTGCCTCTGATCCTTCCACACGAGCTCCCAGAGCAGTGTCTGCTCATTTCACACTGCACTACCTCTACTCACCCACGACAGAAGCATCTTTATCGCCAATGAACTTCTCAAACTCAGCCACAGAACTGAGAGCCACTGAAGCAGGTCCTGCCTGTTTCTTAAGATGACTGACAATCCCATCTTGAAAGAGAAGTAAAACAATTAACGGGATCAATACCAGATTCCACAAGACACTTTTCAAGCTTCCTAATCCAAAAATTGTTTCTACAGAATCCATACATGTCCCCACTATAATAAACATGTGAACTGAAGGAGTGCTCCCACCAGCTTCATACAGGAACTTTCTAGCATCCTGGGAACTAGTGGTTAAAGTGGAAACCTTCACAGGAAAATAAACATCCAGGGCTTTGCCAGCACAGAGTTCTGAAAAGGGCAAGAGGGTGGTGTATGTGTGGGTGGGAACCTTCTCTGTATCCCTGGACACCAGGCTGTTACATGTGGGCTTGCCTCCTGCAACAGTTCAGCAAGCCAGGCACTGCTGACCAGCTCTTACCTGCTGTCCTGGGCCCATCATAGGTTCCTGCCTCTTCTCCATCTCGAAAAATCTTTAAGGTAGGATATCCACTGACTCCATACTTGTTACAGGTGTTTGAGTTTGCTGTACAGTCAACCTAAAGGGAGAGAAACCTTTCTATTCAGATCGAGATCGAGCCCTGACACACCCAACCCAGCCAAGGGACTGGAGAAATCCATCACATGGCCCCTGGTGCTGGAGAGCCCAGACTGGGAAGGAGATAGCACAGGTGTAACGAGAAGCCTAGAAAAATATTAGAGGAAATAATGGAAAGACAACTTTGGCCATATACACACAAAAAAATATTAGAAAAGACAGTTTCTTGTAACCAATAACAAGGAATTTCTCAGCACCTTATCAGTACAAAAGAGTTCCCACAACACCTGAAGAAAGCAGGCTGACCTGTCCAAGAGTCCATGCCAGTTCCCATAAAGGAAGTGAGAAACTGATTTGAGAAAACTCTACAAGTTTTGTGGCAGAAAAGAAAGCTCCTGGTCAGCAACCCTCACTGGGTAGGAGCAGCATGGTGCTCGCTCTCCACCTCATCACACAGCTCGCGGCAGGCCTCCTCCTCCAGGCTGGGGAGAGCCCTCGCACACCCAGCACGCTCTCCGCACACCAGCTGCGCGGCTGCAGCCCTGCAGGGCTCCACTTCCAGATGCTTCCTGGACTTCAGTGCTTCACGCAGACGAGGCCCGTCGGAGCACGCCGAGCCCCGCAGGGCCGGACCCCGTCCGCCGGCCCGCCCCGCCCCGCTGGGGGAGCCGGTGCTCACCTTCACGAGAGGCACGATCCCCTTCAGCCGAGTCGCGGCCGACTCGTACTCCGGCGCCAGCCGCTTGCAGTGCCCGCACCTGGGGGGACGGGAGGGGTCAGGTCGGCCGTGCGCCCGGCCCGGCCCGGCCCGGCCCCCCGCCCTCCTGGTCACGTCGCCCCCGCCCGCCCCGGGTGGCCCCTCACCAGGGCGCGAAGAACTCCACAAGCACCAGCCCCGGGCGCTCGGCCAGGCCGCTCTCGAAATCGGCATCGCTGAGCTCCACCACGTCGGAGGCGCGGGCACCGAGGGAGAGCAGAGGGAGCAGCAGCAGCGCTGCGGGCAGGGCCCGCGGCGGGGGCCGGGGCGCGGTCATGGCGGCGGGACAGCGGATGCGGGGGCAGCGGGAGCGGCGGGTCCGAAAGCGGCGGCGGCTGAACAGGCGCCGGGGCCGCAGCCGGAAGTCCCACCCCCGCAGCCGGATCTGCCGTGTGGCAGCTCCTGATTGGGCGTGCGTCACGCGGGCCCTGGCCAATGGGCTGCTGGCAGGGGGTGGGGTCTCTGCAGCTGGCCCCGCCCCTCTCTCACGGCGGCGGGGTGGGAGCGTTCGGGAGCGGCGGGAGGGAGAGCGGGCGGGGAGCGGGGGAGAGCCCGGGGCTGTTCCCGCACGAAACCCCAAATCTCAGTCTCCCAGGGCCATCTCCCTTCGCAGTGCGCCGGGCAGCTCAGATGGGCCTTGGGGGACAGTGCATCAGTCGGGGGACAGTGCTCGGTACCCCGTTTCTGCCTTGCCATCCGTTTCCCCTTGGAGTCCGTACGCTTCTGCCCTCCCTCGTCCCCAGGTCCCTCCTGCTGACCGCTGAGTTTCAGCAACTGTCCCCGCTGTCCCCAGAACTGATGATCGGGGCCAGCCGGCACCGGGTGCTCGCCACCGGCACGGGGCCAGCCTGCTGGGCCGTTTATGGGGTTTTTGTCACCGATATTGAGCTGTACCGGCCGGTCGGCCCCGGAGCTGCGGGAAGAACTCGGGTGACGTATCTGACTTCATCGCCGCCTTTGCGACAAAGAGCCCTGGACCGGGACGGCGTGCCGGGAAGGGCTGTGCCGCCGCCCGTCCTCCGCCCGCCACCTCCCGTCAAGCGGCCTCGGGGCCGGCAGGGGGCGCTGCCCACCGCGCGGGGGCCGGACGGGCAGTGAGTGGCGGAGTCGGGCAGGGCCCGTAGCCCCGGGCAGGGCCCAAAGCCCCGGGTAGGGCCCAAAGCCCCGGGCAGGGCCCGTAGCCCCGGGCAGGGCCCAAAGCCCCGGGCAGGGCCCGTAGCCCCGGGCAGGGCCCGTAGCCCCGGGCAGCACCCCGCTGCCCCCGCCCGTGCCGGGTTCCGGCATCAGTAATGCGTGAGCTCGGCACCGTCTGCGGCGGCGGAGCCAGCGCCGGACTCGGGTTACAGGCTGGAGGTTGTGTGCAACGACAGCGTCCCTGGGCTGCCAGGTGTCTCCAGCTTCACCATCTACCTCTACTGCACCCTCTTCAACAGCTCCTGGATCTCCGGACAGCTCCCACGGGACCTGGGGGCCGCCTGTGCCAACGCTGCCTGGTACCTCCCCGCAGGCGAGTGTGGCTCGGCGTGGGCGCAAGCCTGCTGTGGGAGCACGACCCTGAGCAGTTCAATGCCACGGTCTGCAGCAACACCTCCCTGAGGGAGACCCCTGGGCCTCGGCAGGCCTTGATGGAGCGGCTCTGTGCTGACCCGGCCCGGGGTCCAGCAGGGGCTCAGCCCCTCAGGCACAGTGCCTGCCCACTGGGTGCACAGTGGGAGGACACCCGGAGTTGCTTCCTGAGAAGCTGCCTACTCTGGGGGACCCAGCTCTGCCGTAGCAGGAGCCGTGAGGTGCTACCTACCGACCTCCAGGCCCAGTTCTCCCAGCAGTGTGGCTGTTCCCAGTCCTGGGCACAGATGCCCAGTGCCTCAGAGCCTGGAAGAACAGCTCCCTACTCCTCCAGGGGCCAGAACCTTGTGGGCATGGGGGAACGCTCCCCTCTTGGAGCTGTGCAGGACTGTGCGTCCCAGCTGATTCCATGAGCTGGTGTGCACCAGCGCCTCTCTCCTGCAGCCTCTGGGACATCCCCAACCCGTGGCCAGGGCACACTGCCAGAGTGCCCTGCCCAGTGAACACTGCCTGCTGCAGCAGCTCTGGGTGCTCCTGCCCCTGTCCCCCAGGCTGGATGCTGGGGACCTCTGCCCAGACCTGGCTGCCTACCTGCTGGGGCTGGCCTCACAGCTCCCACCGTGCTGGGAGGAGGCTCCAGGCTGGGCTTCCCACCTGAACTATGTCCTGCATCTGCTTGACCACAGCCTTGCCCTGTCCAGACAAGAGGAGGTTGGGCAGGTGGCTGGGGAGCAGCTGAGCGAGGCCATCCTCCTCACCAGCCTCCTGGATAACACCTCCTTCTGGGACTTGCTGGGGGCAAATGCATCTGCAGGCATCCTGCAAGCCATGGGCCAGTACCTGGAGTGGGAGCACTGGGCTCGGCCAAGAGGGAGCTGCTGAGCTGCTTCAGTGTGAGTGGGGCAGTGCTGGGGCAGTGAGCGAGGGCCTCCCTGGGTGCGGGGCGATGTTTGGGGTGATAGGCCCAGGAGCCCTCCTGTTGGCTGCTGGGTCAGGCAAGGGTCAGGCAGGGGCTCAGGCCACGGTCCCTGGATTCTTGTCCAGTGCCAGCTGTGAGGGAGAAGGACTGGTACATGTGCCCTCCTCCCTTGCCCCTTGGGTCATTATCCTTGTAGCAAGGCTGCCCAGACCCAGTATGGGGGAAGAATTGGGCAAAGAGCTCTGGGGAAAGGTGTGGGTTGCATACGCAGTGCAGTCCTGCTTTCTTCTGCAGCCTGTGCTCTGGGATCTGCTCCAGGACAGTGAGGGTGCTCCTGCCTTGGAGATCCTGGTGTAGGTACTGCCCATCTTGGAGTGGCTGTCTCCAGCCCATCCAGGACCCTGCGGAGCATAGGGCCTGCTGGCCCCTGCACTCCTGCTGCCTGGTTGCTGAGCTGCATTCCCTGCAGGAGTACTTTTAGATACCAGAGGGCACCTTCCAGGGTCTGCTGCTCAGCGTGAGGCCTGAGGCCATGCAGCAATTCCTGGCTTTGCTGCACCACTCCTGGCACCATCTGCATGGAGAGGTGGTCAGATGGGCTGGGATGGGGCAGAGAATGCAGAGCCCATGAGTGGTGGAGCCTTGTGACTGGGAGGAAAGTGCCTATGGGGAGGTGTACAACATGTGGGGTTATGGCCCACAGATGGTACATAAGACCGTGCACAGGACAGCCACAGAGTCAGTGCTTAAGAGAGTTCAGAGCTCCCACATGTGAGGGGTTGTGGAGTCTGTGCATGGGGGGGGCAGTGTGTAAAGCCCCATGCTGGGATGCAGAGCCCATGCTATGGGGTGTGTGGGTGCAGAGGCTCTCTCAGCCGTGCGTGACTCATGCCTTGGGGTTCTGTCCTGGAACACAGCTGAGTGGCACTGGGCCTGTCCTGTTGCTCAGGGCCATGCCTTTCCAGTGCTAGGGCTCACATAGCTTCACAGGTGCTGCTGCCCGTGCCTGGGGAAGAGGTGCTGCTGGCACTGGCCATGCTGCTGCTCTGCAGGTTGCCCCATCTCACTCCCCAGCCATTTGTCAGCCTGTCACAGTTCATCCCCTTCTTGGCTGTGTCTGACATTGCGAGGGTCCCACCAGCCCTCCTGGCCAATGAGAGCATGTAAGCAATGTGGGGTGCTGGGACTGTCCACACGTGTGGCCGACTCCAACCACTGCCCTGTGTCACCACTGTCTGCAGAAGCCCCAGCCTAGCCCCATGCTGCCCTGTCCCTGTGAAACCCCAGCCCAAGGAGGCTCTGCAATAGTCATGACCTGTAAGTAGACCTTGAAGTGCCACTGAGTCCTGGGCTCTGCGGGGCCTGGGCGTGCTGGTGGTCTCTGGGGTGCCTGTTGAGGCTTGTGTGGTGTTGCCATAGCTGTGTCCCTGCGCTCTGTCCCCACAGCCTTGCTACCCTGTGGACCCACAGTGCTCTCCTGATGCGGGGGCAGAAGGCTGCCTTTGCCAGGCATCTGCTACAGGCCCCCTCCCTCAGGGCCGTGCCCACCTAGCCCCTTGGCTTCCTCCACGCCATCCCGCTGCTGCTGCCCCACTTGCCACTGCACTGCTTTCTGCAGCTCACACCCCAGCAGGTGGGATACCAGCTCCAGGAACCCCACACAGGCTGCTCTGCCCAGTCAGCACACCTTTACCCCGTGGCAGGTGGGGGTTCCAACCCTGCACCCCATGAGCTGGGACCCCTGCACGCTCTGTTCCCTGAGTGGGGAATCCCACCCTGCCCAACCCTACCCTCCCGATCCCGCACCCTGCTGGCTGGGACCTCTGCACACCCTGCTGTTCCCTAGGCCTTTCTGCCGGTGTGGTTTGTCCTGGCCCCTCTCCCCACATCTGTGTGGTGCTGCCCCAGGACTTGCTGAGCAGAGACACAGTTCAGCAGCTGCTGCAGAGCCAGCGGGACTGGGAGCAGAGCGAGCTGGGACACCTCTGCTATCCCCCAGGCATCCCAGGTGATGCCCCCAGCCTGCAGAACGTGTGGGTTGCCCCACTGGTGGTAGTTGCCAGGCCAGAGGACCAAGGTGAGACCATGCACTCCCCTCCCCAACCCTGTCCCCATTCATGCTCGTGCCCTCCCATGCCCTGCCCAAACATTTTGAACTCTTGCTGCCCAGTGTCCCTGTGCTGTTAGTGCCCTGGGCTGCTGTGTCCCCCTTGTGCACCCTGTGGTGGGTGCTGCAGGGGCCTTGGGCTGGGGCCAGCCTGCTCAGGCTGGCTCTGCAGCCCCCACACCCAGCTGTGCTCACGTGTGCCACCTTCCCCAGTGGCATGCTCAGCTCTGACCAGGCTTTCTCTCTGCAGGTAGGAGTGGAGTCAGGCCCCATCTGGCTTCACCATGGCTCTCCGTCCTCTTCCTGCCCCACTGCTTCCTGTGAGCATCCCAGCAGTAAACTCATAATGGTCACAAAGGTTGAGCTCAGCTCCCTGCTGCCTGCAGTGACACATGGCCCCAGAGCACCTTTTCATGTGCAGCCTTGACTATTCCAGCAGCTCCTGGCACTCTACCGCAACTCCTTACCCACATGCAGTTCCCTAGGCCAGGGCAGCCCCAGTGGTCCCTCAGACCCTTTCCCCATGGCAGCAGTAGCTCAGGGACATCCTGGGGAGGGCTGCTCAGGACAGGCATAGGAAACCCATACCCCAGTGGTGCCTCTGCAGGGGGACAGGGTGCTTGGACTCAGTGGGGTACTGGGTGCTGGGGTAAGGAGGAGCCCGAGCCATGGCTACAGCAGCGCACGTTTATGGGATCTGACCTGGTGTGTTGTGGGTAACAGGATGCAGCGACATGCTGGGCACAGAGATCGCACAAGCTACAGGGGGACCGGGGTCCCACAGGGCTGGCGCTGCCACAGTCCCACTCAGTGCCGGAACTGCGGCAGCGGCGAAGGGATGCGGATGTCCTGCCCCTTCTCCAGCCGCCGCTCACAGTCGATCAGGTAGTTCACACCGTCTATCACCAGCTGTACCAGCTCCACCTGCACCAGGAGCACAGATGTAATAATTCAGGGGCTGTCTTCAGAGCCACACCAGCAAGGCACCTGGCTAGCCCCGCTGCACACAGGGCAGGCACTGCTACCCCCAGCACCCACATGCTGGCCCCAGCATACAGCCCTGGAACTGCATGGGTGCCATGGGCCCATCATGCACACATACTCCAGAACCTCCCTCCCCAGCTCTGCCTATCACCCACCTCTGACTTCCCCAGCCGGTCCAGGTTGGAGATGTCGAAGATGCCCCCTGTGGCAGCAGTGTCCACACCGCCCGTCCCACGCTTCTGTAGCCGGAGGTTCTCCAGGATCTTAGGGAAGCGGCTATCCTGGTGCCCAGAGAAAGTGTCAGTGCTCAGCAAGACCAACAAGGGAGTCAGGGTCAATTCTCCCTGGAGCAGCCCCCTGCCACTCACAGGACCCTGTTAGTGGGTCACTGACCCCACACAGAGCCCTGCCCTGAGCAGACCCAGGCTGACACCTGGGATCTGAGCCTCTTCCTTCAGCCAGGGATGCAGGCATGGGCTGGACCCTATGCCTCCTGAGGAAACCTGAGCAAGGCCCGGGGCCAGGTCCCATGCAGTCCTGCACCTCCCATGTGGCTGAGCTCCCCACAGTCTTAGCCTGGCTCCTCACAAAACTGGCCATAGTAATACCTTGCTGAGCAGTGGTAGCTTGATGTGGACACCCGCTCGCAGCCCCGTGCCCAGGTTGGAGGGGCAGGTCAGGATGTAACCCAGCCGCTCGTTCCACATGAACTCCCAGCCTCGCTCCTGGATTAGCCGCTCCACCTGGGTTAGAGATACAAGCAGCCATTCAACCCTGGCCACAGGGTGCCCAGCCCTGGCCACGGGGTGTCCAGCCAAGGCTGAGCGCAGAGGGCCAGCACTGCAGCAGCTCTTCCTGCCCCTCTCTGCCTGTCCATGGGGCTAGCACAGCACTGGCTGTTGGACGCTCACCTCCTTCAGGCCCCGGCAGAACCGCTCAAAGACACGCTTCATATTGCCCCCCTTCTCCATGGAGATGACACGTGTGTGGTCCTCCTCATTGATCCAGATCAAGAAGGTCTTCTGGTGGTTGTGCCTAGGGACAGGGCAGCATTCAGCTGTGCTGGTGGCTTGCAGACGCCCTGTGCCCACCCAGCTGTGCCCCTTCTGCCACCATGGTGCCAGTGCTGCTTATGGTTCCAGTGTGCTGCCTGTGCCTGTGGCTGGGAGCACGTTGCCAGAGCCCAGCCTGGCAGCAGGGTGGGCAGCCAGCAGATGCTCCTGGAGATGGGCCAGTGCCCATCCACGTGAGCCGCTGTGAGTGATGGGAGCTGTCTCCAGCGCCTTGGGCTGGGGACAGGAGCACGGCTCCTGCACTGTGCAGGCAGCAGGAGAGGACTGTGAGGCACAGAGTGCACACTGGGGGGTGTGTTAGGGGCAGCTGGAGCTGGGGACCATGCATGCTGTAGAAATGTTTTCCATATAAAGGCACAGTGCCAGCGAGGGTGGCGTGGGCGGATGCGTGTGCCGGCTGTCGCTCTGCAGGAGCGTGGGATGTTGCATGGCTGCACAGAGATGCTGGGAGGGAGCAGTAAGATGTGACTGTGGCAGGACAGGTTTGGTGGCACGTAGAGTGTGCAGAGATCCAGGAGGAGCTCTGGGGATTGCCCAGGGAGCAGAAGCAATTACAGCAGCCTTAGAGTGCAAGGTGCTGTTGGATGGTAAGAGTGGGCAGGATTGACAGCAGGGGCTGGTTCTGCAGTCCCCCTTCCCAGGACAATGCTGTGGTTTGTGTAGGGAGCAGTTGGCCGCTGACTGTGGTGCACACAGGTGAGACCACAGAGCCCAGGGTGGGCAGGGTCCAGGGGTACTGGTGCCACATGTGCTGGGGGTCTGTGGTGCAGTGAACATGGGAAACATGGGTGGCAGGGCTGAGACAGACAGATGGAGCAGTAGCATCCCCCCCTCTGTGCTCTGCTGACTGCTCAGTACTGGGACAGATCCTCACCAGATCCCTCGGGCGTCGGGCCAGTCCCGGGCCATTCCTGCTGCTGTCAGGAGCGGGGACACCGGCTTGTCAAAGAGGAAGTGATCCTGGAGGGAGGCAGAGTGCATGGGCTCACCAGGGTCGCATGGCTGGAGCCAGGGCACCTTCATTGGTCCCAGTGCTCTCTGTCTCACTGGTCCCAGCCTGCCACTGAGGTGATCCATTGTGGCTCTCCCAGGCAGGGCACCCATGGGCAGGAGCCCCTGCCTTTCTGGCCTGGGAGGCAGAAGGCTGCTGGTGCACAGCCCACCCTATGCCGGGGGCCAGTGGGGCACCAGCCATGTGCCTGCCACAAGCTCGCCTTTCTCTGGATGTGGGCAGAGACATGGGGAAGGAGTCAGAAGGGGCCGTGAGCTGCTGGGGCTGTGATCAGACAGGTGGCTTGGGAGGGCTGAGCAGCACTGTGAGCACCCTCTGCGCTGTCGGGCAGACTCTCTAGGGCAGGGATCCTGGTCCCACAAGACAGGGGGGCTGGGAAAGGAAGATAAAACCTCCCAGAGAAGCAATGCTGGGGAAGGGGTCCTGCTCTGCACGCACCCAGGGAGGCTGGTTGGGAGCTGTACCAACTCACATCAATGAGCTGCTGTTGCTCCTTCTCAGTCATCTCGCTGAGACGGTAGTACCGGCCTGCCAGGTCCCCAGTGAGGCCATTCAGTGCGTCCACGGTCACCTTCTCCACCTCTCGCCGCTCGGCGCGGGTGCAGGCTGGCGGCAGGCTCAGCCCACGGATGCTGCGCCCCGTCCGGACCCGGGATGAGAGCACGTAGCGCTCATCAAACTGGCCAAACTTTATCTGGAACAGACAGGAGCCACAGGACATTTATGGTGTGGCACTGGTGCTGGCAGGGCCCTGTCCCCAAGGCCCAGGAAAGGACCCCTGTGTGCAGCATGGCTGTCCAGCTCACACACCTTGGTGGCGTCCAGGTCCGTGGTGTGCTTCATGGTGCGGGGGTTGTATCCGTTGTGCCGCTCCTGAATCACGGGGTCAAACAGGTCGGCAAACACCTGGAAGCAAGCGGGACAATGTACAGTGCTGCAGACTCAGTGCTTCATAAAGCCCCTGCCATAGGCTCAGCATGGCCCCACTGCCAGCGTGGGGGGACATGGCAGCAGGGGGGCTGCAGAGGATGGCTGGGAGAACAACATGTCCTGCAGTGCAAGCAATCCATGGGGCAAGTGGGGCAGAAGGCTGCAGGGCTCCAGGAACAGCTGCTCCAAAGGAGCCCTCTGTCCCATAGGGATATGTGGGGACCAGCCGGGGCCTTTACAGCTGTTCAGGCTGGGCAGGATGAGGTGGGCAGTAATGCCCCAGGCTGCTGGGTGTACCGTGGGTACCAGCACTTCTCTGGCTGCTGCAGGTAAGGCTCTGGCTGCCACTCACCTCATAGGTCTCTTCATCGCCAGCTACGATACCCACAGTCTTGATGAAGGGGTGGCCAGGGTTGTCAACACCAGTCTGAATGCACTGGTCCAAGGTCCAGCCATTTGGGGTTGCCTTGTCACAGAGCCTGGCATAGAGGGCTGGTGTCAGGTTGCTGGCCATGCAGTTGTTGTGCTTCCGGAGGTCGGGGTACTCAGCACTGTGGGAGGAGAGACAGATGAGTCCTTTGGGGCCAGGGGACTCCAGCACTTGTGCCAGTGCCCCTCAGAGACTCATGGGGCAGGTGTGAGCAGGGGAGGCTCAGAGAGGGGTCAAACTGCTCTGCTTGTCCACAACAGCCAGGGGCAGGGAGGCAGTTACTGGCATTGCAGGGCAAGGGTAGGGAGCAGCCCGAGCTGAAGGTTGGCACTCAACCAGGACGAGAGTCCACGAGCAAATCTGGACCGGTCATTAGGGATTGGCTCCTTATCAGCCACGCAGAAGGTCCCCAAAGGCAGGAGAACCTGCCAGGTGAGCAGTGGGGCCACATCAGTCCAGCCCTGTGCTGCTGAGCTGCCAGGGCAGCTGGGCAGCAGAGTGGGGGTCCCACTCCCCTTGCCCTCCCTGAGGCTGTCCCAACACCAGCCTAAATGGAGGGGGCCTGCTCCCTGTCTGCTAGTGCAATGGGTGGGGGAAGCAGGGCTCGTAGCCTGTGGGGCCCTGGCGTGCCTGACCCCTGAGGCTCCTGTCCCTCTGCCCGCCCCCCCCCCCCCCGGATGCTTGGGGCAGGAGATCAGCTGACCCCGATCTGCAGCCGGTGGGAACTGCACGGCCCCGGCGCAGTTTATTGTATTAGGGGGACGCTTTCCTCTAATCAGCTTAGTGGGAGGCCGTCCCCTGACCTCATTCCCACTTTAGACAGGCTTTGTGCTTGTTCTGTGCTCATGGAGGGGATTGGCAGGGCAGGACCCTGACAGTGCTTGTCTTGGCCAAATCTTTCCTGCTGGGACCTGGTGCCTTTGCTTGCCTTAGTGGGACAGGACTGGCCCTTATCAGCCCAGGAGATCTGGCTGGTGACTGGAGGGGGTCCTGCATCCCTGGGGACACCTGTCTCCCCTTCTGAGAGAGGCCTGCTTTGGGGATGACACAGCTTGAGGGGGATCTATGTGGGACAAAGGGTGCCTGGGCTAGCGCAGGTCTGGGTTGGTGGGAGCAGCTGTCAGACACCAGCACCAGCAGGAAGTCCTGGCACTCTCCTGCGCTCAGCTTCTACTCCTGAGGGCTCACACTGGGCACCAGGTCTGGCTGCCAGCGCTGGCCCCATGCTGCAATGCAGAGCCTTGTGGCTGCCACCACCTCCTCCCCTGCGCCTGCAGGCCAAGGAATGTGCATTGGCCCTTTGCCCATGGCTTGTCTACTGCTTGTGGCTTCCTGTACTGTGTAGAAAGAAAGGGTGGTAAGGCTCACATTGTCTGTATTGTGTGGATAAGCATTGACAGCTCCAGCCAAGACCAGCACAGGGAGGCATTTGCTCCAGGCAAGAACTTGTCTCAGGGCTGAGGGCTGCTCCCAGCCCACACACAGACCTGTGCCCTGGTGAGATGCCCCAGCTCAGAGGCTGATGCGGTGTGGATGGGACACAGCCTGCCCTGGTCTGCCCCACTGCTCCTGCTACCATCTGCTGGCCACCAACCCACATCTCCCCAGGGTGACACACTCATAAAAAGCATTTGCTGATCAGAATGGGACACTTGGAGAGGTTCCTCCACTGCCCCAGCATGGGTCATGCTGCCGGGCGTGCCAGGACCACCTGATCTGCTTTCTACACAGCAGAGTCTGCCCAGGAACAGCAGAGGTTGCCAAGGGAAGCCAGCTTACTCCCAGAAGGCAGGATACTGCTGTGGGTTGAAGCATGCTGTCTGGCATGGCCGTCCACACATTCCCTGAGGTGGTTAGCATCCAAACCCTGAGACTCCAGGCTCTGGCTGCAGGTGCTGTGCCTGCTGCAGTGCTGACTGAGTGCCTGGTCAGAGTGCACCCTCCCCTGAACCACAGCCAGTAAATCAGGGCAACCTTTTCCCAGCCTTTCTAAAGCACCCGAACTCAGATGGATGTTGCCAGGGTGAAGATCCTGAGCACCTGTTGCTCTGCTCACCACGGTGCCACAGAGGTAGCAGGGGAGGATGCCAGTCACTGAGCCCAGGCTTTGTCCAGGCTGGAGGGCTCTGGCAGTGGCACCGCCTTCCCACTGTGTGGTCAGGGTGTCCAGAGTCCTCTGTCACAAGCGTGAAGGTGATGCTGCACTTGGCCTTACTTAGGCTGCCTTGGCCCCTTGATTTTGGTCCCCGAGGCTAGTTTTAAAATTATTACCCTTCCAGCACCGTATTTTGTTACCAGTGCCACAGCACCAAGCGATATCTTGAAGGTCTTTTCCAACCTCAATTCCATGATTTCACAATTCCACGGTTCTGTGGTAGGGTGGGCTTGTCCCTGGCTGCAGAGGCTGGAAGCGTGGATGTCTGCCAGAAGCACAACTCAGTGCTGCTGCCTGCGCTGTCCTGCCCTCACCTCAGCTCTGCTGTCCTGCCCGTGACCTCGGGGTGCCGCCGCCCGCAGCAGTCACCCTCTTTGCCCTTGCGCGAGCAAGTGTCTCAGCCCGGGGCAGACCTGCTCAGCACCCAGCAGGGATTATTAGCCTGTCCACCAACTGGGCAGCCTCTCTGGAAGCGACAGCCACCTGCATCTCGCCATGGCTCTTCATCGCTAATCCGGCAGCCTCCAGTGCCCTTCCTGGCATCACGGGCTCGTGGTGCCCAGGCAGCCCCCGCTGCACGCGGCCTCTGGAGAGGTGTGGGGGCACGTGGGGCAAGCAGCAGACCCCGTGTGGTGGTACAGAGTCAGGAGCTGGCAGGTTGCTGCAGGCAGCTGAGCATGAGGCTTGTTTACGCAGGGAGGAGGGGGCTTGGGCTTTGTGTGGAGACGCTTTGGCAGGGAGCCCCAGCGTGACCGCCCAAACACGGTGCCCTGCCTGCTTGGCAGCAGGCACACGGTGCCCATATTTCCTCAAGGGGAGAGTGCCTGTGCCCTCTCAGCATGGCCATTCATACTGCAGTGCCTCTGACAGGAGGCTGTGGAGTGTTACTCAAACCCCTTAGGGCTGCTGCCAACGTCTCTCGTTTTTTAACCTAAGACTAGGCAGAATCCCCGGCGAGTTGGCTCATCCCTGCAGAGTGAGGTGCTGCAGCTCACCCCTAAGGCTCTGTCTAGGCTCTTTTCAAGTGTCAGCACTGTCACAAAACCATTCCCAGCTGAACATGATCCCCCAGGAGGCTCATTTTAGAGCTTCTCAACCGTATTCCCACCTTGATTTCATCCCCTCCTGACCTGATGTCTGTGGCTCTGCAGTTGTTCATAAAGCTGGAAAACACACTCCCCTTGGGAGGTGGATAATTCATAACATTCAGCCTTTGTCATTCTTTGAACTCTCTCCCTTTCCATCCCCAGATTTCCATGGCCCAAAGCAGCACACCGGAGCCCCAGTGCCAGCTCCCTGCCAGCACTCCACACGCGCAGAGCTCCCAGCCTGCAATGCAGCGCCACGGCACACTGCTCTGACTGTCAGCGTTTGGTGCAGGGATGGCAGCAGCTGATGGTGTTCAGAGCAGCAACGTGCTGCCTCCTTCCCATCCTGCTCTTTCCCTGTGCTGAGTCTCTGCTGGCCTTGGGATGTGGAGGAATACCCAGTCCTCATATTCCTGGCCTGACTCTGGGAACTGCTAGGCCAAGCAGCTGGTGCCAGTGTGAGGTGGAAGGACTGGCCAGTGGCTGCCATGTCCCTCTTCCCTCCCAGCCCTGGCCCTGTTCCTACCCTGCCCAGCCCTTGTGAGGCACAGACAGCTCCTGCCTCCAGTCCCGTCTGGTGCCTTGGCCCTCCATGCTCAGAGTGGAGGGCCATGCTCTTTGGAGCTGGCAGCACAGGCACCAGGCAGGACCAGCCTCTGCCTCTCCTAGCCCCGCTTCCTTATCACCACGGCAAGCAATGGTGAGCAGAACCATGGGAATGCGGAGCACCTGGCTCTCCCAGGCCCGTCTGGGCTCCCTGTGGCAGTTCCTGGCAAAGAGCAGTTTGGAGGGGAGCAATGCGAGACCTTCTGGTCTGAAGCTTGAACCTTAGCACTGTGCTGCAGCTGTGACACTTATCTGGCTTAAGGGATCAGGCACCAGGCATGCAAATAGGACCGGGGCTCTTACAGAGCCAGAATTACCTCAAAAGCACCTCTAAGCTGGGCTGTGGCCGTACATGTGCCTGCCTGGCCCGGCTCGAATTTGTGCCTGCCTCCCAGAAGTCCCGATTGCACATCTCAGGGCTCATTGTCATCCAAAATCTGCTCACAGGCTGGGGCGGCCTCCTCAGCACACGCAGGCCCCTCCAGTTCTCCCTTTAAAAACTGGCCCAGAGAGGGAAGGGCAAGGACCTGCCAGCAAAGCTTTTCCTTTCAATAGAGGAGTCCCTGTCCCAAAAGCAGGCGCGTGGGAAGGCTGGAACAGCCAGATGAGGTCGGGCCAGGAGCTGCTGCCAGTGCCTGGGGGCTGCTTTGACACCAGCTCCCACAGTCGGAGCTCTTGAGTGTGCCACCAGGAGGACAAAATGGACCCTTTGCTCCATCCTGTTCCTACCAGGACACTGACAAAGTCTCTCCTGGCTTCTGTTGGACCAAGCCTGGGGTACGTCCCCGCTGGCCCTGGCTGTCCCAGCTGTCTCCCCCAGGCTGGCCCGTCTCTCCAACAGCCCTCATCTCTGCCCTCTCTGGCATCCCGGGAAGTCCCCTGGGACCCCCAGCCCTGCTGCCGGGCACTTTCCCCCCTCCCTCTCTCGCGTATCTCGGGCTGCAGCGGCTTGTTCTGGTGTTTCGGGACCACCCAGGGCCGCCCGCAGCCCCGGGGCTCCCAGCCCCGACTGCAGCTCCCACAGTCAGGCCCCGGACACGGGGATGCGCTCGGGCTGCCCCCCGTAGCCCTCATGGCCCCTGTCCGCACAGGTCCCGCGAAGGGGTCCCGCGGCAGCCCCCACGAGCCCCGGGGAGCCGGGACCCGCGGCCCCTGCGGGACCGTGCCCGGGGCGTGGTGGGGCCAGTGCCCTTGTGCGCGGGGACGACGGGGCCCGGGGCGCCGGTGACCGTCAGCCCGAGGCGGGATGGCTCCGTCCAACACGGCCGAGCCCCGCCGCCGCCCCCCCGTCTCCCTCGCCGCCCGGAGCCCCGGGGCCGGCGCGGACTCGGTTCACGGGCCTCCCGGTCCTCCCTGCCATGGACGAGCAGCGTCCGCCGCGCCGCCCCCATGAGCTGCTTCGGGACTCGCCGCCCCGGCTGGAGCCGAGGGGCGGCCCCGGCGCCCTCCCCGGTGCCGGTGCCGCAGGGACCGTCCCCCGCCCGCCGCCCCCCGCCCGTGCGCCCTCGCCGCCCGCGCACATTACCTGGGCGGGTATCGCCGACGCTGACGGTCGCCCGCGCTGATCGAGTCCCGGGCGAGCAGGAAGCCGGCGGCGAGGGAACCGGCGCCCACCATGGCCAGGAGGCCGGTGGTGCGGCGAGCGGAGAGAGCGCGGGCGAAGGTGCTGGCCATGGCGGAGCGGCGGAGCGAGCGCGGCGGAGCGAGCGCGCCGGGGCGGGCGGCGGACGTGAGGGGAATAGGAACGGGAATGGGAATGGGAACGGGAGCGGCGGCGGGGTGCGCGGGGGGGCGGGGAGCCGGCTGGGCACGGGGGGGGCCGGGCAGCACCGCCACCTGCTCGGCCGCCCCGCCCCGCCCCGCCCCACCGGGGCCGCCGGCGCTTTCAGCACCGCGCGCGGGACAGCGCCGGAGGGGCGGCTGCGTCGGGCCGGGCCTGCTTCTCACCGAGAGCCACACCCCGGAGCCCCGCGCCGCGCTCTGTGGCTGTCGGTGGCGGCCGGGTGAAAGTTCGTGCACCTGAAGCCGGGAGCGGCGGACGCGGCTACTCCACGGGATGCGGCCCTCAATGGGTCGCGGGGCTGGGGGGCGGTTCTCGGAGGTCACCAGCCCTCACACAGTGCTCTGTGCCCGCCGCACCGCGGGACCGCACCGGCGGGGCAGGGAGCGCACCGCGTTCGCCGCCGCAGACCCCGCGGGACGGGAGGTGCTGGCGCACCGCCGGGCCGCTCCGGCACACGGGAAACGGCTGCTCGGTAGAGCCGCGCGCCCAGCCCGGTACAGTCGGTACGGCCGCGTGTCCCGCCCGGCGCAGGCGCGCGGTTGCCGTTACAGCGCGGACCCGGCACGGGGCCCGCGCCCACGTGCGAACGGCGCGCCCAGCACCGCAGCAGCTCCCGCCGCCGCCGCCAGGGGCCGCCACGCCGCGTCCGCCCGCGTCCCGGCCGGCCCGCCCCCTCCGCGCCGATTGGCTGCCTGCGGCCGTCAGCAGGCGGTGATTGGTCGGCGCAGCGCCCTCAGCGCAGGGTGCGCTCGGAGGCCGCAGGTGAGCGGAGGGAAATGGCGGCTCCCGGCGTGGCGCCCCCTGCTGCCGGCGGGGGGGGCCGGGGCGGCCGGGGGCGGCCGGGGGGCCGGGGGCAGGCGGGGCCGGCGCCGGCGAGGGAAGGCAAGCGAACTGAAGGAGGGGTGGGGCGGCCGGCTGCGCCGCTGCTGGGCCCGGTTTGTTGGCGGCTGTCAGAGAGCGCCGGGCGGGCGGCAGCAGCGGCACCCCGTCGAGCGCAGCCCGGCGCCCTGCCGCCCCCGCGGCCCGCTGCCGCCACCCGCCCGTGTCTACGGGGCCCGGAGCAGCGGCCCCCCCCGGGGCGCGGGAGCTCCGCCCGGCACGGGCGCAGCGGCGGGCGGGGCTCGGCCCGGCCGCTCGGGGCCGCCGCTCGGTCTGTCGGTGCCGGTGCCTGCCCTCCGGCCCGCCGCGTGCGTGGCTGCTTGGGGCCGCACCGCTCTCCCGGGCCGACCCCGGCCCCGCTTCCCAGGCCCGCTGTCCCGCCCGCGCCGGGGTCTGCGCGGCCCCCGCGGTGTGCGCGGGGCGGAGCGGCAGCGGCCCCGCGGCAATAAACCCTCACGGACGGGGACCGTGTTGGGAGAATTGCAGTGCTGAGGAGTTTCACGCTTTACAAATTCATGAATCTCATTAAATATCTGGTTATGAACAATGTAGGCGAGGCACAGCCCTGCTCGGTGTGCGGGGTGAACCCAGAGGCTGCCCGGGGTCTGCAGGAGGAGCTGGGCGTGAGCCGTGCTAGGCTCTGCATTCTGGGTTTGCAGCTCTTGCTGTGTTCGCCCTTACTGAAAATGCTGCTTGAACAGGCTGAACTTGACTTCAGCTTCCTGGCTGTGAACACCTTGAGCTCCTGTGTTATCAGAACAGAGGGATTTCTGTGATACAGCACATCCAAATAGCTTTAATTATTAGCCCTGGTATAGGTGGTTTTCCTCTTCTGAAGCAATTAAGTGTCCATGATAAGAGCACAGCTATCACCTTTTGTAAGTATGGAATTAACCTTAATGCAAACAGCCCTTGTGGGTGGCAATGGAAGTAACTCTTTGGGCAAAGGTGTGTCACTGGTCATGCATGCAGAGATACTTCACCGCTCGGGGGCCTAAGTTTTCAGGGTTGGGTTTTTTGGGTTGGTTGGCTGGTTGTAGGGCCCACAGTAGTTTCAGACAGTTCTACAAGACAGTGCCAGTATTAGTATTTTTAAATACCAGCTATGTGTATTCTCAAAGGTCGTGATCCTGCAGGTGCTTGACGTGGCTTGGCCAGGCTGTGGGTCTCTAAGCTGGATCATCCTTGCAACCTGTCTGCATGCTCAGATACCCCGAATTCCTCAGGCCTCCTGCCCAGTGCCCCCTGGGGTGCCCAGGCCTGGGCGCTGCTCCAGAGCTGCCTCTTCTACTGCCACCAGTGATATGACCAGCTATGTTCCCATCCATCAGCCCGGCACTGCAGAGACTGCACCTGCATCTGCACATTTTGTTTAAAAAACAAAATGAAACAAAACTCCAACATCCAAACCCACTCTTTTGGTGGTTAATGCCACACTGAATTCAAAGTCAATATAAGACCTTCTCTCTTAAATGTCTGGTACCTCAGAAGCAGGGCACAAAGAGTCTCTTTACTCTGTGAACACCCTTATCTAAACAGCACCAGAATAATCTGCTCAGGAACTGGAAAGCCATTTACTATCTCATTTCTTATCGGTAATACAGGGCAGTCTAGGGAGCTGAATCAGTCCCAAGGCTCTCAGAGGCAAGGTGTATGGCTCCATTTCGGGTTGTGTGTCAGCAGGTTCTGATTGCTGTTGGGTGATTACAATAACCTTTGGTATGATTATGCAGCAGATCACAGCTGCCCTTCTTGGAAGTGCAGCAAGAAAGTATTAACTGCAGCGGCTGGTATGTACTTCCTCCTGTATCTGTGGCAGGACTACCAAGCCTGAATATTCTGACTCAAAGCCAGAACCACCTTTACCTTTTGTGTGCATATGCCAGAGCTGTGTTAATGCTTTTGTCTCCCTTGGACAACACAACCAGCAGCATTAACTCACACTGAATTTTCTTGCTGTGATAAATGAAAGGTGAGGCCCATAACACTCTCAGCAACTGGGAACGGGGTTGAATATGTGGTCTCCGGGAGCAGTTAGCTCAGCAAGCAAAAGGGATGATGATGAAGCATCAGCATTGTGCAGTTGGTGCCTCTTGTAGCTCTGGGTGTGATGAGGTGTGGGCTGGGTGACACTCAAGACCCTGTAAGGGTTGTGTAAGGGCAATTGCCACCATCCTGGCGCATGAACCCCATGACAGCTCAGCACTAGAGCTGGCTCAGGTGTTGTGGGCAAACCTCCTCTTACTGTCCTTCGATACCAGAATAGAGCTCCACTTGCCTGTGTCCGTTCAAGAACAGCAGTCTGAGTTTTCAATGCTGTAGTTATGCCTGTAGCTAAAAGTTCTGTTTCATCAAGAGTGTAGTCACTTGGTATAAATCTAGTCAGGTAAAGTATCTTCTTTTAAGAAAAACTTGAAAAAGGTTTTTGGTTAACCCTCTCCCCCTACCCACACCTGAGATCATGAAGCTTTCCCTGTTAATGCCACAGATATCAGTAACTGTCAGCTTCAGTGAGGCTCTGAGTTTTTACCTGCTTTGAGTATGGTGTGTCATGACCTTGAGACACAGCTATAGAGCAAAGAAGAGGCTTTTCTTCTGGAATAGGAGCAGGAGTGTAGAGAAGTTGTTGCTATCTTAGTTCTTAGGGCAAAGGTTTCCCTGCTGCTTGATCTGTTTTTTTCCAGGAGGGAGGGGAGAGTAAGGGATTGGAGAAAATAACCCTCCTCCTCTTGCGTGGTTTGCTTCTCTTCATTAAATCATCAGCCATCAAGCTGATAGTGTACTTGCTAAGGACTCGTTCTGCACTGGCATGCTGAGGCAGCAGGGCATAGGGATGAAGATGGTTCCTGAGCATGTTGGGAATTGTACTCTTGTCCTCCTGTGGAGATAGAAGGCCTATATGGAGGACACAGTAAATGTCTTTATAGCCTGGTCTGCCAGCACTGTTACTCCAATCAGCAGCGAGCACTGATGGTGAGTTACAGCTCTAACTCTCTCTGATTGGGTCACTTCTGTGCCAGGGGTGTGCTGTGTCTTGAGGCTTTTGTGGAAGCAGCAGCACTGGGCCTGGTGCACGGGCATCAGTTGGGAGTTAGGTGGAGGAGATCGTCCTTGGTGTGGTAGGTACAAAGTCCAGGCTTGTTGTGTCCCCCTCTGGTTCCTGTTGGGTTGGCGTCAGCTCCCCCAGTGGATCTGACATGACATCTGATGGGTTTGTGTCCAACTAGCGCCTGGTGGTGCGACTGCAGGTGCTTGTCTGAGGTACTTCTGCTCCAGCACTTTCTCTGAGCACTTACGTGTTACATCTCCTGCCCTTTCTGGGAGCACTCTGCCTTTCTGCCTGGAGGTCTGTATTATTCTGCCCTGACTTCCAAGGGGATTTCACATACAGATGGATTGTTCTGTGTGTTTCTTTTGCGTGTTCCCACCCTGCTCAGGTGGATTAAGACAATCTTCTGCTCCTGTTCCTGGTGAGGGGATTCTCACCTGCCTCGATGCTGTGCTGGTAGCAGGCTGATGGCCTTGGGGTGTGCCTCCTGTTGCTGCCAGAGGACTGGGAACTGACAGCTGTATGTGGCAGTTTGGTCTTCTGCAGTATCCTGGCTGTGAGGGAATGCATCACAAAAGAGGAGGAAATACAGTAACTCTTAGTCTGGAAATCATGTGAGAACACGAGAAGCAGCTGCAGAGAGTGTCTCATGTCCGTTTTTAGGAAGTACTTAATAACATGAGGTGTTCACAGTGTCCTGTCCTCAAGGTTGCACTTACGCAGGAGGAATACTTTTGGCCACTTTATAGTTGGGAAAAACACAGTGAAAGGCACCCACTTCACACCTGTGTGGGTGCAGCTCTGGTCAGAGGTGAACAGCTGTGTCCTTGACGTGTACAGGTCAGGGGAACAGTGTGTTCAGACTCTGTCCCTTCTGCGGCAGGCAGTGCTGCTACTGTAGGTGACAGTGCAGGACATGCTCCTTTCCTGGCATTTCTAACTCATAGCATGTATTTGCCAGCCAGTCAAAAGAGGTGATTGTCCTGCTCTGCTCTGCACTGATGCGGAGCATTTTGAGTTTTGGGGGCAGTTTTGGACACCACAATATAAAAAAAACATTAAGCTATTGGAGAGCATCCAAGGAGGACCACAAGGATGTGGAAGGGTCTGGAGGGGAAGCCTTATGAGGAGCTGCTGAGGGCACTTGGTTTGTTCAGCCTGGAGGAGACTGAGGTCAGACCTTGCTGGGGTCTGACACCCTCCCGAGGGGCAGCTGAGGGGCGGGTACTGATCTCTTCACTCTCATGAAGACTTAGTAACAGGACTCAAGGGAACGGCTGGAGCTGTGTCAGGGGAGGTTTAGGTTGGATATCAGGAAAAGATTTTAAACCCAGAGGGTGGTCATGCACTGGAATGGGCTACCCAGGTCATGGCCCTAAGGCTGACAGAGCTCAAAGAGTGTCTGGACAATGCTCTCAGTACATGGTAGAATTGTTGGGGTGACCTGCACAGGGCTGGGAGTTGGACTCGATGATCCTGATCGGTCCCTTCTAACTCAGCATATTCTGTGATTCTGTGATTCGGCCATGTAGTGAATCAGAGCCAGCTTGCAAACTCAGACACCCTGACCTGCAATCCAGACTGTTGCTGATGCTTCCTCTGTGTCCTCTTTCTCTGCCACAGAGTTGTCACTTCTTCCTTTTCCCTCCTCCCTGCAAACTCCTGCACCTCTCAAACTGATCTCTCTGTTACTGTAGGTCTTCTTGAGCTGAAAGGATGAAAATTGGCGATTGGAAAGTCACTGTCACTGTCCTGAGCTTTATCCTGACTTCTGGAGTCCCAGTTGATGTCTTCGGGCATATGAGCCTGTGAGAGTGTCCCTTGTCCCTATCCACGATTTGGCAGCGTCTGGAGCATGCATCACTGTAAGGGTTACATGATTTCAGTGCTGGTGGTGACACTGTTCCAGTGCAAGGGGGTTGATTGCAAAATGGAGCTGCCTGTCTAAAATGATACAGAATTCTGGATCCCCTCCCACACTGAGGGTCTCCTCCTGCTCCCTCCTTTTGTGTTGGGCAGCACCATCCCTGGGCTCCCTCATGCCAGATCAGTCCCTGCCCTCCCCACCATCACCTGTATCCGTCATGCAGCCAGTCCCAGGATCACCCTGCATCTGACTTCTCTCTCCCTTTTGCACGCTGTCATTCCAGAGCGGGATGGTTGGCCACCAAAGCTGCAATGTCGTCCCTGACGACCTCCAGTGAGGGAGAGAACTCCACTCCCAGGTTTGTTGTTGGTTCCAGAGATGATGAGACAGAATTTCTGGGATCAAACATGAAGACAGACGAAACCGATTTCTTTGAAGATGATGAAGAGGAGGAGTCGGTAAGGAGGTCCCAGCGTTCTGGGTTGGAGCACTTGTGCAGAATCCCTGTGTCTCAGCCAGGTTGTGTGTGGTTACTGCTGAGCTGCAGGCAGTTGGGACTGCAGGGGACACAGCTCTGGCTGTGAGGCACAGCTGTGGCAGTGGCATTTCTGACAAGGCACATTACTGTTGTCGTGCTGACTCAGAAAATCAGCATTTTCGCTTGCAGGTCTGATTCAGGGACAATAGTGGATTTCTTTGTCCTAGAAACTTAAAACTGACACTCCTGTAAACCTTTCTGTTTCACCAGGAAAATTTTTGAGAAAAACTCTGGGACCTGTGAAAAGGGCAAAGGTGTCTCTGCAGAAGAGAAACATTTATTCTTTTCTGTAACCTCCAGGAATATGAGAATGATCTCCAGCTCCCAACTGCTTTTGGCCACTATTCAGTGTTATATTAAATTTTACTAAACTGATATCTGTCTTCCCTTAGCCACCAGAACGGCAGATTGTGGTGGGAATCTGTGCCATGACCAAAAAGTCCAAGTCAAAGCCCATGACACAGATTCTAGAGCGTCTGTGCAAGTTTGAGTACATCACAGTGGTGATCATGGGGGAAGATGTTATTCTGAACGAACCGGTGGAGAACTGGCCCCCTTGTGACTGTCTGATATCCTTCCACTCCAAAGGTAACACATCTGTAGCAGGCCTTAGCCTGCTTGAATTGTGGGCAAGGGAGCTTGCTCTCAGCCTTCCCCTCTGTCCCCGCCCTGTATTTCAGGATTCCCCCTGGATAAGGCGGTTGCTTATGCCAAGCTGTGCAAGCCATTTCTGATCAATGACCTTGATATGCAGTATTATATCCAGGACAGGTGGGTATCCAAGCCACTAAAGCCCCTTCCCTCTTCCTCTGTCTGATTCTTCTCAGCACACTGCGCAGAATTCATCTTCCTGGCCACAAGCAAATGAGTGAGGTGGGAGGAAGGAGATCTTAGCTGTGGCTTTTTGGGGTTGCTCCTCCAAAGCATGAAGGGGAATAGCTCTGAGGGTAAAACTATTGAGACTTGGCATATTTCATTTTCTGGTGCAAATGTCTTGTAAAGAATGGATGGGAAGTAGGAAGTGGAAGAGTTCTCACAGAACAAGGCTGCCACAACTAAAGAAAAAAGGTAGTTTTTGAGCAGAAGAGCCAAGTGGTAAGATGGGCCTCTGAGTCAGAAATTAGGAGCAAGGCCAAGTCAGATTGTGTGGAAGATGTGTTGGTCAGACACTTGAGGCTTCTCAGTCATCTGTTGTTAGAGGCCACCAGCAGCCACGTACTTCAGCTGTTACACCCAGGCTGTTTTGGCTGTGTGTGGGTAGGGCTCCTACAGACCCCAAACCTCCTGCCCTGTCTTTGGGGTGGTGAGCGTAGTTACATGGTTGCTGGCAGGCACCCCAAGCTGTAACTAGTGAAAGACACAGGATGAAAGAAGGCTCTGCTGCCTCTTCTTGGCTTAGGCACTGGGCAGCTTGGCATGACAGGGCGCTCTGCAGGAGGGCAGGTCTGGGCAGGTAGCGTGTACTGGGTGTGCTGCTATGCTTTGAGCATATGCTAATAATTGAGCACCCATGCTTAGGCCGGGTAGAGATTTACTCTGGGGCATCCGCGTCTGGAATAGGTCTGAGGCAAACCCCATAGCCCGTAGGTCTCGTCCAGAGAGCATGAGCTGAGAAGTGTTTGCACTTTGTCTTGAGGCTTTTTTGTATTCATTTGACTTTGTTTGTCATCAGTGGGAAGGAAGTCTCCCCATTGACATGTACTGAGGACCTTCTAGACTCTTCTGACGCTGTGTCTGTCCTCTACAGGCGTGAAGTGTATCGAATCCTTCAAGAAGAGGGAATAGACCTGCCTCGCTATGCTGTGCTCAATCGAGACCCTGACAGACCAGAAGGTCAGTGTCCAGGCTCTACTGAAAGCCATTTCCCCAGGCTGTGCTATTTAACATACTCTCCAGAGAACAGGCACTGGTAGTCACCTCAAAGAGGCCTGACTCACAAGTCTGGAGGGTTTTTTTGTGAATAAAGGTCCCAACAGCAAAACTGGCTGATAGGTTGGGAAGGGGCTGTGGCTCTGCACTAGGGCTGTCCCACCTTTCCTGATGTGCTGCTGCTGTGCTCTGTCTTCAGAGTGCAACTTGGTGGAAGGAGAGGACCATGTGGAGGTGAACGGAGCTGTTTTCCCAAAGCCATTTGTAGAGAAGCCAGTCAGTGCCGAAGACCACAATGTGTATATTTACTACCCGACATCAGCAGGTGGGGGCAGCCAGCGGCTCTTCCGTAAGGTGAGGAGGGGTCCCCAGAGCTGGTGTTGAAACCAACAGATCTGTGGGTCTGAGACCCACATGGCTTCAGCAAGGAGTGTTAGGGCAAGTGAAGGGGAAATAAAGGTTTTGTGTTATGGAAGTCTAGACCTTCTTAGAACTTTTTGTTCAACCCCATATACCTGGGAATCACAGAAGGACGTATTTTACTGGTAGTGCTGAGTTCACCTTCCCCATCCTCTGTGTGACCTGAGTCCCATTTTGAGCAGTCATGGAGCACTGTGGTCCTTTCTGAATTGCATGTTGCTTTTTCCAGATCACTTCTTGGGTTTATCAAGATGATTTTTTAAAAAAAATTCTCTTCCTGTCCTTTAACATTATTCCTGCCCTTCTCAGCTAAGTATAGCTTGCACATGTGATAAAGGCAGTATTTATTCCTAGATTCCACAATAAATCTGCCCTTACTTACTTCTCCCATTTTGCCAGTGAACAGTTGTATCTGTGATGTATCTTTTTTCTAATCAGTTATGCATCTGCCGTTAATAATTCTAAAATGATTGTTCCCTTAGGTAAGATACAGGCATGCCTGTATCTTTAGATTGTATCTAAAGCCTTATGAAAACATTATCTTTGATGTTGATAAGATCAGTCCCCATTGTAGAAGGGAGTTAAATGGGTTGGATTATCACCTGTCATCGTTTCTTTTAATTTGCCTATTAGGCTCCTTTCTTATGTCTTTGTCCACTGTTTTTTTTGTTACGTATCATTGAAGTGATTGGAGTCAACCTAATGGTTTGTAATAGCTTTTCTCCTCTTTAAAGCCTGGAAAATAACATACTTACTGCCCATGTTTTGCAGTCTCTTTGTCCTCTAGTAAAAAAAAGTGTGCTGTAACAGCTGGGGGTTCTGAGAGGCTAATTCTCCACTAATTCCACTAATTCTGTACGTGTGGAATGAAACTTCTTAATTTTGTTGTTCCATCTAAAAAAGGGAGCCTGGTGTTCTCCCCTGAGGTGTTTATTCTGTACTCTCAGATTGGCAGCCGGAGCAGCGTATACTCACCAGAGAGCAGTGTGAGGAAGACAGGCTCCTACATTTATGAGGAGTTCATGCCTACAGATGGCACTGATGTAAAGGTAAGGGAAGGCCTGGAACAGCTCCTTCCTTCTCCAGGCCTGTGAGAGCTGAAGGCTGGGGAGTCCTGCTTAGTCCTTCTTAGGCTCTGGAGTGTGTGTTTAAGCTGTGAGGTGCTGACTGCGCAGCTTGGGCCCCAGAGCGGGGAGTGTGTGCTCTGTAGGTCACACCAGAAGGTATGTGTGAGACCATCTGAACTCCTTCTCTGTGTCTGCATCAGAAATACCTTCTGGAAGGTGCAGTTAGTCTAGGTGCCTGTGTCAGGTTTAACTCTGTCTCTTCCAGGTGTACACTGTTGGGCCGGACTATGCCCATGCAGAGGCTCGCAAATCCCCCGCTTTGGATGGGAAAGTGGAACGGGACAGCGAAGGGAAGGAAATCCGTTACCCAGTCATGCTGACTGCCATGGAGAAACTCGTTGCCCGTAAAGTCTGTGTAGCCTTCAAGGTCTGTATTTTCTTTCATGTGCAAGCAGGACTCCGTGAGTGTCTGATCCATGTCTGGGTCAGTGTTAAAACTTGTCACCCTGGCGTGTCTCAGGCATGGCAGTCCTCCATCCCTGATGCCAGCTGCTGGTCCTGCTGAGCAGAGGTGACTGGGAAGGCAGGAGGCCTGCAGCAAATGCCCTCTATGCTGGCAGATGCTTGGTGTCCCACATACATCTGAGCGTTTAATATTGGATCTTGAGCACGCTGCTCTCCATCTGACCTGTGCTCATCCTACCTTTGCTATTTCCTGCTTTTGTTTATGTGAAAATTTTTTATATTTTTCTGTGGTGTTTTGGTACTTTTCTTTTTTCTTTTTTGCTTTTTTATCTGGCTCTGGTGCAGATTTATGTTTTATTTTACATGTGGGTAGAGAGTGTGTGTGAGTCTAGGTATGGTTCCATGACGTGTTCAGCAATGTCAGCAGAAGAAGCACTGGCTCCTTGTTCCTGCCTCACTGTAATCAGTAGCCCATGTAGTTTTGCTGATGCAGATTTGGGCTCCTTTCAACCTTGTAGCCTTTTCCACATGATGGGTATCTTTGCCTGCACCACTTCTTGTCTGTGCTTATCAGTCTGGTTCAAGATGGTTGGATTTGGAAGGAAGAGCAGGAGATGCAGGAGCTGCTCTGTTTTAGGCCTCTAGAGCTCTGGGATGTTCTGGGTTGGCTTCATCTGGGTGTTTGTGGGTTGAGCCTTTGGACAGCAATGGGGGTGAAAAGGTTCCTGTGAGGGGCCTGGCCCTTCATGGCTACGGCACGTGTTCACACTTCTTGGAGGCTCGTGAGGTGGGCACAGAGTGGAGGATGGCTGCAGCACCAGCAGGGCTGAACTGGGCAGCATTGGGTGGGTCTGTGTGTGCCCCACTGGCAGGGCAGCTGCTGTCCCCCACTGTGGTGGTGGTCCCTCACTGTGTGCCCAAGTCCCGTGTCCTCTGCTTCTTCCTTCAGCAAACCGTGTGCGGGTTCGACCTCCTGCGGGCCAACGGCCACTCTTTTGTTTGTGATGTGAATGGCTTCAGCTTTGTGAAGAACTCCATGAAGTATTATGATGACTGTGCCAAAATCCTCGGGTATGTACAATTCGGATTTTGATAAGGGAGTAAGGTAATTCACAGCAAAGTAAAATGAACATGGAGTCCTAGTCAGTATGTCGGAGAAGTCTGCAGGTGGTTCATTTGGGTCATTTGTTCAGCAGGTGAAAGCTAGGCTCTGGGAGGAATGGGTTAATTATTTTAGCCCCTGGAGTTCCTGCCTGCATTGGCATTAGCTGTCCTGTCTTTTTCTACAGCTAGGTATATCTTACAGGACTTTTCTTTGATAAGCCCACTTACAGTATTGGTGATGTGAGGGAAACTGGTGCCCCTTTGGGGGGCACAGTGTAATAGGTGTCTCTCCGAGGAAAGTGAGGGGAAATTCTGTGTCTCTCTTCAAGTCTTTCAGCTGGACTGCTAAGGAGGAGGTGTAGAACCAAGGGAATGGAATTTCTTGTGAGTGTTGTATTCTGATTTCTTCCAGAAATATAATCATGCGGGAATTGGCTCCCCAGTTTCATATACCCTGGTCCATCCCAACAGAGGCAGAAGACATTCCCATTGTCCCCACAACTTCAGGCACTATGTGAGTACCTACAATCTTATCAAAAGAATGCCAGTGATGGCTACATGAGGGGCAAAGTGCAAACCCTGTCCAAGGGCCCAACACCACTAGCAGCACAGCATCCTCCAGCTGCTGTGCTGCTTACAAGCCTGGAATGCCTGTGGAAAAGCTTACCCATGCACACAGAAGGCATGGCATAGCATGTAGGTTTGCTGAATACAGACAAGGAGTCACTGAAGAAATTACAGAAACTGCTCACATGGCTTTCAGAGGGCCCAAATTCTTGATCAGAACAGGAAACAGATCAGGGCATTGCTGTAGCTGGCTGCTAGTTTAGAGAAAGTACATGTTGAGCTGCCAGTGAAATGGGTGGAAACAATTAGCTGAAATACTCTCATTACCCATACACTTGGCAGCCCCTCATTTCATACCTTTTGCCTAACTAGTTTTCCACCACAGAAGGCTAAAAGACCAAAGGCAAAAGTTTCTTCATGATCCTCAGCATACTTGTACACATGTATGAAAACAGACAACCTGGTAGGGTCTGAAGAGCTCTGACTGCTTCTGCAACCTTGGCACTTGTGCCTGCTTTGGTCTGAGAGAATTTCTGACCCTGATGGGGAAAGTAGCTGTCAGAAGAATGGAACTGAAAGACAAATGGGAAATTACTCCCTGGTGGCAGTTTGGAGCGTAGGGGCACATAGGTCAGGTGTACCTTATGTTTTCCCAGGATGGAGCTTCGCTGTGTTATTGCAGTCATCCGGCACGGAGATCGCACCCCAAAGCAGAAGATGAAGATGGAAGTGAAGCATGCCCGGTAAGAGCCAAGGCAAGAAGGTGCTGTGCTGCTGGAAAGGGAGGAGGGCCTGTTCTCTGAACCAGGAGCAGGAGCAGAGGGATGAGTGTGTGGGAGGCAGAGCTTTTTTCTGACTCCATCCAAGCAAATGCTTTCGGCCCAGTTGAGAAAGCCCCCTTCCCCCATAAGGATCCTGGCACCTTCTGTGTGAGCACTGGAAAGGGAGAATGGAGGTCTGCTAGGTACTCTAAAGGGAAGTGCCCCACTAAATTGAAAGCTAGTGGCTGCTTCCTGGTCCTATGTTGAAAACCTCTTGTTTTTTCAGAATTTCTGAAACACAGGGAGGAGCCAACAGGCTGCTGGTTCTCCCTGAGGGACAGAGACTGAATGCACATGTAGGGATGACGTTCCTTGTATCACTGAAACAGCAGAAAATGAATCAGCATTCTTTGTTGTCTGTTCAGGTTCTTTGAATTATTTGAGAAATATGATGGTTACAAGACAGGGAAGTTGAAACTGAAGAAACCAGAGCAGCTACAGGTGAGGAAATCCATTCTGGGGTTACTGTGTGGGACATGCAGGTAATAGAGATTCTGGTGCAAGGCAATTCTTTGGGACCATAAAAACCCTCAAAAGGGCAATAGTCTGTCACACAGATGCTCCCTGTCTCATTCTGCACCCCGTGCACACTCAGCTGGGTGACAGCAGGAGAGCAGAATGGAAACTTCTCGGGGCTGATGTGCACACTATGGGATGGGGATGTAGGGCCTGATGCAGCTTGCCCACCTGCTGCAGTTGCCTCTGGTGGCAGATGGGAGTGGGGCAGTTGGAGGTACCTGCTCAATTCTCAACGGGACTGGAGCACAGGGTGGGAACGAAGCAAACTGCCATGTGAAAGTTTGTCCTGCCTGAGCTGTGTCTTATGAAATGACGTGTCTCTGAGGAGTGTCTGTGTGGACCTGATGCTAGGTAAAGCTGTAAGGAGTCCTCACAGGAGTACAGTGGTGAGTCTGAGGCAGAATTGCTGTCTGCTTTCCAACAGGAAGTGCTGGACATTGCACGGCAGCTCGTGGTGGAGCTGGGAAGCCACAGTGATTGTGAAATTGAGGAGAGGAAATCCAAACTGGAACAGCTGAAGAGCGTCTTGGAGATGTAAGGGTTCCTATCTCGGGGCACCATGGGTTTGCCTCAGAGCATGTGATACAGAAACAAGCTGTGCTGCTGGTGTCCTGGCCAGATGGCACCCACAGACTGGGGTCTCCTCTGTCCCCTGTTAGCAGCTGTACATGAAAGGTACCATGATCCTAACCTTTTCTTCTTGACATCAAGCCCCCTGCTGGTTCTTTTCCTATGCGTGTCTGATCTTTGGCTAAACAACTTGAGACAAAATTGAGCTTTTGTTGCTGCAGGAGAGAAACTGGAGTTCTGTAGGGACCACGTTGATAATGAAGCATTTTGATAAATTTGGAAAAAATCTCGTTTTAAATAAGGTTGTCCTGGTGCCAAAAGTTTAACAAAAAGGAGCTCAGAAAACATGAAAAGATGTTTGTGTCCTTTCAGGTTTTATACAGTTGAAATAAAAGACAATATGGTTGGCATCTTAGAAACAAAACCAGGGTTTCTCTCAGAACTGCAGCTCGCTGTGGCACACACAGCTGATGTCTGTGTTCAGATTGTGTCTCTGGAGCACAGAGGAGCATTTTTTGCTGTGATTCCCTCCCCTGCTCTTTCTGCTCATTGGAGGTTAGTTATCCTCAAAGCATCTGGCAGAGTGTTTTTTGTTGTGATCTCATTAATTCACTTGTTAAATATATAGGTAGAGATTAAAGCCCTAGTGAGATATGAGAGCTCAGAGTGTTCTTGGTCGAAGAGCAAGTAAATGGATCTTTGAATTTCGTTTGGGGGACCTGTTTGGCTTTTTCTGGGGCTGTGTGCTGAGTCACAGGGAGATGGCAAAAATCTTCATATTCCATGGCAATGGGTGTTGCAGCAGAAAGTCTCTTGCCTGTGCTGTACTTTAGCTGTGTGCAGCCTGGGGACCTCTGGGCAAAAGCTGAGTGGAATTGACTTGTTTCAGTTTTTTTTCTCCTCTCCCTTGTGACAGGTATGGGCATTTTTCTGGCATTAACCGTAAGGTTCAGTTGACCTATCTGCCTCATGGACATCCAAAAGCTGCAAGTGAAGATGAAGGTAAAGAAACCTCATGTTGCTACCCTGACCTTCAAGGCTGGAGTTCAGATGTGCATGCAGCTGCCCTACTTGTATAGGCCTCTGGACATGCAAGCAAAAATTGCTGACCCGTGTCTTATCTTTGCTCACATAATAGGAAAGGTTGGAGTGATGCATAATGTGGTTACCAGTACACCCTGGTTTGTGCCACAGGGCTTGTGCTTCTAATTTTGTGAACGTCACCTTATACCTTCAAAAAGTAGTGACCAAATTTCCTCCTTTCTGGTTTGGTTCCTGGGGATTTTGGGTCAGGCTTGTGTTGAGAACACTCTGTGAGGTGCTGATGACAACCTCTTCTTCCTCCCCTCCTCTCCCTCTGCAAGCTCAGCTATGAGATCTGATGTAGTGAGTACCTGTTTGTCTCCTAGAAGCTCGCCGAGAGTCCTCCCCCTCCCTTCTTCTGGTGCTTAAGTGGGGTGGAGAGCTGACCCCAGCAGGAAGAGTCCAGGCAGAGGAGCTGGGGCGAGCCTTTCGCTGCATGTATCCTGGAGGCCAAGGTGAGCTTTGTACAGGTACCTCTGGTCCTGCCCTGTGGCTGCCAGGCTGCCCAGCCAGGTGAGGGTTACTCGGGCTGTGGCTGTGTGTGGCCTCTAGGACTAGTTTTGCTCTTTTGAGTTGACATGGCAGGAATAAATAATTTTGCACCCAAAGATGTGTAAGCTGTCCAGAGAGGTCTGCTGCAGTGGTTAAACTTCAGTGTGTCAGAGCTTTCTTTAAATAATGTGCCAGGATTAAAAAAAAAAAGGCTGTTCTAATAAGATACAGGCTGACGCAGCAAATATGATACAAAATTTATGGATTATTAAAAAGGAATTTAGGTCAGATGTAGAGAACAGAGGAAATCTGTCTTGGAAAACAGATAATCCTGCCCTGAGACAGGAGAATAGGAAGCTTCTCCATATATTTCCGTCATAGTTCTGTGACATTGAAAAACATCAAGTATGCACACAAATCAACAAGAGCCAAAAATGAAAATAAAAAAGACTGAGATTGGAGATTGCCTTTGAGTCAGGACTAATACACTGCTACTGGATTGGCCCAGTGAGCCCAGTATTGGATACTGCTTGTCTTTGACTTGTATGTTTAATTAATTCAATTTAATTAATTACATTTCAAATTAATTGAGCAAATTTAAACTGGATTGGAGAAGATTTCCTTCTGGAATAAGGAAGAGTTAGTTACCCCTGGTGGAAAAGGATTGGATCAGGGAACACTTAAGCAAGCTGGACATATGTGAGCCCAAGGGCCCTCACAGGCTACACCCACAGTGCCGGGGGAGTGGGCAGGTGTCCCTACAAGGCCACTCGAGATTCTCTTTGAAAGTCTGTACGGACTGGGGGATGTACCTGAGAACTGGAGGAGAGGAAATATCACTCCTAGCTTCAAAAATGCCAAGAAGGAGGGCCCAGGGAACTGCAGCTGGGTCAGCCTCAGCGCAGTCCATGGGGTGGTAGTGGAGCAGCTAATCCTGGAGACCATTCCTGGGCACATGAAGGCCAGTGACTGTGAGTAGTCAGCATGGATTCACAAAGAGAAGTCATGCTTAACTGATGTTATAACCTCCTACAGGGAAGTGACTGCCTTGTGTAGATAAGAGTCATTCGGAACCACGGCTTTGAAGACTTCTGCTCTGTGTGGTCATTCATCTCTCCATGAGAGTGCTGTGTTCTTGAGTAGCATTTAATACCTAGCAGCTTTGTCAAGACATACATCTGACTTCTGGATAGTGCCTGTCCTTGTCTGTCAGGGTGTTTCTCTGATTTGTGAGGTCAGAGCTGGGAGCAGTGTTCCCAGTGTACCCTGTCATGTCATGCAGTGTGAGTGGGTACTGTGCAGAATCACCCTGGGATTCAAGGCACCAGCAGCAAATAGTCACCAATAGTCACTGTCTTTGAAGGTCAGACTCAAGAACTGCACGAATTGCTTTCCTCCGTTATTGATCTGACTCCTGTGGCTGACTCGGCCATCAGAAATAACCTGGCAATTTGTACCACAAGGTTGTTATAGCTGTACAGGATCTACTTTGGAAACTGTTCCCTGCTGAACAGCCTGGCCTGCAGTTCTGAGGGCAGCAGGGCCTGCTCTTGTGCAGAAAACAAGCAGAAGGAAGTGATTTTTTTTTCCCCCCACATCTTTATTCTGCACTGGAATATGCAGGCTAGCAGGACTCTTACAAACTACTTAGAGAGGTTTGCTGCAGAATTTGGGCAGCATCAGACTTGACTGGTGAATGCTCACTTTTTCCCTCAAAATGAGCTTTCCCAAGTTAAGCAAAGCCTTCATTATGTTTCTAGTCCTCATGTATATCTAGAACTGTTGATCTTGAAGCAGCCTAAGTGCACATTAAAGTGATTAATTCTCTAGATAAGTTTGTTACTACAATAAAGTTTGTTGTCTAAACCAGTATATTCAGCTGATAGTTTTGCAGGTGTCAGAATATAAATTTTGAGTTGTCCTCTGTTCCAGGTGATTACGCTGGTTTCCCTGGCTGTGGCTTGCTCAGGCTGCACAGCACCTATCGCCATGATCTCAAGATCTACGCCTCAGATGAGGGGCGAGTTCAGATGACAGCAGCAGCTTTTGCAAAGGTCCTTCCTCTCTTTTGGGCATCCATTTGTTCTGCTATGTTAGTCTTAAAATATGCCATTTCTAAAGGAAAACCTCTGGTGACGAGGAAGGAGCTGTCCTAGGATCTTCCCCCTCTGTGTTGCATGGACTGGGGTACACTGAGCTAATAGCAGGTGTATGGGGCAGGACTGAACATCTGGTGCAGCTGCACCCATCTGTCACCTTTAGTGTCCTGTCCAGGACAGGACTCTGACTGGAGAAGAAGTTATGCATGGAGTATTTCTGGTGTTTGGTGTTAGAGCACATGAAACCATTGCCTATGGAATGAGTATTTCTGGGATGGCTGCCCAGCCATAGGGGTTATTCCTTGCCTGATGGATTTAAAAAAGTAGTTGAATATCTGGTGCAGTGTGGAGTGGGGAAGAAGACAGGTTCATCTGCAGCTAAAGCTTCTAAAGCTTGAGCCAAGGGGAATCCTGTGGTGACCTTAGCTGGTCTTCAGAGCCTTTGCTGTATCAACATTTTCAAGCAAACTGAGTTGGCTGCTCTACATTTGCCTGGACAAATCTGGGGCTGCTGCAGGCAGAGCTGTCTATTGCTTTAACAGCTCTAGAAGCATGCCAGAGTCACCTCTGACAGGAGGGGCTGTTACTGTAAAACTGCTCTTCAAGGACAGTTGAGATTTCACTCAAATTGGCTGAAACCAGAAATGTTTGTTGCTTGGGTTGCACGGAGCTGAAATCTTGTCCTGTGTGGCTTTAGGGTCTGCTGGCCCTGGAAGGAGAGCTGACCCCCATCCTGGTGCAAATGGTGAAAAGTGCCAACATGAATGGTCTGCTGGACAGTGACAGTGATTCCCTTAGCAGCTGTCAGCACAGAGTGAAGGCACGACTGCATGAAATCATGCAGAAGGATGCTCAGTTCTGTGAAGAGGATTATGAAAAGGTAAAGCACTTGTGTGGCTTCATTGCTCCCTGTACCTGGAAGGAGAATAGCATTGCTGTAGTGGTTTGATATTAAGTCTGTGGTGTGTGAACAGTATTTGGTTAGTTTGAGATCAATTCTGGTCAAAATTACAGGATATGCACAGAAGTGGGCAGGTGAATAGCCCCTGCTCTTCTTCGAGTGACAGTCCTCAGTGTTGCTCTGCTGACCCCTTCAAGATTCATCATGGTGCCTTCCTCTCTCTTTAGGAGTGCCAGTGCATTTTTTTCTTGTGAGTGTGCTAAAAGAGTTCTTGTGGTTTCCCACAGGCTGCCCAGAGCAATCCCAACTGCTGTGAGTAGGGAGTCTGCCTCGTTGGATTCTAGATCCATGCTCTGTGCACGTGTGACAGACCTTTTGGATACAAATCCTTGTGTGTCCTCTCAGAGTCTGGTAGCTGCAGAGTACAGAGCTTGGGCTGCATCCAGCACTATAGCTGTGAAAGCTTGCAACCGCTTCTCCAGCAAGCCCTGAAAATACTGTTTTTCCCAGACTCTGAGATGTGATTACTGGACCAAAATCCATTAAGGAACATATTTATCACCTCAAAGAACTACTTAAAAAGCCTATGAAGCCCTTCTGCTCAAGCATAGAAGCAAAGTGAGACAAGAGAGGATGTTGCAGGTGGAGGGAGGTCCAATCTAATGGGAGGAGTTGTTTTCTCCCTCTGAATTTGGTCCTGAGGAAGATTTTAAAACATGCCTGACTACTAGGAATAGGCCAGCTTATTGTGCTCAGCTAGGAGCACAGCTTTTGTCCCGAGTCAGAAAGCAATACAACTCAAAGAGGCAGATATTTTGTGATCCCAGTTTGTAAAGACGCTAACTAATCTCTGCTGGAATCTTCTTTCAGCTAGCACCAACAGGCAGCGCTTCTCTGCTCAACTCCATGACCTTTATCCAGAACCCGGTTGAGGTCTGTAACCAGGTGTTCACCTTGATTGAGAATCTCACCTCCCAGATACGAAAACGTCTGGAAGACCCAAAATCTGCAGGTGACCATCAGAACTGGAAAGGGTCTGGAACAGATTAATTTACTGTTACATCTTCAGAGCTCCCAAACACCACTAGGGCTTATGTTTGTTTGTAGTAAAGAAATTCTGAAGCGAAATTCTCTATGTGCAATTGACGTAGAAGGCTCCTGTTCCACTTTTCAACTAGGGTTAAAGAGAGCTATAATGCAAAGGAAATTATGTGTGCATCCTGGTTTAGAGTGAATGTAAACAGCAGCAGTATAGCGTGGAGGGGTATGCCTATTTTTTTCTGGCATTTTCTGGAGACTGTAAACAGCAGATTTTTCAGTCACAATTTGTTCATCTCTAGGAACTTTCCCAATAACAGTGCAAGAGTTTTAAAAAGGCATCTTGGGGACATTCTACAGGATTTATGGCAGACCTAAGCAAGAAGGCAAATGGTTTCACTTTTCTCAAGTATTTCAGAAGTAGCTTGTTGCTGCAGGTTAAAACTTTGTGCAACAGGTCCAGTGGCTTTTCCAGACTAGGATTCGTGTGGGTGACATGATAACCAGAGCCCTTCTGTGCTGGGAGAAGTCCGTCATAGCTGTCACTTGAAACCTCTGCAGCAATAGTCATTGTTCTGAGATTCTGTGGTTCTCGAATGTGAATTTGTTTCAGGTTTGGTGTTCTCTGCTGTTTAGACCTGCAGCTGTATCACAGTGAGACTTTGGAACTGATGCTGCAGCGCTGGACTAAGCTGGAGCGAGATTTCCGCATGAAGAACGGGCGCTATGACATCAGCAAGATCCCTGATATCTATGACTGTATCAAGTATGATGTACAGCACAACTGTGCACTCAAACTGGAAGGCACAGCTGAACTCTTCAAGCTCTCCAAAGCCCTGGCAGATGTGATCATACCGCAGGTAGAGCCTGTGTGACAGTGCCTGTAGCACCAGTTTCTGACCCTTTCCCTGTATGTTTTGTCTCAGTTCTCTTGCACATTAACCCCCAAGGCAGTGTATCACAGTGAGTGTTTCTCAGATCTATCTTAGTGTTTGTATAAGGCCAAAACCATTTATGACTTAAAATGTGGCAAGGCTGGGCTCATGGTTGAGGATTCTGGCAGGGTCAGAGTAATGAGCAGCTGACGCAGCAGCTTGTGGTGTGTCACAGCACAGCTCTGAGCTGCGTGTGCACTGCTGCAACATCCCATCCTTCACATGCAAGGTCGTAAAGGTGAAGAGAGATTTCTATGTTGAAGTTCTGACAAGTTTGTTATTCTTGTCAAACTAGGACTTGCACAGTTTGCAAAGTTGACTTGCTTCTTGCAAAGTTTCATTTATATGGGATGAGCTTCTACCAGCAAGGTCCAGCTGCACTTGCGCCCCTGTAGAGCAGAAGTGGTCTTCTGAAGTTTTTCAGTGTTGCTGGTGAGATGCAGTTTTCAGCATGGCACTGCAGGTTTTGTCTTTGCCAACAGCAGTTGTTGCTTTAATGCTTATGCCAGGTCAGGGTGTAAGTTTGCATGTCACAGATTGGAGGTTCGTTCATGGTACTTGCACCTCTCAGCTGTTGGGAGAATACTGACAGTCATGTCCAGACATGACCGGGGTTCTTGGAACCCTCTGAAATATGTGGGGAAAAAAAGGCAAGAGATGCTAAGTTGCATCTCTCTTCCTGTCCTTGCTTAGTCAGTGGTGCTGCAAGCAGGACTGTTGAAGTCAAGCTGCCTTTCACATGAGGATGTGGCAAAGAACCAGGGCTCAGGGTATCTGTTGTTTTGTTCCTGCAGGAATATGGGATTAATAAGGAGGAGAAACTGGAGATTGCTATTGGCTTTTGTCTTCCTCTCATTAAAAAGATCCAGTTGGACCTACAGAGAACCCATGAAGATGAGTCTGTCAACAAACTGCATCCTTTGTAAGGCTTGTGCTGCATGCTGCTGCTGGTGGGGAGGGCAGCTATGGAGCAGTGGGTGGTTCCCATGCCACAACAGCGTATAGGTGTGGAAGGAGGTACTGAGCATACACTGAAGGACCTTCCAAGAGGAAAGCACTTTGGTGCTCCTAGAACTAGAAGAGAAATGGAAAAGGCACATTGAGACTGCCAACCAGGAGCACACTGCCACAGAAGCTTCTACCCTTTGTAGCTGGATGGTGATGCCTCATCCCTTTCCCTGCACGGGGCAAGTGTAGTGTGATGAGCCACTGCCCTACTGTGTGTCTCAGGACTTTCTGCTCCTGTACCCCATGCTCCTACTGTTTGTTCTGTCCTGCTGCCTTTGGCATTTCCCAGTGTGGGGTTATCTCATTCCATTAAGTATACAGAAGTGTGGCTGTGTGATAGATGGCAATTCGTTGGCAGACTGAATAACTCTGGGCTGATTTTGGTTTAGGTACTCAAGAGGAGTCCTGTCACCAGGTCGCCACGTTCGGACACGGCTGTACTTCACTAGTGAGAGCCATGTGCACTCCCTGCTCAGTATCTTCCGCTATGGGGGGCTCCTGGATGTAAGTGTCCCAGCAATGCTCACAGAGTAAGCCTCCCTGCTTTTTTCCAGTAGCCTTTTCCAAGGTGGACAGTGTATGTTTGTAGGTTACCCCTTGAGCCAGCTCTCCCAGAAATGCTGTGCATCAGTGGCCTCTGGCCAGCTCCATCTCTGCCGTGTTTGCATGCTGCAGCTTCCTGCCTTTCTGGCACAGAGGAGCATTGTTTTTCCTCAGTGCCTGTCTTGCTTGCACAGAGACATGTTTTCTCCAAGAGCTGTCCTGCTGGTTTCAGGTGAGCAGACCACTTACTTGTGTAGGAGGATAGCAGTATGAGGCAGTGGAGATGAGGGAATTTCTCTCTTCCTGCTACCTTCAACTCTTTATTTCAAGAGCTTGGCCCTATTATTTATTGTCTTTATCTCGATTCTACATCAATAAAATCACTTTGCTTACAGAGGAAGTGACTTGAGGTTGCAAATGCACAGACCATGCTCTCTATCAGAGAGGCGAATGACACATTTTCAGGGGACTAATTCACCCACCCTTCACTTTCTCTCATAACCTGCTTCCTGAAGGAATCAGCATGCAGACCCTGAGAAAAGCTCTGCTCCAGTCTCTCGAGAGGCTCTCTGATTTATCTTCCTATTTTTAAGGATGGGCTGAAACTCCTTATGAGTTTGGGCTTGCTTAGCAGGCATGATTTCTGATGTCTATGGCAGCTCAGCATATCTGTAGACAGTGATCAGACAAATACCTCTGAATCACTCACTGAATAAGATGCTCCTTTATTCTCTGACTCAGGTGTCTGAGGATGCCGTGTTGCCAGTGCAGGGATATTGGGCTGCATCTGGGTTTGTTTTACCACGGGGGTTCAGTTCATGTCCATTAAGGTGGTGAGATGCTCTGCAGCATCATGTGTGGCACTTCACTTGTGACTGTTCTCTGGCAGTGTGGGGAGGCAGTGAGGGGTGGGCTTCCCTGCCGTGCAGAGCCCAAGTGTGTTTCTAGATTTTTCATTCAGCATCAGGTAAAAGCATTTCACTTTGTCCCTTATTTAGCACAAGGTCATCCCCTGTGGTCCATTCTGTTGTTTGAGAATGGCTGTGTTTGGGAACCGCTGTGGGCTCTGCTTGTCTCTGAGTCAGCAAGGCACAGGGGCTTGCAGCTCAGATCTGCACATGGGTAGTGTGGGCAGCTGTACTGTCCCTCTGCAGCTGCTCCTCACTGCAAGCACCCCACCTCATTGCAAGGTCATCTCTTCATGCAAGTTGAACAAGGTGGTTTTGTCTTGACAATGTTGTTACCTTGTGGAGAGAGGAACTCTCTCAGTTCCATTTCACTGAATGCTGCAAGGTGTCTGCTATTGCTTACTCCATGCGACTGTTTATGTGTATATATCAGGAAAACAAAGACCAGCAGTGGAAGAGAGCCATGGACTATTTGAGTGCTATCTCAGAGCTGAACTACATGACCCAGATTGTTATCATGCTCTACGAGGACAACAACAAGGTGAGGGATAGAGCTGTAGGATAAAATGCTTCCTGCCGTGACGCCAGGCACAGTCCCCAGAGATGAGTTCAGCTGGAAGTCTGTAACCTGAACTCTCTACACTTGTGAACAAAGACAGATGGATCATTAACACAACTGCTAGTTTTTGGTTTTAAGCGGGAGGCAGTGACCCAGGTTAAGGCTTGTTACATGTAAGCAGAATGTCACCCTGAGCAGTAACACCAAACTTATGTAATCAATACCAACTAGTTTAAAGCATTTCCTAGTGCAAAATTATTTGCTGCTTCTCAATGTTGATTGCAAATGAACAGTAGGAAAAAATAAGTAAAAGCAAGTGATATTTGGCTGTGTTTTTGAAATATTTCTAGAAAATATCCAGAAATTCCACATTCATAAACTTTTTTTTATTTTAAAAGTGTGCTGGTATAGTTAGGGAAGTGTATACTGGTATCTTCAGGAAATAAAGAGAATCATTTAATAAACATCTGGAATGTGGGAGCTGATGATGGTGACTGTAAGTAGGTATGGCACCAAACTGCACATCCTGATCCCTAGACCTTGTGACTCAGGTCTATGCTGCAGGAGGTTGTAGTGGTGAGGGGAGAAGCCCCTTCCCCGCATCCTATAAAGTTAGAGCCTTGTATTCACAGAGCTAGTGTGGGCTTCTAATGGTGGAAGTTCTGCTTGTCAAAAAAAAAGTCTGACAAGCTCTCAGGAGTGGTGTGGATCTGGCAGTCAGTCAAAATGGTGAAACTTTTGGTTTTACATCATTAGTGCCAGATACTGTAAAAGCTCTGGCTTCCTTAAAAAAAGCTTAATGAAAAATTAATATTAGAGACAGTTATTTAAATCTTGGAACAGCCTGACTGAAGGTCCAGGAGAGACCCGGTCTCCCCCTGTCCTGCCATGTGCCAGGTTTACAGCAGGAGTGGGTTGTAAGGGGCTGGGGTTTAGGGGTGTGTATATATATACACATAGAGCCCAATTCTGTTTTACTCCTCTGCGGCTGTTGTTCCAAAATGACAACAGTCTGAATGCCTCAGCTGTGGGCTGATCAGGGCTGTCCTTTTGGATGAGACAAACTTGAAGCCATTCTGTTTGTGGTTTCTTGTTGCTTCTGCTTTCCCTCCAAAAGATGTGCCTGGGAAATGTGCTGGCCGGCATGGCAGGGTGGGACCTTGGCCTGTGCTGATGGTAGGATAAACCGGGTTTGGTTATTTACCTATTCCCTGTGCTGTGTGTTCACAGGACCCCACTTCAGAGGAGCGTTTCCATGTGGAGCTGCATTTCAGCCCTGGTGTCAAAGGCTGCGAGGAGGACAGGAATGTGCCCACAGGATTTGGCTTTCGGCCGGCCTCGGCAGAGGTGAGCAGACACCCGGGCAGGGGCCACCGGCCCCAGGGGACCCTTGCATGCTGTTCTGCTCTGCCTGGCCCTACTGCAGCGAGTTCTTTGCTGGCCGCTCTCCCCTGCCCACAGGCAGCTGGTGGGTCATGTCCCTGCCCCGTCCTGGTTCGTCAGGGGCTGGTGGGGCCACGGGTGTCCTCCAGAGCTCAGCAGGATCTGAAGCTGGAGCTGGTGCAGGGCAGCTGTGGCAAAGGCCGCGTGCCTGTAGGCATCAGTGTCTCCTTATGGCAGAACGAGGACAAGAAGGCTGACCAAGGCAGCCTGGAGGACCTCTCCAAAAAGGGCAGTGATGAGCCAGACCGTGCTCAGCAGAAGTCCCCACAGCCCTCTGAGCCAGTCAGCATCCAGCGAAGGTCGCCGCTCATCAGGAACCGGAAGACGGGGTCCATGGAGGTAACTATGCCGTGGGCATCTTTCCTTGTTCTAACAAAGGCCTTTTGCTTGGTTTTGGTTTCCTGGCATTCCTTTTGACATGTTAGAGTCTGAGTTGATGTGGGGAAGGATCTGCAGAAGGTAAAGAAGGATGTTGTGGAAAGCAGACCTCTAAAACTCCCCATTGAGGAAGGACGGGGGAAACACAGGCTAGAGGAACTGATGAGGAAGAGCAAGTAAAGAAATGCTTGAGAAACACAAGAATTGTTTGCATTACATGCTCTGTAGAGGCACTGGTGTAGCCAGCTATGAGATTACATGCAACCTCATCACCTAGCTATGGTGACATCTCTGCCTTCCCTTAGGCTCCATCCTTTGCCTCTCACAAAGGCAACTCCGTGTTTCTCGTTCTTCTCTCCCATCTGAGATCTCATGCTGATCAGGAGTCCCTGCTCACTAGTGGGTTCATCCAGAGTGTTGAAACTGTTAGAGTTTAGAACTGTCCCATTCACTGATCTGCTGGAGGAACAAAATTGATTTTACCATTCTAACCTCTCCCCTTTCTGGCCGTTCCATGTCACAAGGCCAGTGTCACAGTCAGCACGTGACTGTCACCTTCAGAGTGCTCTGGAATTGTCCCTCCTTTTGGAGGGATTTCACAGGCGTTTTTGCCATCAGTTTTCTGAACCAGTGAAAGCAGAGTTAAGGTTTGAGATATTTGTTAGCTCGCTTCCAGTGCTGAGTGTTGTCACCTTTGTGTGCAGCGCTCAGGGGCTTTTTGTAATAGGCTATGTTTAACATGCTAAGTTGAACAGGATATGATTTCCTGCTGCTAAAGTGGAAGTCTATGTTCCAGTGATTCCAGCAAGAGTCTTGGGAGACAAGTAGCTCACTACGTGAGTCCCTTTGTACTTTTCAAATCTCCACTGTTTCACAAGCCAACACAAACTTTAAATTAAAATTGAGCATTCACTGTCACAATCTTAGCATATAAGTACCTTTGTGCTTCTTGAAACTGGTGTTTTTATGGAAGAGACATACCTTTCTGTACCTTCAATTGATGTATAAAGGCTTTTAAGAGCAGTGGGTAACTCGGAGCACAACACTGATTACACCATCTGTCTTTGCAGGTGCTATCTGAATCTTCTTCCAAATCAGGAGGTTATCGCCTCTTCAGCACATATTCCAGGCAGTCTTCTGAGATGAAGCAAAGTGGCTTAGGTACTGTACCTCACCTGTAACCAGCCTGCTCACCTGTACCTTTGTATTTCCGTGGGCATCAGTCTGTCTCTCCACATACACGTCTGGCTTGAGTTCCTTGTATGTCTCTGTGTGTTTTATGTCTTCTCTCAGTGTTACTGTTGAGACCATTGTAGAGACTGTCTTAGTGTATTTCTTTTTGTGTACGATCTTCTCCTTCACCTGATAGCAACAGAAGATGCACTTTTCGTTCTTTATGGTATGGGAGAAACAGGGCAAACTGCCTGCCTGCAGGCTGGCCTTCTGCTTCTCTGATGCTCTCATTTGTTACACCATTTCTGAACTTAGTAGGAAGAAATGATTTTAGGTCAGAACTGGCATGCTTTCTGTTCTGCAAAACAGCAGTTTATGTGCAAAACTGCTCTTCATGTGAAACTGTTCTACTTCTGCCTTTGCTTCATAAAGATCCATTGTATGGAACAGATGTGTCACGTGCAAGGTGTTTGGCAGCCCTCTAATTGAGCTGGAGTCCTCGGTCACCCGTTCTTCGCGTGGTAACCAGTGGAAGAGAATATTTTGGGGCACTTGGTATTCTCTGCCCGTCCTTGATAGTTCCATTCCCTGTCATCCTAACCTAAACTATTTCTGAATAGTTGAAACTCTTCCTGAAAGATTTTTGCTAAAGCAAGGTCTATTTGGAAACTCAAAAGCTGTCTTTGCTGTCATGAGCTTCCGAGATGGCTGTGCAACCTGAGTCTTGCAGATAGGAGGTGATAATGGCCAAGTTATGCCCACTTTCTTTTTCTCTAAAACCATCTTAGCATTGTGGCATGGCTGCAGACTTGCAGCAGTTCTGATTCATCAGTTCTTTACTCTGTTATATGGACAACCTGCAGCCAAGAAGCTTCTGAAAGGCTGATCATTTCTTTGTCACTTTTGAACAAGCTGCTTCTTTGGAAAGCTAATTCTTAACAAGGAAAGAGAATTTTCTTCTGAGTGGTTAGGAAGTATGCCTGGAGTCTGACAGGTATGCTCCCAGCAAGCTGGAAAAATCTAAATAGGAATTGCTGATGCATATTATTTTCATAAAGGGACAATAGCTTTGGCCATGGTGGGTTTTGAATGTGTTGTTTCACTTATTTCTGACTTTCCCAGCCCCACTGTGGGATTCAGTGAGCTGTGACAGACTGCCTTGCTTAGACTTGAAGAAACCTCTGGGTATTCTGTGAGTCCGTGTGGATCAATATGGGAATTTCTGAGGTGGCACACAGTCAAGGAGGTGCATCTGCTTGGAGAACAACCAAGTGCATCAAACTGTTTTTTCTGTTTGGATGTGTGAGCACCAGAAGGCCTGTACTCTGGAAAGCAGGTATTACAGCCCTTGGACTACAGCCTTTTCCAGGTTTCAGAGGACTGTTTGTTTTGACAATGGAGAAGACCACTGCTCTTCTGCGCCTTTGTACAGTACTACTTTTTCTTGACAACAAAATTTGAAATGTGAATCCAGCAGATTTCATTTCAGATTCTTGCTTGACTTGCCTTGCTGGGAACTCTGTGCTGGCCAGTCTTCTGACTGTGAAGCCCTGCAGAGAGAAAACCTTAAGCAGGAATTGATAGACCTGATCTGTGACACAGACCTCCAGCTGGATACTCAGCCCAGCCATCATTCTCCTCTGCAGAACCTTGTAGCTGCAAGCACAGAAGGATTGAGCAGGAGAGACCTGTGGTGCCACACCAGCTTGCACAACCCTTGGAGATTAGGATGTCTGTGTTTCTGTGAGTTTCTCTTAACCTGAGGCCTGTTATGAAGAACGATGTCTCTTTACCTGCACAAGTCAAGCTCTTCACGGAATCTTCCTGATTCCTTTCCTGCTTGTTTCTTTAGAAATCTAATTTCTTCTTCCTTTAGGATTTGAAATGTGTTCTCTCTGTGAGAGATAATACAGAACTCACTGGAGCTTGAACTTTTGCTTTAATACTTGTCTCAGCAGCTGTGCTGTGAGGGGCCTCATTCAGGCACTACCTGCTGTTTCTGAGTTTTCTGAAGTTGAATGTACCTCCTGTTGAATGTTGCCTGACCTTGTCAGTGCCTGGCTGTCCTTATCTCTGGAAAATGGAGTGTCTGTCCAGGTATAACCTCGTATGTGTGGGCATGCAGGAATGGGGAGAAGGACGGAGCTCCTGCAATAGCTCTGCTGCCATACCTGCCAGAATGGTGCCTCTACTGTCATTTAAAAAATGCCCTTGAAATCTCTCTTTGGAAAAGGGGTGGCTGCAGCTTGTTTTGTCTGTGCTTTGGAGTGTGCCACTTTCTCTGGGCAGCATCAAGTGCATTGTTGTGGATTGTTTGCCATAGTGTGTATGCTCTAGCTTGAGAAGCTCAGGGAAGTTTCAGTGCCTTTCTTTGCTTGCAAGAAGGCTTCAAAATGGGGTAAAATCACTCCAGGCTGTTTGAGCACTGCCAGTGGCATGAAGCCATATGCTGAGACTCCCAGAGGGAAATCCAAGATGTCTGTTTTTAAACATCTGAAACATCAAATGAAGATGTGAAAATTAAATGCACAGAAAAGATGCAGCACATACAGTAATTTCTAGCAAGTGCAGGTACATTTAAATCCAAATGGCCTTTATGTTCTTTAGGATGTGTGTGTGTGTGTGTGTGTGTGTGTGTGTGGTCTCCTGGAGTTCACTGTAGATAATTGCTGTTGTCCATACAGTCATCTTTGTAAATTTTCTTCTGGCTTAAGGGCACTAGCAAAATGCCTCTGTCTGCAGCAGGGAAGCAGAAACATTGGGGTATCCTCAGCTTAATGATTAGTGGCACAAGGTTTCTCAAGATAGAAAGTCCTAAAAGTCTGATGTTCCATTTTTATCTTCCAGTAAATGAGTCACTTGGGTGGGTTTTGTTGCTGTTGTTTGTTTTTAAGCCGTGGAAGAGCAATTAATAGCATCATCCTGGCTTCTGCATGACAAAATTTCGTTTGCATTCTGACAGATTCCAGTTCATGCTGAGTCAGCACTCAGCATCAATTTAAGACATAAGGGGGAAATTTTCTAAGGCTTGTGTATCCACGACCCCGCAGGCAAGAGTTCTTTGTCTGTGCTAGTCTGTGCTGTGGAAAGCCACCAGCAGTGTCACCGTGCGGGAGCAGCTGCAGTTCAGTGCTGTGAGAATGCTTTTGGTCACCCCGGGAGCAGATGGTCAGCTCAGGCTGAGCTTAGGTGTGAACAGCTCACTGCTCAGGACCTCTGTGTTTTCTCTAAAGAACTCTGGCTAAAGGATCTTTGCAGAGACAGAGCTGGGGCCCCAAAAAGCAGTGAGTGGATGTCAGTCAACAGCATGTCCTCATATGAGAAATAAATAACCTGGTTTTATTACAAGCAAATGAACTGAGTAGAAAGGCAAAAGGGGGGAGGGGCTTTTATTAACCAAAGAGGGGTTCTTTTTTTTCTTTTTAATTAAAATAGGTATGGCGCAGAGTTGTAAGGTGAATGGTTCTGTCTGAACCTCACACCAGGGAACTTTTGTGGCTGGGAATAGGGAAAAATACAAACAGTAAAGATGTAACTAAACAAAGATCTTTTCTGCCATGCAGCAGCCTATTGTATACAGGGGGACCCCCCGGGACCAGGTCCAGGGGGGTACATCACAATCAATCAAAAAGAAGGGTAATACCCCCTCCCTGGTCGGAGAAATTACCTTTTTAGGTAAAAAGCGCCATTTAATGAATATGTAACCGAAAGAACTACAAAAGGCGCAGTTTTCAAACCAGTCATGTGCTTCTAGACCCTAGTGGCTTTGGGACGCCCAGCACGCTGAAATAAAACCTTCCATTACGCTTTTTTTGTCTCACAGGTTTTTGCCATCTTTCTAAATTTGAAGGAGGAATTTTTCCCACACTCACACCAGGGAAGGCTGATGGCATGCTTGGCTGCATCAGCTGGAGTACAGCCATCAGGCTGAGGGGTTTGGCTCTTTCCTGCCGTTCACCTCTTGTGAGAGGCTGTGCCTGAAGCTCTGCTGTCCTGCCCTGGGCTTCCTGGGCTGTGGAGGGGGTGGGTGTCAGGGTTGTGAGTCCACTAAGGGGCAGTGGAGGTGGATGGGCCTGGAGCACACGACATTGGAGGAGAAGCTGGGAGCAGGGCTTGTTCAGATCAGAACCTGTGGGGAGTGGAGACCTTAATGCTGTTCCACCACCTAAATGGGAGGTTGTAGAGGGGACAGACACAGACTATCCCCAAAGCCTGTGCTGGTCGGTTGAGAACCAACAGATGCAAGTTGCAGCAGGAGAAATTCCAGTTAGCTAGGAGGAACCAATTTTTCACCCACCATGAATGTGCCAGATATTGGAGCAGGGGCTGAAAGAGGTTGTGAAATCTCCTTTCTTGGGGATATTGACAACTTGACTGGACAAACACTAGCAAGATGATCTGAGTTAGTCCTGCTGGAGCATTGGGAAAGAAGCTTCAGGCTCCTTCCAACCAAAATATGATGCAGTATTTTAGAATCAAGAGCTGCTTCCAATGTAGGCAGGATCTCTTTCACAGTAGTAATAGTTGCACTGTTCCAATAAATACTAATAAGCAGTGTGGCAGGTTTTTTTACCTTGGCAGACAAGGTGGAACCAGATCAACCTGCTTGTTTCTGGAAGCTTTTTGTATGTAGGAGTAATGTTGGTTTTAGCAGCTGGTAGTCTCGGTAGAGAAAGCAGCAGCAAGACAGTTTAGCAAAGAATTTACAGCCAATCAGTGGCTGTATCTGGCACATAATAGAGTTTTGTCTCACTCACAGTTGTTTTCCTTAGTCAGTCCAAAGAATCCTTTTTCAAATGCCTGGTGTTCCCTCGATATCACACAAAGCCAAGTCAGTCTGCAGAGCGCTGTGCTTCGGCAAAGCCAAAGCCACGGGAATTAGGTTGCTCTCCATTTTGCATGCCATGTTCCTTGACACAGAGTAGGTAAAATTCCATGGTGTGTGCACATCTGGTGCTTTGCGAGGCTTTTTCATGGACCAGGTGGACCTATGCTGGAGCAGCGAGACGTGACTGAGCGGCTGTGCAGTATCAGCTTGTGAAAGCAAGCTCTCTATTCAGTGTTTTCCTTGCTTTTTCACACGGAAGTAATCCACGCTGGCTGATCCACAGATCAAACAGTCCTTTCCTCTCCTTGGTGTCCTACAGAAAAAGGAGCTTTCCAAAGAGAAAGGGCAGAAGAGCAGAGCAATAAAGCCCTATGACAGGAACATCAGCAGTTTGGCATCCTGACTGCTCTGACATCAGTGTGCAGCTTTGCTGACTGGAGGGAGTAAGGGTGTTTCTCCTAGGTCAGGGCAAGAAAGCCAAACAGAATTAAACTCCTGGATGGAGTTAGGAACTTTCCTGGTGCTGAGCTTTGGGCTACCTGCTGTACATTTGGCACTATGGAATTTAGAACTTTGGAGAACTTTGCCGCCCTGTGCTTCCCGGCATCATGTTTTTTCCTGAGATTGCTTGTAAAGTGACCAGTTCATTCTTCATCTTTGGACTAACCCTGCTTTTCTGTAGTTGCATGCAGTGGATATGTTATACTAACACCTTCCCTGCCTTTCCAGGATCACAGTGCACCGGGCTGTTTAGCACCAATGTGCTGGGAGGCTCCTCCAGTGCCCCCAACCTCCAGGACTACGCACGCAGCCATGGCAAAAAGTTTGCCAGCAGCCTGACATACAAAGACGGTATGTGTGTTCCCTGGCAGCAGGGTGGTACTTTGTGGACATTGGTATCTCAGGGTGCTCCTGCAGCACAGACTTGGACTGCTGAAAACAGTGACAGCTGAATGTGTATATTCACTGCATCTACAGTAATGAATTTACCATATCCTAAGAAATTGTGATGCTTGCTAGGACAGACAGGGGCTGACATTGTGAGAGGAGTTTTAGGCTGATGTGTGTTATTGCTGAGGTCTGACTTTGGTCTGACACTTTAATACTACTCGCTGTTGTGAGTGGGGATTTATTGGTCCAGATCTTGAGTAGGTTTGACCCGGTATGGAAATCCAGCAGATCACATCAGCTTTCTTACCTTGGTGATCTTGCTGATGCTAAGTGAAGCTCTTTGCCCTATAGAAGATGGAGCTGTCCCAAAGGCAGAATGATATGCTTGGGCATGGGTGAGATGGACTAGCCTCACTAGAGTGAGGCTGGGCATGCAGTGGAGTGTGAGGTAGCTGTCAGGAAGCAAGGGCAGTATAGCTGAAAGGCTTGAGGTAAGTGGGCTGCTTGTATGAAATACTGCAGAAGGACTGGAAAGTCTGGTTTCTGTGCAGTTGTGCTGAAACTGCCAGAAAGGTCAGAAAGACAATCTGGTGAAGGCACTTGGGCCATTGGGTCTGAGCGTTGCCCGATGCTCATGGGTGCAGGTGCTGCAGCTATGCCCTGTCCTGCCCAGCACTGGTACCACGCACAGAGAGCAGCAGAAGGTTGTTACCTGCAAGGAAATTGGGACACAGGGAGAGACTGAGCTGTCCTGGAGCAGTTGGAGGGTGTAGTGCACAAGTGCAGGTGTCCATTGTGGTCCCGATAGGAAAGGCACTCAGACTCTAATTACTGATTCACATACCGTTTGTTGGGACACTGAGTTGAGGAGCTCCGTGGACAGGGTCTGCACAGCATGCTGTGACCAGGTTGGAAATCCACCTAACGTTGTACCACTGATCTGAAATGGATGTAAAATCATCTGTCTTGGATATCTCATCTTTTTCCTTTTGGTGTTTTAATCAATACAGAATGTGAGTGCCTTTCTAGTTAGGGTCATAACAGGCACACATTGGTGGATTACAAGGTGGGGAGGTGAGTAGGGCAGTAATTTGGAGAAAACAGGAGGTCGGTTCATTTTAATTTTTGTCCAGTTTTGAGGCAAGAAAAATGGCCTAGCAAATCAGAGTGGAAAGATGTCCAATTCTCAGCCCTATTGGCACCCCATGAGTGCCATTATGTACACTGGCTTCCTGTGCTGCTTTTCTTGTGTAAGAAAAAACTGAGCTGGTTCTCACCTCCTCAGGGCACTCCCTGGCATACAGTGGGCTGTGAGTGACAGTGACAGGGAGAGTGACCTGGGAGCAATCTCAGCATCACTGTAGCAGTCTGAGCTGCCCCAGGCATCAAGTGCTGGCTACTCACAGGTCACAGAATAAGCTCATGGTGTTTAGCACAAGACCGGGGTGTGAGTCATAGGGGAGCTGCTGGAAAGGCCAGCAAGGGACCTGGCTGCTGTACTTTCCTAACTCTGCAAGGAGTGGGAGTCCAAGGCAGCACTGATTCTCAGGGAAAAGCATCAGAGAATGCTCTTTGCCCAGCTGGGCGCAGAACAGACCTGCTCAGTCCTAGTGCTGGGCTGCCTGTGTCTGTAGGCTGTGTAGCAGAATGTTCCTGCAGCTGGCTACGGGCTTTCATGGGCGAGTGTAGTCCTCCTACATTAGCCTAAATTCAGTGACGAGGTCACTGTGTGCTGAGATGTAGCTGTACCCTCAAGTACCTAAAAGACAGACTTAGTTAACTGCCATGTGACTAACACAGCCCAGAATTATTGACTTGATGTTACACCTCTGTTTTCATGTTCCTTGACATGCCCTGGCACCCTGTGCTGCCAGCGCCTTGCTGCAATAAGGGCAACTGAGGGGAAGGAGTTGGGAGCTTGGAAAAGCAAGTAGGAGGCAGAAGGGCATTTAGCTGCTGGGTAAGGTAGTCTGGAATGTGAAATGAGCCCTTGATTTGCATGTTCCTACTTAAATGAGCACCAGTGAAATGCTGAACAATGGAATTTAAGCCGAACATCACTGGAGCTGGATGCAGTCAGTGACACAGCAGCTACAGCAGATGCTTGGAGGACATTTGTTTCAGCACCTTTTCCACACTCATTGGGCTGATAATGTTGAAAAACCTTCAGATTCCGCAGCACATCTTTGCATGAACTCTGATAGTTTTTCATGGCTGTGATGCTTCAAGGTGCATAGTGTGGCTAATAGCACTTCACCAATGTGAACTTGCCTTGTTCCAGGGAAGTTTCAAGGGCCCTTATTTCTGAAGTCTCTTTTGCTTGGAGCTGGAAGAGGGCTAAGGAGCACTTCAGCAGAAAGTTGTCCCAATCTCAAGCTGAGGGAAGGTGCGTGGATGGTTGTAATTTGAAGTTGTCTTGCTTGAAGACAGGGACCCAGTAAACTGGGCCAGTGCCATTTCATTTGATGTGCCCTGAAGGCAAGGGGAGGTGTTGGGGTGGGATGGACATGGTCAGCAGCTGACTGCAGCTCCAGGGCTTGGACACTTCTAAGGGATTGCATGTGTAGGGAAGATTGTTATGCTGTTTGTTGAGTTTAAAGAAAGAAAAAGAGTTTTTAGGGCTGTTATGCTGGTGGATGAAATTGCAGCATTAGAGTTGGTATAGATACATTATTTGGCCAAGCCAGTGGATGTAGCTAGAGGAGCACAGTGGGGTTGTGGAGCATGAATTGGTACACTGGTGAGGGGGATAGGCATACAGACCTTATGGACTAGAGAGAATGGATGCATGAAACATGAAGGAGAAATAAAAGGATTTTCTAATATTTCCTAAAAGTTCATAAATAGCAGCAAAAGGTATGATTGGCTGGGGTCTCACATTGAATCCCAGATACAGATGGTCTGATCCAGGTCATTCTTTTCCATGATAGCTAAGGAATTTCCAGAGTGGGAAAAAAATTAAGTTTCCAGCTCTTTTTTTTTTTTAGTGTCCTTATGGAGCCTAATCCATGTCCTTTAAAGCCCATTGTTTGCACTCCATTAGATGCACAGTATCTGTCCTTGCACTGTCTTTCTGATGTGTGATTTGTATGGGAGAGCTTGGCCTGTCCTGGGACATGGCCAGGAGAAGCCTGAGGACCACTCTGACAGGTGTATACCAAAGCTTCTCCTGTACTGAAATGCTTTGAGCAAAGAACTGTAGAGGCATGTCCTCATGGATCTTCTGTTTCTTCCCTAGTCAGGTGATTTACCTTTAAATTCATAAATAGCTCTGTGTAACTTGCATTAAGAGGATGTTTTGAGCTGTTCCTGTGCCAGAACTCTTCAGTCCCTCTGCAGAATGATGTTTGTTTTCCTTGGGCAGAGGTAAATCCTGAGAACGATCCTCCTGTGGTGCTGCTGCTTGCTTGGTCGCGTGCTCTGGTGGCTGCAAGTATGGCCTGGCTGCATCCTGCACTGGACTGAGCCTGGTGTGGTGGGAAGGCGTGAGGTGCTGTCTGTCACTGAGAGTGTGGCTGTGTATTGTCAGGGGAGACCCTGGGCATGGGGAGATGCAGAGTGCGATGAGGCTGAGCAGTTCAGTCAGACCCGCAGGTGGAGTGTCTTAGGTGCTACCGCAGCACCAATGGGAGCAGCTGTTGTGGAGGTCAGGAAGGTGAACCTGAAAGGATAGTTGCAAGCATATGAGGGTAGGGGGATCTTTCAAAGCAGGCTGTTAACTGAGATGATCTGTTTTTATTTCCTCAGAGCTCTTGTCTATGCCAGCCGTAAAACGATTTTCTGTGTCGTTTGCAAAGCATCCGACTAATGGTACGTTTGCTTCCTTGACTTGACATTCCTTCACACTTCTAACCCCACGCTCACGTTCAGTTCTCTCTGCACATGTTCTGCTCTCGGCCTTCTTGTGGTTTTTTTGTCTGTGTATCTGGTGTCCAAACATGCTTCACCTTCCCCCATTGTCTCATTGTGACTACTGTGTTCACTCATCCCGTTACTGCTCAGTGGTGCCTCTGCTCTCCCCTGAGGTGTTTGTGTCCTAGGTGAAAAAGCAGAAACTGCGGCTCTGTGAGTGGACTGCTAAAGCAGCTTTTAACTCCACTGCTGACATTAAGGCCTTCTGTCATTCTCCCTTTCAGGGGGGTGGGGGTTGGGGGGAGACTATCGCTGGATTGGAGTGTGATGTCCACTTCATATGCCAGAGCTTCAGCAGCTTTGGTCCTCCATTTCCACACTGCAGATTTACAGGATGAAAACAAGGATAGCCTTAGCCCAGCTGTATGTCACCTGGAAGAGCCCACTGTAGGGTGGGAGAGAAGGAGGTGCCAGCAGCATTCCCTCTGTGCATGGTGTTCCATGTCAGGAGTACTGGTAGCCTCATGGCCTCCTGTTTGCAAACCTGTCTGTTAGGCTGGTTGTGTGGTTCCTCCAAGCACGGTGGTGTTGATACAGGTAGGCTCACCTTTCCTGCAGACCTCATCCTAGGAATGGTTTCTCTCCAGAGCTTTTGTCTGCTGTTGGTGGACAGTGCTGGCTCGGGCCTTCCTGAGGTGGGAGGGGATCAGCATCGTGCTGTCACCTTCTTCACCCCATCCTGCCCATGGCTCTGGAAAGGCTTGGTGGAGGACGTCTGCCAGTGCTTCTGCTGACTCACTATCTCTGCTCCATGTTGCTACTAACCTGACACTCAAAAGTGAGAGTCTGTGAGGTTACAGACTGCTAGCTCTGTGCAGCAGGTGCCTTGAACTAGTGTTTGCTCTCCAAATCTTGCACAGATACTTTTATAAAGGTTTCACAGCATGGCTCCTCCCCTCATGCCTCCTGCTGTTGAGACAAGTTGGAACCAAAGCAGATCACTGAACAATACCAAGTGAAGTATTTTTGCCCTACGTGATCAAGGCAGCTTCTGCAATCTTGTTGCGAATATGAAGACATCCTGTTTAGTGTGATCTGGAAGATGAATGAAATTCAGAAGACTGTTTTGGGAAGGATGAAAGGGGAAAGGGCAGCTCACTGTGGTTCTACTGTTTCAGATAACTGGAGGGAATCTGTTCTCTGTGTTTGCTTGGTTTTGGTTTTCCCAGAGTGGCCAAAAAACTGCTCTGTTTGTCTGTATGTCTGGACACCATCTGAGCTCACGTAGTGTATGTCAGCAGGGTGTGTTGTTTATCTTGCCTGCAAAGCTTGCACCCAGCTCCAGACTTTCCTAAGCCACGCTGCAAAACAGTTGCCCATGCTCCAAATACAGTAGTGTGAAACTGGGCATCAGGTTTCTCTCAAAAACCCAACGAATATTTCCAATTGAAAAGTGCTCCTTAATCAAGAAAACAAAGACAAGGTCCAGCAAGAACAAGCTTGAAGTCAGGGATATTTGGTCTAGGCTTGGCACTGCTTTGAGCAGGAAGGATGTTTAACCCCATGAACCACTTACCTGAGGATGCAAAAATTGTTCCCAGCTCTGAGTCTGGATTTTGTTTCTGGAGAGCTGCCTCTGTGTGGTGAAATGGGACGGGTGAACCATGGCAGTGGCCAAGCACAGCGTCAGGCCAGATGGTTTATGTCCTGGTCACATGAGTCTTGGGCATATGATGCGAGTCCTGAGGCTGTGCATGTGGAGGAGAAGACATGCCTGCATGATGGTGTCTTGTCTGCCATGTAAGGATATCACAGAAGCTTGCACAGGGCTGTTCTCAGAGTCTAGAGGGAAGGTCAGTGCTTCTGTGGACCCCTCTGTTCTTTCACACTCTCAGCACTGGGCTCTCAGCCAGACCTTGCTGTCCCTCGTGTCCCTTGCACAGCCTCTGCTCGTTTGATGCTGGACCATTTGCTCTCTGTCCCACGTGCTGAGATGCCTGGCAGCACTTGAATGCAGGACTCGAATGCTCTGTTGGCAGTTTGGATTTCTCATCTCAGCTGCGGGAGGGCAAGTGTGGGCCTGAGCCTGATCTTCTTATCTAGCCAAACCTGAAGTATATTGGACTTGGAATGTGTCCTAAAATTTATTCACTTGTCAGACTTTCACTTCTAAAGATGAAGCCTCACTGTTCAGGCGCTGCCCTGTGCTGCAGCCAGGTGAAGGCTGGGCCGGGAGGGAGGCTGGCCTGCCCCGCTGTCACTGGGGGGACACAGCTGTAAGGGCATTCCTGACCTGCTCACTGTGGGAGGGATTGGGCTTACTGTGTGGTGTGGGTCCTTCTCACCCAGCAGCCCTGGTGCTGACAGATCCATCCCCACATCTCCACAGCTTCTCTGTCCCCAGCTGCACCTGCCCCTCTCCTCTCACTCTCTATGGCCCCTTTCCTCCAGATGTGTTGGAGCACCAGCACGTTGCCCAGTTGCTGCGCCGTTTTTCCTCTGACTGTGCCACGAGCCGGACCATCTCCCTGGATGCCACCCTAGCCCATCACCTGCAGCAGTGCTCCTACCACCTGCGCCTCTTCAGGAGCTGGCTGATCTCAGGGCAGGATGACTTGGAGTGTCTTTACGGTACTGCACGCTGCAGCTGCCTCCGTCCCATGCTCTTGTAGCTGAGCAGGGACCACTGTCTGCTTGAGAATGCAGAGTATGCTTTGCTTCTAAAAAGGAAAGCGTTTCCCTCACTGCATCCCAAGGTCTCTAGGCTGCTGCTGCAGCAAGCTGTGTGTGCTGTTGTACCAGCAGTGTTGGAGCCTTAGGCAGGAACCTTTCCATATGGAGCCAGTGCTGTTTCACACAGAGCCCATGCTCCTGTGTAGCTGTAACCGCTCTTTCCATCTTTGGCAATTGTTGCCTCCTTCCTTTAGCCAGGGTAAGCCATTAAGTTCCCTTCAGGGTAGGTGCTAAGCTCCTACCAATGGGATGCCTGGCTGGCAGGATGCTCCATGCAGGTCTTGGTGGGATGCCACGGGGTGCCCCCTTAGTAACGGAGGAACTAAAGTGAGTAGTGAGAGTATGGGAAGAAGAGGTTAAGTAGATGCTGCAGCTGGCCACATGCTGAGTGAACTTGCTGTGGAAATTCTGGGGCAGTGAGTGCTTGTGGGTGTGTTGTTTCTAGAGAAACTGAGACAGGGTAGAGCTGAGCTTCTGTGGCTGCACTGCATGGCATCTGTCCTGCCTCTTAGGGCCTCTCAGTGTGTCATGTCTCTGATGGGAAGAGATAGACGATTTGAGCATTAAATCCAGATGTTATAAATCAAAGCTTGCTGCTGTTTCTCCGGTGTTTTTCGACCTCTGGCACGGATTGGAAGTCTGGTGCATGGAGGCCTTGGTGGTGCTTCCACCACACAGGTGGAAGGATTGCTGCTCCCGGAGTGGGGCAGTGAGCTGGGATTGACTGCTGAGGTTTAGCTGCACCATAGAAACTGCTCAGAGCATGTGGCTTGCTGAGCTGTGTGGTGTGATGCATGGACCCCCTTTTCCATTCAGACCCACAGGTGGAAGAGGCACAGACAGTTCAGCCTTCTGTGTAGTGAAGCAACTGGACTTTACAGAGCTGGGAAGATTAGAATTTTTCTTACACAGACTGTTTTAACTTGAGAGAGCCCTTTCTGTCAAGCAGGCAATTTTGAGACAGCAGTTGCTTTTCATGTGTAATTAGGACGATCCTTGGTCTCCTGGCAAAGAGGAGCAGTAATTGCTTCAGGAGAAGAGATGCTGGATCACAGCAGACTGCTCCAGAGCCAGGGCTGAGCTTCCCCTGCTGCAGGTCTCGGCCATATGCTGTGAGCTCAGGTGGGGAGAGGAAATGAGCTGTGTTGCTTTGGGCAGCAACACCCCGAATGCTGCAGCAGGGTGCTGGGAGGTGCAGCCTGGCCTAATGCAGCCAGACACAGGAGATACATACTCCTGACGTACCCAGCACAGCAGCCCTCCTGGATGGAAATCAAATCTCTGCCATCAGGGAGTTCATTCTTGCGGTTTTCTCAGTGTTTCGTCAAGCCCACAGTTCACTGAAGTGTTTGGAATTCCTGCTGAGGCCCTTCTCTGAGCAGACATTTCCTCCTTGTGAAAACTGCATTCTCCTGTCCTCTCTTTCTTGGCTTTCCACTGTGCTTCCATCCATACAAAGAAAACATGAATTAGATCGAATCAGTGAGTCAGAAGTATGCAGTTGGCATCTGTAGTTGGAAAGATCAGCTGTGGAGCCCTGAAGTAATGTCTGGGAACCTGTGTAGTCATAGCTAGGAAAAAGAATAGTGTGAAGTAAGTTCCTATTGGTAAGGAATTACCCTGGTACTGAAACCAAAGGTCAGCTATGGAGAAACAGAGTGGCCCTGGGATGATGAGCAGGTGATGTCCAGTGTAAATAAATTTAAATGACAAGGAGAAACAGCCCCAAACTCCTCTATAAAATAGGGGGCTCTGATCTGACCATCACCACTTGGAACAATGTGAAAAAGGTAGAAATTTGCAATCTGGGAAGGATGTTTGTAATAGTGGTCATAGTGGCCTGAGGGGAGTGGTGGGGATCCACAGATTCATGGAGTTCCAGGAGCAAGGAGGTTTCTAATGAAGTGAGTTGAGGCACTTCGGCCAGAAGTGTTTTGTTACACAGTCCTTACCATGGTATCTGGGGGCATTGGGAGCTTAACAGAGTTCAAGGGGAGGCTGGAGAATATGGAAGAGACACATCATGTCCAGAGCAGTTCTGAGCTATGGGTCACTGGTGTTTGGGACATTGCTTGGGGAAGGGTCATGTGTGCTGTCTAGACTTTTACCCCTTCATTTGAGCCACTTCTGGCATTGTGGACAGAGGGATGCTGAGCTAGGATAGACCTTCAGGCCGACTGATGGCTTAAATTTATGCTGGCTAGCAAAAATCCTTGTTCATGTACATACCATGTGTGCATATATAAACATATACCAACATACATGTGGCATGTTGGAGTTTTCCCAGCAAAATAGAGCTGGACTGACCATGCGTGTCAGAGAGGAGCCTGAGTGCTTTCATCTGTGCTGAGACTGGACAAGTTCTTCTTCATTGCACAAGAGCTGGCATGCAGAGCTTTGGAGTACAGACCTTTTGGGGATGTGCCACGTGCCGTTGGTCTGCCTTGTTGCTTCCAAGGTCTCCAGCAGAAAGGGAAAGGCACCCTCTCACTCCAGTGTAGAGTTCTCAACTGGAGACCCAAGTAGTTACTACTCAGCAACTTCTGCTAATCAAACTGTAATAATGTCTAATAATGACTTTTTTGAGGCCATCTGCTGAGAGGTAGCTGTTCGCAAGAATCTTGTGTGTTCCTACTGCCTGCTGGAGTCTCCTAGAAATCTGAGATTCTCTGATTTAGCTGGATGATATGAGACAGGTGCAGGTCTCTGTTTGCTTTATGTGGTGTAGTGTGCTAGATGATCTCTGCCAAAGGGTCCTTGTACCCAAATCACCTTCTTAATACTCCTATGAAGTGTGTGTCAGTATGAGGCAGCTCTAAAAGTCTTATTCTAAGGGGAGGGTCACTCCTTCCTTGAACATCTGGAATTCTTCCTAACTCAGGGTTACACCAAGTAAACTCTCTGCCTGTGCAGTAGAGTGAGCACATGCTGAGGACATGAAGCACAGGGGAGAAGAGCTCAGACTGGAACATGGTTAACTCAGCTGTAAAGTGCGTGGGTCTTCAGCTTTGGCATCAGAGTGCCTGGGAGAGTCAAAACAGGCCTTGTGACTCTCTGCCTGGGTTGTACCTCTGCTCTCACCTTCAGAGCAGCTCTTCAGTCAGTACTGTTCCCACTGCAGCTGCATCAGGATGCTGCTGCACTATGATTCAGAGGGGAGATTCCCCCATAGCTGCTCCTCCACATCAAACACACTCTTCTTGGACAGCCAGAATAACACATACTTGGCAGACTTTTCTGCCTTGTGTATCTCGAGGTTTTTCCTGTAACCAAATCTTGCTTTCTTTAACAGATGATTTCTTCCTATTACTGAACAAAGCTTTGGGAGACATAACTATGGTGTACTGTACTCCTTGCCCAGAGAAGATGACTGTTGACTTTGGGGTTCATTTTTAGCTACTCAGCTCTGCAGACCCCTGGCACATGCCTCTGCCTGTGGGGCAAGCCCAACTTCGGAGGACACAAATTGCCCTCTGTGTCCCTAACACAGCTGGTGTACTCAAACCTGAATGAAATGAAAAATGAAACTTCTTCCTCTGTGGGCTGTTGTTGGACGTTGGTACAAAATGGGTGGAATTCCGTCCAATTTCTCGTGCCATTGTCCGCATTGCAGACACCTGCCCTGCAGGCCCCAGGAAAAGAGTTTGGGGGAGCATCTGCAGTAGCCACACAGACAGCACAGGGTGACTGTCAGTCTGGGACAGTTCCTGTGGCTTGCTCTCACATTTTATTTTTGTTGCCCATTCCCAGAGGTGTTGATTCTTTGCTATGTGTGTGTGGTGCAGCAGTGGTCAGAGGCTTCACTGGGGACACATAAGGATTGCAGTCTGTAGCGGTGGCTGCTGCCTTTGCTGTGCTGTGGTGGCATGAAGCCACTGGTGGCCTCTCCCCAGCAGCTCAGCAGGTCCAAGGAGGTAAGCAGGGAAGTGGGCTGCCATACACTAAGGAGAGGGGCTCTTTGAACACAGTAGTTGTCCATCTTGGAAAGGGAAACTTTGGCTGTTTTCTCTGCTTGCTCGAGAGTGGTTCAGTGCCACAGTGCTGAGCAGAGCTGTGCAAGAGGCACCTGGCACTTTGGGGGTACAGGTGTATCATTTGACATCAGCTGTATGTCAGTGTCTAATGTTTCCTCTAACGCTGGACCTTTGATTTCCTCATCTTATTAAAGGGGCGCCCAAGCACTCAGAGCCCCATGGGTGTCTGCAGTGTGTCTTGTAACAACATTGCTTTGCCCTATGTTATATTCAAACTTCTTCCCTTTTTTGAGACCCCAACACCTGAGCCAACTTGACTCCTCTCAAACCAGATTCTGTTGTGAAGTGAGAGTAGCCTCATACGGGACTCCTCCACAACCATCTCCCATGACCGTTTAAGTTTTGCCCTCACCTTTTTTCTTTAGCTCTGTCTCCCAGGAGGCCTATGAGAAAATAATGAACATACATTCTTCCTTACTCAGCACTTCCACTCTCAAGTCTTCTCATCAACAAACAGAAGAATGTGATCTTTTTTTTGTGTCTTACATTTCCTCATCCTAGCCAAGGATTTGTTATCCTGCCTGTCTTGAATTATGTTGTTAGGCATAGGTAACCTTGTGGACTCTGGAGGGGTTTTTATCTCCACCAGTTGCTATGTCAGTGAACATCTCCACTGGCTCATTCTCCTTGCCTCTTGCAGGACTGGGTTAGGTGAGGGGATTGAACAGTCTGTTCTGGAGGTAACTGGAACTGACTGCACTTTGCAAACAGGTGCTCCAGGGCTTCTCCTGAGGGGCAGCCAAGCTGCAGGGGTCAGTTCTAGCCTGTCAGTGTGCTGGACAGCAATTGTGACACAGATTGCATCAAAAACTCTTCAACTTTTTGCATTTAAAAATATTTTACCTTCTTTGTAGAAACAAACGCAATTCCTTCCCAGGGTCTTTTTGAGCTTCTTGGAGGGAACTGTGGAGTCACAGAATGGGAAGCCCAAGCTTGAGGAGTTGAGAGGCCTTTAAACTCGAGAGGCGCAGAGCAGGAGGAGGCCTCATTCCATACACGTGTTGGTATATGTTTTTTCCTTGCTCCTCTGACAGTTCAGGTTGATTTGGTTCCACAAGGCATTTCCAGGAAGCTGGGATGAAGAGGAAGATACTTTGCTGTAACACTCTGCTGGCTTGAGCAGCAAAGGATTTATTGTGAATGGTTGTGTTGCAGCTTAGCTCTGAGCAAGTGTTTGTTACACGCCGAGGTGCCTATTTCTGCGTGTTCTGGGTTTGCTGGCAGCAAAGTCTGCTTAAGGGGACAAATAATTCATTGCCCATCCCCTCCTTGGGACACAGCCTGTCAGGGGTGCACAGGGGGCTGCTGTGAGAGGGAGGTGCTGCAGCAAACACTTCCTGCAGTGGGGAGGGGGGGCTGCGCCAGGCAGGGGGTCACCAGCAGTGGGACCCCTTTAATGGAAATTTTGTCGGCATCACTCGGTTTCTGTTTGGCTTCCGTAAGTGTGGGCACTGTGCCTAGCTCTCTGTGGGCACTGCCAAGCTCTCCATCATGGCCACGTGTTACAGCAGAAGGGTCACAGGTGCCGCAGCAAATGCGGCAGCCGCCAGACACATTTCCTCCTCTCCCCTCCCTGTGTGCCCAGGCGCTTGCTTTCAGGTCTGTTATTGCATGGGATTGCCTCATGGTGATTTTCTTGGCCTAGAAGAGGTGACCTGAGGCCTGAGTGTGCCTGTTGTTTGATACCCAGAGTGCCCAGCTCCTTCAGCTATGAGTGCTCCTGCATGGATTTACCTTGCTGTTTGCTCTACTCATTTTCTGATTGGATCTCTTTCTAGGTTTTGAAGGCTGTTCCATGGTTCCCACCATTTATCCCCTGGAGACCCTGCACAACTCCCTCTCTTTGCGACAGGTCAACGAGTTCCTGACAGCTGTGTGCAGGAGTTGCAGCGAATCACATGTCCAGTCCACTGCAGGTACTGGTCAGGTGGGCTTGTCTCTGGAGAGGCAAAGAGCACTCCTGGTCTTTTACATTCTGGGGACAGATCAGCCTGATAGGACTGGAGATAAGTGCAGTCTCTGGAACCTGTTCCAGAGTGCTCTAGCCCAGGGGTGAGCCATGGGACTCAGCTCAGAGCCATCCTAGGGCACTTACTTGGGAGAAAAGTAATCAGTCAGGTCTGTCTGTAGCTGGTGACTACAGTGATGTGGATACAAACTCCAGCTTGGGAAATATTCCCAGGAGCTGACGGGCAGGCATGGCTCTGATTTGGCTAGTCTTGAGCTCTTCCTGGAGTACCTGATCATGGATGCTGGGCTATGAGCTGTTCCTTTATGTCTGTCTGAATATTACTGATTGTGTATTCTTTTTCTTAAAGCTTTATTTGATTCAATGATTGGTAGCCAGATACCAGGAGACCCCTTTATGTCCCAGCGAATCCTGACATCATCCTCTTTGCCGTTGCGCCAGCGTTCAGATAAGCCCCCTTGGTGTGAGTGTGCTACCTTCTTGATTGGGGTGAATGTGGTGGGGAGGGAGGGAAGTTTGTCAAGTTTAGGGAACTGATCTGGCTGAAAACAGTTGTTTAATCCTCCTCCTTTATTGGATTATATATAATCTAGATCTGTTCTCTAGTTTTGCTCATTGTGCAATATAAGGCAAGGATAAGCATTAGTAGAGAATCAGTGTTTCTTTCTCCAGCGTTGACTCTTGCTCAGCATTCAGGAATTGTGTGTCAGGAACCAGGAGGAGCAAGGTGAAGCTGAGACTGATCCATAATAGTGGTCCATAATAGGGAGAGAATAAAAGAAAATGGTTTTGTTTTCAAAGCCATCACACTTCACATTTTGCTCTGTGACAACAGAATCCACTCTTGGTTGTATGCCACTGGATTACAGGATGGAACTGACCTGTGTATGATTGAGTTTTCATCAGCTAAGCTGCCAGAAACACCCCAAGACCAGTTGCAAGCCCCTGCCAGGTTGCCTGGCATGTAGACAGCCATCACGTGTTGGTTGTAGAACTGCGGGACTGTGACAGTTTGGGTGGGGAAATACCAGCTACATGTTTAAGATTTTTCTTCCTCTTTGCAGACAGCAGTGGCCCCTCCAGTACTGTCTCCAGTGCAGGCCCGTCCTCTCCAACTTCTGTGGACAACTGTGCTCATTTCAGCTTCACTGAGAAACTTTCCATCAGCCCCCCAAAAAGTGAGGAGCAACTGAGTAGACAGTCCCCCGAGCAGGAAGAGAGTCAGCCTCCAGGCAGAGGGCTTGACATGGAGGGGGGGAGGTTTGGGCTGTCAGCGGCAGAGCCAAGAGTTTCAGAGACCCTGACCTGGAATAAAGGCCCAGAGCCAGGCAGGCTGTGCAAGAAGGAGTTGGCAGAGGAGGACACTAACCCAGAGGAGAAGAACATGGGGGAGCTGGATGAAGAATCATCTGGGGAAATGTTAGATCCAAGTAACACGGGAAACCCAAATTGTGGTGCAGGGTCTGACCTGAGGCTGGCTGGGGAGCGAGTGAAGCCAGGTGAGGGGTGTGTTGGAGGAATGACTGGCCTGGATCAGTCTGGGCTGTCCAAAGAGATCCTGGTGCCCTGTGAAGAGGAGCTGCTGGGAGAGGTGTTGGATCCAGAGCATATGGGCAAGGAGCTGCTGGGGGACAGTGCTCTGTCAGACCAGCTTCTCTCTGGTCACCTGTGCCAGGTGCAGGCACTGCCTCCTGAGAAAAGCATGGAGGAACTGCGGCTGCTGTGTCAGGAGGACCAGCAGAATTAGTGGCTCGCTAGACAGCACACTGCAAGCACTTCTAACCTGGAGGTAACCCAGTTTCCTGCACAGCACCTCATGCAGCTGGCGGTCCATAGCACAGAAGAAGCCGTGTCCCAAGGCCACAGGACTCTGGAGTGTGGAAGGATCTGCTTTGCTCCTCCACAAGCCAGCTCTTTGCCATTCAGCAAGAATGTTTGCCTCGTTAAATGAACAGCAAATGCAGTCTTGGTATTGGCATGGCACCTCTATGGAGCGGGGACATGGCACTGCACTGGTGTCCCAAGGTCTGTGTGCTCGCTGGGACAGCAGCATTACAGGACTGGTACAGCCAAGGCTTTTGGGGTGGTAAGTCCGAGGGACCAGATACTCCCTTGAGACTTTTTGGCCCGTAGCCTTCAGAAAAAGGCATTCTGGGCCCAAATTAATTGGATCTGTCACAACCACCAACCTCCTCTCTGTTTCTTCTTTCCTCCTCTCTCAATTCCCACTGCTGGCCACCAAAACCAGGTCCAGAGGGTCAAAGGCAGGAAGACTAGGAGAAGCAAAAAGCGTTCTGAATGTGGGAAGGAGGGTAGTGAGGGCATCGAGTTCAAGACTGCCACTCCCAAGCAAACATCTCTTTGGCGTGGCCTTGGATGTTTTCCTGCTGGGCTGGGGCAGGCAGGAGCGTGGGGATCCAGCCTGAGGGAGGTATGCAAGAAGGACGCACACGGGTTTTTTTTCTCGTCCCCAAGGGTCAGGCAGGGTACAGCTCTGAAGTCTTGGTGACAGAAATTAAAGAAACTGCTCTTTGAACAATTCAGGACTATTAGAAACCAATAAGGAGAAATCTTTATTATATATAAAATGAGAAGTATTTAATACATATTTATGTAAATGCCTTGTGAGCACAAGCCTGAAGGCAAGATTGATACGGGTGTCCCTGCCGCATCCCGAGTGCCGGCCAGGGCTGTGCTTCCTACTTCTCCTATATTTATGGACAAGTCTGCGTGTCTGTCTGTAGCTAGAATACGTGTTTTTGTGAAGCTGTGCCCAAAGATCTCTATGCTGTGTTGTGATGACATGTTCACAGTAAATCTATGCTGTCGGTCCAGCGTCTCTCTGTCTCTGATGGCAGCAGTGTGTCTGTGCCAGAACTTGCAGGTGCAGCCCTGCTTATGTCCACTGTTCTGGGACAAGTGTGGCTGAAGTCACACCCAGAGTGAGTGCACAGGCTCAAGGCCAGGTACCTTTTTTTCTACATGGAAGAACTGGTCATACTGGGGAAGATGTCCTGGCTTTCCAAGTCCCAGGGTGGTTTGTGATAGAATGAAGACACTGGGACAGTGTGTTCGGCCCCTTTTACTTAGTCCACATCTTCCAGTCACTTCAAGTACATCCTGGGTGCTGTGTCTTCTTCCTCATGCCCAATAATCCTGAGCTGCCAGTTCGGGCAGGTAAGCAAGATCACGTTTGTTTGCACTGGGAATGTAGCAGTCGTGCAGCTGCCCGGAGTGCAGCACTGTGCTGAGGGCAACCTGGCCCCCCTCACACCAGGCTGTGCCAGCCTGAGGAGGTGAAGGGCCTGCCCTGCCCTCTGCTCTCCCTGTGTTACAGTCCTGCATGAACAGAGACCTTGGCCACGGGGCTGCAGCTGGCCCCGGCCCCAGCACAGGCTGAGGGACCACACGAGATGCCCCTTGGGCACTGCCCACAGCCCCCACCCCACACCGCATGGCATCTGCTGCCACCAGCATTGCTCCAACAGCCAGGTCTCTGCTGGGCACCAGCTGCATCTCCTGCCAGGACCTGCATGTTTCTGCCAGGGCCAGCGCCTGGGGTCACCCCGATGGACCCGGCAGCACCTGCGCAGGGTGTCATTGCTGAGAGGGGCCCGGAGCAGGACCCTGTGGGGTGGGGGCCTGGCTCTCAGGTGCTGACCCCACACAGCCGGATGCTTGTCACTGCACACCTTTGGGAAATGCGTTGCGGTCACAGCACCTCGGTTACCAGGAGCATGGCCAAAGCCAGTGCTCGTTTACCTGGAGTGTAGCTGTGGAAACAGTTCCTGGTTTATGGTAACAGTTTGTGGTTCCTCCCCTGTCAGCACCAGCTTTGGCAGTTGCTCTGAGCTGTCCATCAGGCACTGCACAAGCTGTGGTGTGTTCCATGGCCATGATGGCTTGTCTCCCGAGGACTGCAGCACAGAACCTGCTTTCCTTTTCCCTTGCATCCACCTGTGCTATTGTTTCCCCCTGAGGACAGCCAGGTAGGAGCAGAGCTAACTGGGCATCAGCCTCTCTAGACTGCATCACCACACAGGCAGAGCAGCAGCCATCCCAGTTTTCTGCTGAATAACTGAGAGTTCCCTTGCACGAAGTCAGGTCAGAGTTCTGCAGAGGTGCAAAAGCCCTCTTTCTGCAATAGGGACAGAAGGTGTGGGATCCCTACCATGCCTGGCCCAGCCCTGAGCCAGCAGGTGCTCTGCCTGCCACAGGGCCAGAGATCTTCCCAAGGAGTGCCAGCAGCACTGAGCAGAGCTGCCATTCCCAAGAAGTGCAGGGACAGATACAAGGCCACAATTGAAAGCATGATTTGGGAACTGTGAGGAGTGGCAGCATCCCAGGACAGACAGGCTGTGCCAGGCCCCTCGCTGGATTATCAGGGGCTGCGTTCCCACCCCTCAGCCCTCAGCCAGCTGTGCATCCCAGATGTCCCATAGAGGGACCCACTGGTCACCCTGCTGGGGCCGGTGGGGGGGATGTCCCAGACATCCCTGTGTCTCTCTCCTGAGACACAGGAGGTTTTAGCAGCTGCTGGTGAAGGTGGAAAAGCCGAGGCTCGCCTGAGCTGGGAGACATGGAAGGGTGGCACAGCTGCTGTGTCTTATGCCCCTGCCTACAGTGTGGGCTCACTGAAAGAACAGTTTGAAACTGGTGATGTTTTTGTTCGCAATTAATGTGGCTTTATTATTAATGTGTTGGGCTCCTCTCTTGACAGCAGTTAGTTACAGAGTGTTTCACATGGAAAATGGGCAAAAGGACAGAACTTAAGGAACTAAATTCAAATAGAAATATGATGCTGAAGAAAAGAATCAGGGCTCTGTTCTTAAAACATTTAGCATAGAAGAAGCTAGGAGCACAAGTTGCCATTTCAATACAGTTAAGACGTTCACTTTTTTAATTATAGGTTTAAAATAGTATTTTTTACCTATTACATACAGGAAGATTACGCGTTGTTGCCCACATGCAGAAACAAGCAAAAGCAGAGTTTAACTGTTTCTCTCTATAGTGTTGTATTGCCCCTGGCTCCGGGTAGGTCCTGCTGGCTCCTGTGGCCTGAGCAGGGTCAGGCTTCTTTACAAATTGGCATCTTCATAAGTCTTTTTCCCCATAGTTTTTTAAGATGGAAGGTGGAGCAGGTGGAAAAAGACAGGGAGCGAGAGAAGCTGAAGGCAGAACAGACTGCCACAAAAAACTGAAAACAAAATGTGGAGCCTTGAGGACAGGGAATCGAACTGGTGTAGGATAAAGCTGTCAAAGCAGCAGAGCTGCAGAAGGCAGGAAAGGAGTGCGGAGGGCAGCGTTCCTTCTGGAACCTGCTGCTGGCCGCACTCCTGCTGGAGGACGCAGGCACCTCACAAAGCCTCACTATTACTGCTGCTTAGAATTGCTTCAAGTTTAAAATTGAGAAAACATTCATGTGTGGGTCTATCTAAAGTTAGTGCATTAGCTTTTACATCTAGCCACATACAGGGATCCTGGGAGCCAGTGAGGGCCACGCTTGTGCCTCTGGTGCCTGGCATCCTGCAGCTGCTGCCACGGTGGGTGAGCCACGGTCTCCCCAAAGCACTGCAGGCAAATCCCCCCAGCATTCTGGGGGGAAACAGGGGCAGGTGTTGTACTGCCTGCTGTTGCCAGAACCAACATTCATGGATGCTGACCCCATCGGGGAACAGAGAATGACATTTATTCTGCTGGCAGATACAGGGTAATTCCATGGTTAAAATGAACACAGCACAGGGCAAGGATTTGCTAAAGCCCTGAGTAAGCTCACATGCTCCTAACAAGGGCTGTATCCAAAGGGCTGGCCGCGCCTTGGGGAGGTTGCTGGCCTCAGGCCTTGTCCTGCAGCTGCTGGGTTTTAGATACAGCCTTGCAGAGACATTTTGGCTGCCAAAAGTTCTCTGTGGTCTTTTTATGTTGTTATTTAAATTGCAGCATGTAAGTATTTGTACCAAGAAACCTCTGAACTGACACTAAAAGCACATGGTATCATGTTAACATGTATAAATTAAAATATTAAATCAACAAAAAATGCAGCTTTACATAAAAAAAAAAATAAATATATAAATTAAATGCAAGATAGACCATTTCCCTAGAAACTCCATTTTTATCCTAGGAGCAGGTTTCTAAGCAGCATTTTCTTTATGTCACCTGCCAGAAAACTAGCACTGAGACTGAAGTGTCCCAGGCAAGTGCAACACAGGGTCTCGTGATGCTCATGGTGGAGTCAGCCCTCGGCTCAGGGCCAAGCACAGTGGGTGACACAGCAGATAGAAATACTTTTGTGCTGAATGTCAAGCCTTGCAGCACTGCTTTCTATCTCATTCCTCCTTCCCCAGAGGACAGCCTGCTGCCACTCTCTTTGTCTTAAAGAAAGATAAAGGCCGTCTTTGTGATAAGACCCCTCTGTCAATGCTCTTGGAGGTGGCAAAGGCTCTTGGAGGTGGCAAAGGTGCTGCTGGCTCAGTGCACCTGAGCACCCACACTCCTGGAGCTGCTCTCCCTGCAAGGAGAATGGGTCTCCCACACTGGAACAGGTCTGCCTGCCAAGGAGGTCCTGGGTGGCTGCTCAGTAGCCATGGTGCACTCACGGCACACAGCTGTGCTTCTGTCAGGATGACCAGAGAGCAAGGACAGGTGCCCACAGTGGTGTCAGGGAATGAGCTGCAAGGTGGCACTGCACGGACTAGCAGCACCTCACCTGTGCTGCCAACACATCCCTGCCATGACAGGGGGATAACTGAGCGTGACTACACTTGCTACACTACTTTCTCCCGAGTACTTCGGGAAGGGGATTCTCTTTCCTCACATCACAGGTTCTATTCCCCACATCCAGGACACTTGGGGGGACAAAAAAAAGCTTGAACACAACTCTGAGGCTTGGACCCTGGCACACAGGCAGTGAGGACATGGCTGTTGCGTGCAGAGCTGGCACACCCAGAGACACCTGCCAGGCACCAGCCTCCCCCACAGAGCCTGCGTGCTCCTCAGTGGCCTCACCACAGTCCTCCAGAGCCTTTCGTTTAGGGACAGGAAGGTTTCTCAAACATCTTGGGCCAACAATGGCCAGAGTTGTTTCAGCCCTTCTGCTGTGGAGGGGGCTGTAGTTGTGCGTTTGGATGCTCTTTTTGTGTGACTGTTCAGGCCACAGCCCCCCCTGTACCTCCTCCTGCCACACAGCTGATGTGCAGGTTGGCCACTATGTGTTCGAAGCTCAAGTTAACAGGTTAGGAATGTGCTGAACCCTCCCCTCTCATGTCCTCCCCCACTGTGTCCTTCATCCTGGCTTCCTGAGCACCCAAGCAGGTGCTGCAGGATGCCATAGGCAAATATTTGGGACAGAAACTTGCCATGCTGGCATGCGGTAGTCCTGCCTAGTTGGAGTAGAAGTCCCCTTGCTCAAAACACCTCCTGTATGCTCAGGATGGGAGATGGAAGAATGACCTTCACTGTCACATAACAGTTGAAGGGTTTTGCCTTCCCTCATCTCCCCGGTGCACTTTCTTTGCAAATTAGATTTCACCTTGGCTCCATGGCCCCCCATGCACTCTCTGCATGCAGCAGCAGCACTTCACGCCTCATCAGAAAGATGAGGTTCATGGTGCTGCAGGTTAAATGGTAAGGCAGCCAGCAAGAGAGTAGAACAAGCTCTCACAGCAGCAAGGCAGCCAAGATAGTCTACAGAAACTGTACAGGTAGCAGAATAAAGCAGGGAAAGTGAAAGTGCCCCTGGCCTGCAACTGCTCTTGCACAAACTCTTTGCTCAGTCCAGAAAATTACAGAGCCCTGCACTTCTTCCTCATGGCATCCAGTGCTGAGCTAGATGGATACCCGACTGCCTGACAAATGGGAACCATGTAGAGGACTAAACCAGAGAAGAACTGGACTGTGATTAGATGGTGTCTCTGATGTTGCATCGGTGATTGGAGAGTCAATGGATGAACACAAAGTGTGAGAGATTTAGAATTCAATCTTACAGGCTGGAAAAGATTCATCCTGCATCACAACAGTGCTGCTGCTTGCCAGTACCATGATGTTTAGCTCCTGCTGTTTCTCGTGGGTCTGTTGATACCATTCTCGTGTCACCTCAGTATCATGTGTTGGAATCAATGTCACCTGGGAAAAGAAAGCAGTAGAGATGATTGAGAACAACCACAGTGACAAACAATGCCCATAGGAGCTGAGGCTAAAATTTCCTGTTAATTTTGGAACACTGTACCCTTGGTACTGCTTGTTCTATTTAATGTCTTTCAGATGTCAGGTTCTGAGGCAGAGCTTTATTTTATACAGTACCAGCACAATGGGGCTCTGAACTGGCTGCAAAGTGGCAGCACTGACACCATAATTATGAGAATGGCTGCAGTGCAGGGGAGAGCACTGTGCTTGGGAGTTCCAGAAACAACCTCAGAAAGATCCTTCAGTGTGAGAAGGAACAGTGCCGGCAGTCACTGTTAACAGACACGATGACCCAATGTGCAACTCAGGGACCTTGAAATATGAGGCTGCTTCATCTGAAAGAACATGCACATCTTCTTGTACATGTCTTCAGGAGTGCCCCCTTGGGGTGTCCTGCAAGCCTGGCTAAGCAAGAACTGTGTTTAAGGACATTCTGCCTTAAAAGCACTATTAGTAAGCTGCTATCAGAAAAATCTTCAGCAGCCTGGCTAGCAACAGAAGCCACTGGGTGTGGCACACTGACGAAAATTCCGACTGTGATGGTGCTTGATTTTGCTTGAGGATGGGCTCATCCTGCAGCAGGTATGGAGGAGTGTATGATCTTTAAATGCTTTCTCCCCTCAGAAGGATGTGGAAGGGAGGACGTGTCTGCTTCCACTCACACCATTTTGCAGGTGTCCTCCTCATCCTGGGTACAAACAATTACTCTGCTAAAACTGCAGAGCAGGACATGCCCAGTACCATTTGCTTCCTCTCAGTGTACTCCTTCAGGTTTGTTTGTGATACATACCTTCCAAGCACTCGTGACATCAAGAGCATCACACAGCCCTTCACATTTCCATGACTTACCTGCAGGTTGTCTCCCCACTGAGACTTCCCTTCGAGAAGTGCATCCAGCACTGCACGGCTTGGTTCTCCATTGGCTGCATCGTTCCCACTCACAACATAATACGATGCTCGAACCCGCTTGAAGAACTCCGGGTCTGTGTTCTTTCCACTGCAGTGGTTGGGGATGTAGGCCAAGTCCACGTAGACAGGTGGACCCATAGGCACAGAGAAACTGCTCTTAGGACTATTGGAAGCTTTGGAAAAAGAGAAAACAAGATGCTATCAAAACCCTTCTGGAAAGGGCAAACACTCAGATTAACACTGAAGGACTTGAATTCCAGAAAGGTTTCTTTCCCTGCAGCAATGAAGTTAAGACTTATCCAAGCTCTGCTGCTTAGAGGTGACCTCGGTGCATTTCTGGGCCAGTGCTGTCACAGGTCTTGGGAGGGAAAGGGAGTTCTGCTGTTCTTTGGGGAGGGACTGGAAGGCTTTAGGTTCAGAAGCTTTTCCTGGGGAAGGGAATCAAAAATCTCCGTTATCAACTTTTGCAGATTTGTTATCCCAATCAATATTTCATCCTAATCTTTGTTGTTTATAATAACCTACATTTTCTAAAATAACCTCTGTTCTGGTGGCCTTTCTATGCTAGTCTGGAGTATTACAGTAGTCTTTCTAAAAGGTTCATCCTGGCTTTCTGCCACCCCTGTGAATCGCTGCTACTCCTAGGACTCTCTTGCTCTTTTTTATCAACCTTTTGTACCTCTCAACCTTATCACTGCTTGTAACTTTTTTATGTCTGACTGGGAAGTCCTGTTCTCTATTCTGCTATGTTTAACCTAGTGCTTTTCTCTATGTTGGACCTATAGAGATAGTGCATGCTTCAGGAAGAATTTCTTACCAGGGTTTGTTTTGATGCCATTAACAAGGCTCTTGCCAGGGTTGCTGTGACTACTTCGGGATAACTCATCCTCTGGCATCAGCACACTACGTGGTTTGGGCTTTTCTCCTCCGTCTCTTTCTTTTTTGGCAGTGACAGATTTTGGAGATTTGTCTGATGGCTGTTTCACAGGAGTGGGTGATCGTTTCCCTTTCACATCCGATTTCCGTGCAGGTGAGGAAGATTTGGGTTTGCTCAAAGGCTTCCTTACACCTTTGTTCTTTTCTTTTATGTCCTTCTTGGAAATTTTATCAGTTCTGCTCATGCTTTGCTCATTTACCAACATATCAGGGTCTACCATGCAGACATCAGGGTGAGGAGGGTGGGGATGGGGATCTACCATTGGAACGGGCTGAGGATCATGGCTGGACCTAGAACTGGCATGATGAGCATTCCCCACAGCTTTGTCCACTGGGAGGAAATCAGCATCTTCATCCGAGTCCATGTTGGCATCTGCTGTGATGGATGGGCATTCTTCAGTCTCAGGCGGGACATCCGAGTCTGACTGGGAGGTTCCAGAATCACTCACTGATGTTGGAGGGGTTTCCTCCACTGTGGCGCTTTGCATGGGGCTGCTCCCAGTGTGGGGTTGTCTTCCCTGTACTGAAGGGTGCCCGTCCTCCTGTGAAAGGTCACTGTCTTCAGAGAGCTCATGGGGGCTCGGGTTGATGAATGAGGGAGAGAGCTCTCCCTTTCTCTGCTTGTATTCACATGAGGAAAATTTCTGTCCACAATCAAAACTGCCTCCTAAATGTGGCTCCATGTCATGGGAAGCATCTCCATGGTCCTCTGTTTTTCCACCTCTCTGCATATCTGGAATAAAGGGCTGGAAACTGTGTTCAGGGGACATCAGAGAGGAGGGGCGGCTTTGCCTCTCTGTATCCTCTTTGCCTGTGCATGGAGAAAAACTGCTGTCAGAATCGGGATATGTTCTTTCATCGTTTGCCTCTGCTGCATGGTACGTGCTTTGGAAAGCTTGCAGACTGGTGCTCACCTCTGTTGGACCATTGGCTGTGGCTTCATCTTCATGCTGATGATGAGGAAATGATGTCAACACATCAGGGAGAGATGTCAGTGTCAGCAGCTGTTCTGCAAACGGTGCCTTCTGCTCTGGACTGCTGCCACAGGGCTGCTGCTCTTCCTTCTCAGAGGATGGCGTGGGCTCTGAGACCTGGCACTCCTTTCTGCATGGCAAGGTGCTGTCACCCATGCCACAGAGGAATGGAGAACCGTGTTCTTCAGCAAACACAAAATCTTTGGTTTCAGCTATATGTGTTTTCACAGCATTATCTGGAATCTGTGGAGACACATCCCAAGGACTCCTGGTACCTGGTTCCACTCCTGCACCTGTGTATGTGGAAAGCATATGGGAGTAGAAACTTTCTGCTGTAGTTGGTATCACAGGAGTGGTGGCTTCAGATGAAGGTTCCTCTGACAAGCTGGAAGAGTCATCTTTCAGCTGTTTCTGGGGCACAGACTCTCTCTCCACACCTTTGGAGAACAACTTGTCTTCTTCATATGGACTCAGTGGTGAGAATTTAGGAAAAGATGAGTCAAGGCTGCTGATTTTCTCAGAAACCTCCAAGTACTCATCTTTCTTCTGCTGGTCTGAGAGCAAAGCACATGGAGACTTTAAAGAAAGAGAGATATCCCCTAAACGGCTTGCTGAGGTTTGCTCAAGTCTGAACATGCTGGCTGTTTCACTCTTTCCTAGCAGGGAGCTTTCAAATCCAGAAGAGTTATCCATCCCTCTGTCCTCTACCGTTGGGCTCTGTTCATATTCCTCTGTGTGTTTTTTGGAAGTAGATTTCAAGTATGTGGCTTGCTCCAGGCACTCGGAGACCACTGCTGCACTTGGATAATCTGCTACACAGAAATGAGATTCCTTTGTGGATTCTTCAGCAACCTCTCTCTTTTGTGAGGAATCTTGTCTTCCATGGCACATTTCTGAAGCTCTGCCCGTGTCTGGCATATCAGTGTAACCAGCAACATACGTTTCCACGACAGCAGCTGATGCAGTTGTCCTACTTCCATATTCCTCTTTCCAGCCTGGACCAGAGGGAGAAGAGGAAGTGGAGCTGGGGGAAAGGGGATCCTGACGCTTGCTCTGCAGGAGGGTCTCTGAGACAGGGAACTTGCCGATGGCTGAGGTGTGTGCATAGACAGTGCCTGCAGCTCCAGCTGGGACGTGTAGTTTAGACTCCTTTTCAGACTTCTCCTTAGCACCTTTTTCTAACTCTGAGTCACTCGTGCTTTCTTCCCCACGACCTGCTTTCTCATAGTATGTATCTTTGGGATCTGGGCTTTCAGATTTCATGGACAGAGGTACCTGCTCCTGGCTAGACAAAATGATGTTCTCATCCGGACGACCAGCATCAATATAGGCGGATGATTTCCCTTGATAAAAGGTGTCAATCGTGCCTGTGGGAAGGGCAAATACTGTACTTGCAGATGATGGGTGAAGTGCAGAGTCCAGTTCTCCTGGCAAAACAGAAGACACATTCATTTTTTCCTGTCCTTCTGATATCCTAGGCTTTCCTGTTTCAGACAAGGGCAAGTATCTTTCATGGGTATCTGTATAGTCAAAGACTGAATCTGCTTTATCTCTAGGGGATGCTGGAGATGACAACTCCTTCTCAGCAGAGGTATAAAGGCAGGACTCTTCTTCCTTTGCAGAGACGTGAAAACTTTGACCTTTTTGAGAGCTCAGTGCTGTTACTGGCACCTTGTCAGTGTGACCTGGGCTGTCTGCACTCTTGGCTGTGAAGGGGGAGAGTCCCACTCCAGACACAATTACCTTCTCATAGATGTCAGCATACTTGAAACTTCTTTCATCAGGGTAGGGAGTTGGTTCTCTTTCTTCTTGCTCTTGTCTTGTCGAACTGTCATCATTTCTATATGTGCAGACTCCTTCCTCATAAGAATAAGGCTCAACGGAGCTCCTGGAATAGGTCTCTGGAGGATACAACTCTTGGATGGCAACACCTACAGCCCCAGCATGGCCCATGGCAGCACTGCTTTTTTGACAAAGGCTTTGTCCTTTGTCAAAAGGAGAACGTGCACGCTGCCCTGACACCACAGCGCTCTCTTCTGGGGACGTTGCAATATATTCTGCTGGTCTTGTAGATTGCAACAGAGTAGATGCTGCTGCTGTCTGCTCTTTCCTTCCTGTAGAGTCATACAGACCCTCAGTGGATTTGCAGTCATCCTTCTGCCTTCTATCTGACTTGTATTGGCAGTCTACTTCCTGATACAAATCACTGATGTCTGATTTCTTCTCAGCCATCTTTGATGGGACATCCTCCCACAAAGGTGGCTTGCATTGATCTAACTTGCAAGGCCTCTCTGCTCCTGGTGCTGCCTCAATCTCCTTTCCCATTGCAGACAGGGGAGATCCCGTCACTACTTGGTCTAGTGACTTTGCATAGATATCTAAGACAGCTTTCTCCTCATCATTTAAATAGGAGTAATCTTGTTTAGATGTCAACAGTATTTCTTGCCTTTCTTTCTTTCCAGTTAAAGCTTTGGCCTGGTTTTCCTCACCAGAGACATACTGAGGAGACAGAGAACCTTCCCCTTGTGTCCTTTCTAGCACAGTGATGTCAGCAGGAACCACATCCACTTTCTTTTTTTCTGATGTAAATGTGGCACTTCTCTGTGTGTCTTCTTCGTAATCACATGATTCCATCTTTAAACATTCTGTTTCTTCTTGCATGGCTTTGTCTTCAGCATGGTAGACCTCCTTATCCTCCTCACTGGGTAACTGCCTTCCTCTTCCACTCTCTCTCCCTTCCTGAAGATATCCAAATGCAGAGCCCCATGCTTCCCTTTCTGCTCCTCTCCAGGTGTGGCTGCCAGGCACTGCAGGAGGCAGGATCTCCTCCTTTCCCATTTTAGGAAGGGATTTTGTTTCAAATTCTGGTACCTCATCCAAGAATGTGCTCTTTGTCATATCTCTGTCGCCCTCCCTGAACAGGGATCTCTTGCACCTCTTCAGGAAACCACACTTTCTTCTCATAACTTAAATCTTTCATGTAAAAGTCTTCCATTTCTGGAGATTTTTCTTCTTGAGCTTCCTTGAACCCGAAAGATTTTACATCTTCAGTAGAAATGTGTGAGGATTTTTTATCCTCAGCTGGGCTAGATTCTGTAAAGTGTAAGGCCTTTGCATCTGGAGATACTTCCTGAGAGTCCGAGCCTGCAGTTCTTCTCCTAAACGGGTCCTTTTCTGATGCAGAAAATAAACTGCTGTCATCTGGAGACATTTCTTCAGTTGAAGAATCTCTGGGTGACATGTCTTTAACTGAACTACTTTCTGGGCAAGGAGAAGATTTTGATGCTTCTTTCAGTTCTTTGGCAGAAATTTCCAGTGATTTTTCATATGTAGCTGGGCTCTGGTCTGTGAAACCCATAGATTTCACAGCTTCTGCAGGGAATTTGTCAGTGAAGTTGGACATAGTTTTTTCTTTTGTAGGTATCTCTTCTGTGAAACTAAGGGATTTGATGTCTTCCAGAGAAATTCCTTTACCAAAAAGGTCTGAAGAGATTTCCCTGCTGGGACTCTCAGTGAGAGAGATGGATTTGTTCTCTTCTGGGGAAATGTCTTTAATGGAAACATGAGAAGATTTCTCTTCTGAAGTGTCTCCTGTGAAATACTGTGCTTTTCCTTCTTCAGCAGTAACTCCCTTAGAAATACCTGAGGATTTTTCTTTACCAATACTTTTTTCTGTAAAAGAAAGTGATTTGGTGTCATCTGGTGAAAATTGCAAAGATTTGTCACTTTCAGATTTGCTTTGGCTTGTGAACTGTGAAAGATCCACATTTCCTAGAGATGCTTCTGTGGTTGCAAATGGCTCAAAGGACAAGTGTTTTGAAAATCCCATTAAACTTTCTGTCATGGTTTTAGTTCCTCGCTCTTTTTCTGGCTCTGTGCTGGGACGGGGCATTCCAGGACCCTCCTCCCCGATCACCACCGTGTCCTGCTTGTGGTAGGAGAGCCAGGGCAGCTCCTCTTTCCTCAGTGGTTCTTCCTGCACCTCCTCCCCAGGAGACACTGGAAATTCACTGCCCAAGACCAGTTTGTGCTGCACAGGTCCAGTTACTTCTTTTTCATGTCTGGATTTAGCTGCAGATGCCTCGTCTTCTCTGAGAGGTTCACCCTTGGCTCTCTTCACCACAACGGAAGTTTGGCCTTCCAGTTTCTTGGCAGTAGCATCTGTTTGTTTTTCAAATAGATCTGAATCTACTGTTTCCAGCTTTTCCTCCACTGGAGACTGGTGGAAGGGTGTGTGCCCAGCACTGGTAGGGCCAGATGGAGTGGGAGAGGCCATTTTGACTGTGCTGTCATCAGGACTCATGCATCGTTCTTCAGCCTCTGCAGAGTCAGCCTGGGAAAACGGTGCTTCTTCAGCGGATAACGGCATCATTTCTGTGGGAACACTGATTATCACATTATCAGGGCATCCTTGAGGAGCAAACACGGAGGCATCGTAATGCCCTCTGAGTTTCTCAGGAATCTCAATATTTGGAGTACCATCTTCTTCATCCTCTTCATCTTCTGCCTCTTCGTGAAGATTCTTTTTTTGAGCTTCCAGTTTTCTCTCTCCTTCTGCTAATGCATGGAAATCTTCAGGGGGTGGAGATTTAAAGCACTTGTCTTCCTCCAAGGATGATGTGGGAGAGATTGTGCCAGCAGAGGGAACGTAGTCAAGACCTTGGGTTGCTTCAGTCCGAGAGGAGGGCATGCTGTTTCCTGTGTCCAGAAGTAAAGAGCTTTTTCCAGTCTCTTCTGTTTGTGGTGCTGTTATAGACGCAACAGATTGATCTTCTGCTACTGAAGTTGCAAAGGATGAAAGCTTGTCACATTCTGTAATGGAGGTGGCAGAGGATATGTGTTCCTCCTCAGCCAGAGGTGCTGCCACAATGTTTGTAGGATATGCCAGGATTTCAGACTCCTGGCCAGCATAGCCCTTAGCTGAAAGGTCAGCAGGAGGCACAGCCTGTATTCCATGTACTGCTTCAAAAGAGCCTGGGTGGTCAGGAACAGAAATGTCATAGGTGTTGACATCATACTTCAAGTGTGGGATCCTCTCTTCCTGTTCGTCATGTATTTCTTCATCAGAAATGGTCTGCTCTGTTTCTGAGTAGCCGGGGATAGTTTCATCTTGAATGTAGGAAACATGTTCTACTGCTGCTCCTGGTGGGACTGGCAGGCTGCTCAGGTATGACTCTTCCTTTGTTATGTCCTTTACAAGTAACTTGTTTTTCTCACCCATGTCACTTAATTCTTTCTCCTTTTCTGTAGTGGTAGACAGTTTGTCCTCCCTCTCATCCTGATTCAGCTCATAGAAGTCTCTGTTCTTTTCCAGCTTCTCTGCTTTCATGTGCTGTTCTTCCTTTTCTTCCAGTTCTGCCTTTTCTATCACATCTTCTTTCTTTTCCTTCTCACCCTCTTCCTGTGCCTCTGTCCCCTCAACATACTTTTCACAAGTCTTTGTTTCTGCTTCCCTCTGTTTTCTGTCCAAAGAGATTTTCTCCTCTTCCTCCTTTTCTTCCTCTTTGAACACTGGTGGCCAAATACCCTTTGCCAAGAAGTCTGTCTGTGATGGCACCTGGTCTTTGTCAGGAAACAGCTGAATGTCCTTGCTCTGCTCAGCTTTTCCCTCCCAGTAGCTCATGTCATGGTTTTCATCTGTTGTTCTTCTTTCATCCTCTATTTTTTCAGCACGACCTCCCCTCAGTTCCAGATGATGGACTGCCTTTTCCTCTGCTGGTGATTCTTTTTCCATATCAATAGTAGTTATTCCCTGATCTGGAGTCCTTGTTTTCAAAATCAGATCTGCTTCAAGGCAACTCTGACCAGTCATGTCAGCAGAGTCTTTTATCTCTGCTTCAGGTGCTCTCACAATCTTATCACTAACCTCCATATCAGGCAGTTCTTGAGTCACCTGCAAGACCCCTTTCTCCTCGTGCTTCAGTTCCTCAAAGTCCTTTGTAAGATCTTCTGGTGAAGACAGGACTAACCTCTGTGCCGCTACAGAAGTCTCTCCTGGCTCTGCCTGTGCAGCTGCCTTCTCCATTGGTGATGTCTTCAGGTCAGCAGGTACCTTTTCAGGTTCCTTTTCAGGTTTGATTTTAATCTTCTCAGTTTTGAGTCTGCCTGGAAGTTTTGCCTTGTACAATGTTTTTCTTACTTCTGGGGTAAATGGTTTCAAGTCTGGTTTAGGAATTTTTTTGGGCTCTGGTTTGTTTTCTTTCTTTTTATCATCTTTCTTTGAATCCTTTTTTTCCTCTTTCTTTCCATCATCTTTTTTTAAGTCCTTTTTCTCCTTCTTAATCTCTTTCTTTTCTTTGTCTTTCTTCTCCTCTAATTTGGAGACTTTCTCTTTGAGATGCTTTTTTCCAACCTTGTCTTTTGCCAATTTTCTTTTCTCAGCTTTGAGAGCATCACTTATCTTTTCAGGTTTAACAAATTTCTCAGAATTTTTTTCTGTGTGTTCTTTAATCTTTTTCTCAATTTTAGCATCCTTTACAACTTCTGATTTTACTTCCTTAATCCCCTCCTCAACTGCCTCTTCTTTCTTGACTTGCTTTGTCACAGATGGCTTGGGAGAAGACTTAAGACTCTCTTTACTGTCAGTTCTTTGTTTAATTTTGGTCTGCTTCAGCACAGGTGGAGGTATTCCAGAAGTGATATCTTTCTGAGTAGCCACTGGGTACCTCAGAAAATCCAGGTGCTTGAGTTTCTCAAGACCTTCCAGTATCTTATTTTGAGGAGCATTTCCAGGAAACAAAACCCTTACAATTTTCTCTGTTGGACTGGCTGGAAGCCACACCACTAGGGCCGTGATGGATGTGAGATAGGGAACAGAAATTTCACCTTCTTTCCCACTTGCGAGAATTATACCAGTCTTTGCTTTACTATTACCAGCCCATTTCTGCATTAGGAACTGCATTTCTTTACTGTCCTTGACAGGGTTCAGTATATACATGTCCAGCTTACCCACTCCCATTTTGTGGAAGAGTGTGATGGGCTCGATGGTGCTGCTCACTACCCTGTAGAGAGGCTCTGATTTAATGCCCAGTCTGTTAAGATACTGCAGTGTCAGACACGCTTCTTCGATGCTCCTCTTTACTTTCATGGATGCCTCAGGCATCTTCAGCTTTTCAGGAACATTAAAAAAAACCACCCCTAGCTCAGGAGAAATTAGATTCTTCATCCAGTCACTATAGTTGGTAGAGCCCTGGGATTGTTCCTCCTCTTGCTCAGCAACTTTCCTCTGCAACAGCCCATTGATGCCGGGCAGGTTGTCCGCACCAATGTGGGTGAGCAGGATTGAGTCAATCCTATCCAGGTGCCTTACCAGCTTCCAGAAGCAGGATTTCCTCTCAGAGCCACCATCCACAAGGATGTTAAACCCATTGACAGCAAAGAGAGCAGAATCACCTCTTCCCCCAGGAAATATGTAGCAGCAGGGCTTAGAAAGCTTCAGAAAGCCCCCTGAGGTGGGCGGCTCCAGGAGATCAAATGGAGACGGCACATCGACTGTCTCAGAGACGTATTCTGCGAACTCAGACACCCCATCCATTTCTGGCAGAACTGGATCAGGATTCAGTTTCAGATTTATAATTTCCTGAAATCGAGGATGCCCAAGGTTGCTCCAGGCTCCTTCTCCCAGGCACGACACAGTAAGGGAGGCCTTGGTATCTGAGTCAGTGTTGCTGAGAATCTGGGTGACCTAATGAGACAAGCACAGACAAATAAAGGTCAAACAGAGCTCTGAGAGCTGTACAGCACTTAAAAAAAAATACAGTTAGTGCAGAAATACTGAAGACACCATGAGCACTTTACTGACAGGAAACATTGAGGGTCCAAAAGCCCATTGCAAATCAATGCATGGGGGCATGTCTTGATCTCTTTTGAAATTCTTAATGTCGATGGGCTGTTGTGCTTCCTGACTGCTGGGAGTGTACTGTGCCAAGACCGCAGGAAAGAAAAGCAGGAGCCACTTTGTCCTCTTTCCTTACTTCTTCCTGTTTAACTTGGGATATCAGTCCCTGGCTTGGGCTCAAAAGCAGCAGGTTGGGGTTTTTGTTTCTGATTTATGAATTCTAACTTTGAGACAACTTTTTCAATGCTAAGCATCGTTGTCGGAACTTATTGTTGTTCACTGGCTAGTGAAACATCATAGAGCACTCTGTGCAGTTCTAGTGCCACAGCACTTTCTTTTTTAATTCATTTTCTTTCCTGGAACCTACTTTGAAAGTCATGACTCCACCTCTGCTACACATACAGGGTTGGGGACATGCTACACCATTAATAAGTAGAACTAAGGTCCATATAATTTCCAAGGCTCTTTACAGCTACGCTGAGTATATATCGAGCAAAGAAGCATTACACCTCAACTTCCTAAGTATCTGGAATGAGATTAGCACACTGTATTCTCTTGTTTAGACAGCCCTTAACTGACTAGTTCCTGTCCAAATAAACAAGATACCAGAAATAAATGAGAACAACCAGCTTTAAAAAAATGAAGGAGACCATACATGCTGATTTAATTACAGCAGTAATAATATCAATTGTCGAAGTATCACTCAGCCATTCCTGTCACTCAGATGAAGACATTCTAAGCATCTGGCACATGATCAGTGGAAGTAGGGCCTCTCAAAAACTGAAGCAGCATATCTGTATTGGCAATGAGCGCCAACAGAAACACAATGTAAAGTCTCTCAGGAAAGCTATAGTATGGCTAGCTGAGATAATAAGCACTGGAGAAGTGGTTCAGGGGTTCCCTATAAGATTTTCCAGGCCTCACGGACAAATCTGTGAGCAAGCTTGCCTAAATTCAGTGCTGACTCTGCTCTGTGCAGGAGGTTGGGCTACAGACCTCCTGTGTGCCTTTCCAATCTGAATGATGCAAGAATTCTGCAATTAAACAGCGACATTTGTAGTTATGTAATCATCACGTAGTTACTTAATCAGTATTTACTCATCTCCTCATCATCTTTACATACCCCTGATGAACACTCTTAACCTTCTGTGAACATACTTGATGCACTATGACAGGAAGAGAAATACCCACATTTACCAGAGTGATGATGGCCTCTGTTGGGTGTTTTCAGAAGCTGCCCACAGTTATGTTAAGACCTGCTTCAAGAAATTTTGAGTTCCAGCCCACTGCAGAGCCAGTCTGGAAGGTTATTTCAAGCTGAACACTTAAAGGAATCACCCATGCCTACACATTGGAAAACTTAAGCCAGGGAGTTAAAGCAGGATTCCCAAGACAATAGCATGAGGTATTTATGGTGTGCAATTTTTTTCTGGATTTCAAACCCATCTGTCTGCAAATCTGTCACCAGAAGGAGGGCGCAGGCTGTGTTGCTCTACTGTGCACTCTGAACAGGAGGGGTCATGCTGGATTATGGGTCACACTCACCTCTGGGTCTGAAAGTATCTCAGCAAACTTCTGGTAAGTGAAGGTCCCTGTCTGCAGGACCAAGTCTCCTTCCTGGTCTGAGCTCTGTCCACAGAGGATCAGTAGTTTGTGGGCTGATGAATCACACACCAGTGAGCGGACCTGTTACCATCAGACATAGTGCTGCAGTCAGAAGTTGCCCGTACTCCTCACCAGCACCCAGAATCCTAATCCCATGGACAAGCAATACTCATGTGTTATTCACAAACAGCCAAACCCTAAGTTTTATACGTACAAGAAGGTTGGTTATTGAAGAGGAAAGACACTGCTACTGTCTGCCCAACACAGCTCCATGTCACATCATAGTCACTGCACATGTCCTGGTTATTGACAAGACCAGAACACTTGGCCACTTCACCTCACCTTGCAGCAGACTGGCAGCACATTCATGCTCTCTAGAAGGTGCAAGGTGTGATGATCATCACCTCTATGTCAAGCCAAGTCAGGAGAGCTGATGTGGAGAGAACTCACTGGCACCTCATCCTTACCTCAGACACGATGCTGTCCACATTAGGATTTACCAGGATCACCGTCTCCAGGATATCAGTCCGGTGATGGAGAGTTCTTTGGCCTGGGGAGAGAAAAGGGATTAGACAGCATGAGAGAAGCAGATGAGACAGCACCCAGCTACTGATATTTTCGCCTCAAAAATTCCACTTCAGCATGGGTTTGATTGCAAGACTTCAAATTGCACTTGAGACCCAATTTAATACCTGGGTCTCAGAGAACAGAGCAAACTCTTTTCAGCAACAAGGAAAGAAATCCTACTTCTGGATCAGCACAATTTGCCACTCAGCTCCAACATGTTCTGAAGTCCACAGAGCCAGGCACTTTGAACTAAGGTTGGACTCGATGATCTCAGACGTCTTTTCCAACCTAGTTGATTCTCTGATTCTGAGGCTGTGCCTGTAACCACTGGCACAGACGAATCGTCCCTTCCAGACAGAAGTGCCTTGCCTCATGACAGCTACCACTGACAGGTGTCCCTGCTGTTGTCCAAGCCCTACTCACCACAGGGCTCTATAAGCCAGTCAGTAGGTGCCAACTCACCCTTCACTGGAGTGGTGCAGCACTGATAACAAATCTCTCATCATTCATTACAGTTTTTTTCTCTTCTGAAGTGCTTTTCTTTAATCCAAATGTGTACTCCTAGGCTGCTGCTGTGAGGAGCATCTAGACAATAAGAATGCTTGTTCTGTCAGAGGCATAAACAGGTACCCAGACAGGACTTTGCTCTCTTTAGGGAAAAAAGAAGGAGCAAAAGAAGAGCAGGCAAGATCCTGGGAATGTAAAAAAGCAGTTTGTGGGCTCACATTAGCATGGGCATTATATAGCTATTTGGCAAAATGCTGCCATAATGCCCAGGCCCTATTAATTTATTAGAAAGAAGGGTGGTGAGTGTCTGCCATGCTGACAGGCAGGACCAGAGCCACCGTTGTTTGCCCACATCAGATGGCTCTGGATGTAGGACCAATGTACAGGACCTTCCTGCAGCACTTTCCTGGACACAGCAGGCAGCACAAAATCTTTTTTGATTCCAGTCTTTGCAAATACCTACCTCTGGACATTACATCCACTCAACAAGATAGGCACTTAAAACTTAACTGTTTGAATGTATAATTTATAGGGTTTAAGTCTTTCATAGGTTTTAATTCCTCATATAGATTGGAGGGCCACAGATCTTCACTGAAAATGAACATCTAATTCTATTTCTCACCTTTCAGACAACTGTTGCTCTCTGACAATGTTATTCTTTCCAGCCTCCAGAACCTCCCATCAGCTCTTTCTAGGCAGATCTCAGTCCTTCTAAAATAGCTCAATCAAGCTGGTATTTCAAAGAAAGACTCAAAAAGGACACAGAAAGAAGTCAGAGAAAGGCCAATGCTCAGCAATCATACTCACTTTACTGGAATGTTTTACTCATTGCCAGCAACTAATCAGACAGATATGCCCAGAAGGCAGCTTTCAGCCCAAAGAGAGACTGGCTCTAAGCTCTCAGCAGAACTACTTGCACAGCATCTCCAGCTATTTTCTGAACTTGTGTTCTGTCAGGTTGGCTAAAAATATGGTCCCTCTAGACTAAAAACCATCACTGTGCCACTCGATGTGGGATTGGTGTATGGCTGAAGGCACTGGGAAGCAAGTCCCTGCACACAGAAGGGATGCTGCAAGTGAGCCATGGGGAGCAGCGTGGGAGAGTGGGAGAAGGTGCAGATGAGGAGGGCCCAGGAGGTGTTCTGGGGCATTCTGTGCAGCTGCAAGAAGCAAAACCTCACTCATCCTTGAGGCAATGGCAATTGTGAAGGCACTGCTGGTGCCTTGGCATTGCTGAGGTCCCAGCAGTGCTAGGAGCACCCTGGTTCCCCACTGATTTTTTGTGCAGTGTTCACACAGCTCCCTACCACTGGGACCTCCACTCCTGCTGTTTGGGGCATCCAGAACAGAAGTGATCTGCTCCCATTTTTCAACATTACTACTGGGGCCAAGTGAAACTCTCACCATTCTCCAAGCTTCAGCCTCTGCCACCTTGGTGCCCGCACACCCCAGATACTGCTCTGGCAGTGGTTACCCACATCACTTGGGGAACACAGCCTGGTGCACAGCGCCAACACCAGCAGCCTCGTCCTCGTGCCACGTGCAGTCACCGTGCCTGCGCATGGGCATCCCTCCAGGCACCCAGTGCCAGCCTGCGCGCTGCCAGCCGGGCAGTGCTGGTGACAGTGCCAGCTGCAGAGGGAAGGGGCCCGTCTGCAGCAGTGACACGCATAAAAACACTGCTGCTTGCTTCCAGTACTGCGATCTGAGTCCAGGCAGCTGAGCTGTCCCCCCCGGGGCTGTGAACAAAGCCTGGCTTTTAGCATTCTGGCTGGCAGCCCCTCACCCCCGGGAATGTCCCCTGCACACGAGGAAGAAAGAGAAGGCTCAAGCTGCAGGGCCAGCAGCTGCTGGCAGATGGGAGAGATGAATGGAGAAGGACTAAGTCTTGTGAAAGGCTGTGAGGATGATAAAGGGACTGCAGTGTTTTCATACAAGGCAAGGTTGAGCATGGAGGAGAGATATTTTCAATACATATAAATAAATACCTGATGGGATGGAACGAAGAAAAGAAAGTCAGACACTTTTGTCAGTAGTGCTGAATGACAGGATATGAGGCACAAATTAAGACACAGGCAATTCCATCTGAACACAAGAAAACACTGTTTCTACTGTGAGAGTGGTCAAACACTGGAATAGATTGTACAAAGAGGTTGTAGAGCATCCATCCTTGGAGATACTCAAAAACCCAACTGAATACAGGGATGGGAAACCTGATCTTGCTTACCCTTCTTAAGCAGGTAAGCTAGATTGGACTAGACAACCTCAAGAGGTCCCTTCCAACCTACAGTTTGGGAGTTCTGTGACTCTCTGAAGCAGACCCACTGTGGGGCAGATTCCAGACCCACTGTGGGGCAGATTCCCTTTCTTCATCTGCAGCACTTGGTTCTCAGGAGGCCATTTCCAGAAACACTGACTTACTGCACACACCCATGCACACCAAAATCCCAAACTGTTTTTTAACTAAATTCAGAGATAAAGCAGAACAGCACATGAACTCCAGGCTGAACTGCAAACACAGTGCCCTAGACCCGGCCTGTGCCCAGCCCCTGCTCACCCCAAGCTGCAGCAGTGACCTCCTCAGCCCACTGCAGCAGCACCACTGCAAGGGCTGTGCCCAGCTGAGGGAACACACATGCCCAAAACTGTGAATCCAAGTGCTCATCAGGCAGGGGAGCTTTCTCTACACAGCCTGAGGGAGCAGCTGCACAGACAGAGGATTTAAACATACAGCCTGGCACATCCCTCCTCTCACTAACCAAAAAAACGTGCACCAGAAACACATAGTGGTGTGACTGACATTGCAGCCATGGTGACTGGAACCATGCTGTGCAGGTCACTGCGAGGTATTTGTCCTTACTAGAGCTCTATCACAATGAAATGCATGCCTGGAAACCACACTGCAAATGGCAAAATCCCTCAGTTCCATTGACCAGTACAAGGAATCTATTCTCAGGCTCCTGAAGACTGTTGACTTCAACTTGCCTGGAATAAACATCTGGACAGAGCTCATCTCCAGGCGCATTCTGAACACAGATCCCTGACCCTGCACAGCCCTCTCCAACTACACTCAGAAGCTGTGACATTAAATAAATTGTGACATTAAATAAATAAATATCCTCTCTTCAGTAGCATTGCATTTCTCATTTTGGATGAATCCTCTCTCTGTGCGTTCAGCCACACTCTGATTTCTGCAGTCAACTCTGTGCCTGTGCACTTCCCATCCACCATGTCCCCACCAAGACAGAAAGCCCCTACTCTTTACCGACTGTTTCTTAAGAGGAGACTTTCTTCAGTCCCTTCAGAACAGCTGTCACCTATCCCCACAGCCACTGAAATGAGTAAGAGAAGTAAACAATATGAGAAGAAACACCAGAGATTCACAGGATATAATTATGGTATTTTCTGTATTTTCTATATTTCCCTACTTTTTTATTTTATCATAACATAACCTAACACTAGCTTTGCACTAAATAAAGATCTTCAGTTGGAGTACACAGTGACACACAAATTTCACCCTGTCATGACTCTATTAATTAAGCTCTTACGAGGAGTCTGGAAAGTTTAATTTTTCTAGTGGGGTTGATTTTGCTTTTTTGACAATTAATTTAATGGGAGATCATGACGACTGTGCAATTTAGTTGCTGAAGTTCCTCACAGTTTTTTCTAGACCTCAGCAACTGAGTCATCTATAAATTTAGCCACCTCTGTGTTCATGCCAACCCCTTTCCTCATCATTACTGTACTGATAAGCTTTATATTTAGTAGAAAATCATGAAGCCCTTGTATTTTACTGCTGTACAAACATGACCATATATTTGTTTGCTAACTTGTTTTCTGCCTTTTAAGTAGTTTTGACTCACAGCATTACTTGCCTTTTACCCACACAAAGTGCCTGCTGCATAATATACGGAAAGATTTAATATACAAATGCACCTCATTCACAACCTCAGTGAAGTTTCAGAAAAAGAAAGGGCATTCCCCTTCTCCACACAGATCACATTACTTATCATTGTGCAGAAGTAGCAGCACCCTCACCCCAAAGGGCCACAGAGGCTCACATACAGCTCTTCCTACACAGCAGCCACCTTTGGGTGTTGTCAGCAGGACCTGACCATGGAGGCACTACACAAATCATCCCCGAGGTGGTGAACAACAGCTATTCTGGGCAATGCTAGAGGATGGATTTCCATTACTAATACTGAGGCAGCATTTCAGGATGCGCAGCTGCACTCCTGGACTATTAGTGGGAAGGGAGGAAAAATCTGATTTTTTTTTTTTGTAAGAGTATATATAGCTGAGTACACTCATTGCTGTTCACAGCATTCTCAAGAGGAGCAGTGGAGGAGAAGGTGCTGATCTTCTCTCTCTGGTGACCAGCACTAGGACACAAGGAAATAGAATGAAACTCCATCAGAGGAGTTCAGATTGGACATTAGAAAAGGTTCTTCAGCAAGAGGGTGGGTGGCCCCTGGAACAGGCTCCCCAGGGAATCAGTCACAGCACTAAGCCTGTCAGAGTTCAAGGAGCATTTGGATGATGCTCTTAGTCATATGGTTTAATTTTAGCTAGACCTGTGAGGAGCAGGGTGTTGGACTTGGTGATCCTTATGGGTCCCTTCCAACTAACATATTCTATGATTATGTGGTCTATTGAGTGTAGAATTAATTTGGTTCTGGTGGAGGATAGCAAGTGGAGAGCAAAGCCACACAAACTCTGCAGTGAGTGTGAACTAACCATCCAGGGCTGTCTGCATGTACAAAGAGACAGAGGGAGAGAGAACAGAGGAGCAGACACCGTGGGCTTAGTGCTCAGCAGTCAGGCAGACAGGGCTCTGCAGGGAGGTCAGGCTAGGCTGAAAGAAAGGACAGTGCATTGGGGTAACTGTGACAAACAGGATGCCCGAGAGAGATGATCCTACAAGCAGACAGATGGCTGTAGAGGCAGAAAAGGAGGTCATGCTGCTGGAGCAGATCCTTGTGTTCTGCTACTTTAAATGGAAGCACCTAAAACCCTTGTAGCTGCAAAATAAACTCTGGGCTGGTCTGAAGGGCTCTCAAGGACAGCTACACAAGCTGTTGCTTGTTATTTTCTTTAGTCTTTCAGACTATCTATCACATCTCAGAGGTCTTATTATTCTGTTGATCAGGACTGGAAGAGCCACAGTTACAACGCACCATGCTGAAAACAGAGACCAAGTGTCAGGGTAGTGGGACCCAGATTCTCACCTTCGTGAAATGATGCCATAGGCCATAGCATTGGGTCATCTTTTGAGGGACTGTGCTGAAATCAGTCATGATGCTCTGTCTGGTAAAATAAATCAGAACGAACATAAGGGCCAAAAGATGATTAAATGACTGGTACATCTTTGAGGAGAGGTGAGGTGGGCTTGTTTAGCCTGGAAAAGAGAAAGCTCAAGGCAGAGATCTCATCAGTGTGTGCACCTGTCTGATGGCAGGTGCAAATCTGGGCTGCAGAGCTCCCAAGACCCTGCCATCCAGAAGATGGAGACTGTTCATCTGATCACACAGAAATCAGCCCTTTCCCCATCCAGGATGCATTCTTTATCTCTCATTACCTCCCTTGTCTTTCCCACACCCTTTCCCTCCTTTGTCCCTAAGACTATTTGGGCTTACCAGGCCAGATTCTACCTATAGAGTGAACACCAACAGTACATTGATAAAAAATAACAAAGTTTCACTGTCTGAAAATGTTATCAAGGAACACAAGCTACAGTGATTAAAAACTGACTTCCTAACTTCCTGCTGTCGTACCTGATGTTATGGCCATATCTCTTCAAGGGGACACTTCTGAAAACACTCTTACAAGAAGATCCTAGATATCACTATGGCTCAGCACCTTTTGCTACATTTCAGCAAAGAGCTGAGCCTGGGATCACACAGTCTTCCTGATGCTCTACGAACAAAGTTCACCTCTGGAGAGGTCAGTCAAACAGTGTATGAGGGTTCTTAGAGTGCATATATTTGCAAAATTAACATGAGCTAGCACGAGCTGAAAGACTGCCATTTCTTTCATTCTGAAATTGCATAATAACCCTGAGATAGTAACTGACTCTCTCATTCTGAGGCTGTGAAGCCTCCAACTGCAGCTTCTTCAGTGCCAATGTGAGAAAAAGGATCCAGCCCCAAATGGTGTCCATTTGGAGAAAATGAAACAACACAGTCATTCACAAACATTCCAGGACTGTACCAAGCATGGCAAGCCACAGCTCCTTGGGAGGGAGATTGTAAAGACCAGAGGAAAGGGAGAAAAGGTTCTGCACTGAACTCTAAGCAGGGTCCTGCCTCTCATCCCATCTGTGCAGATATGCCATCCTGTCTCCCACTACACTATGGTCCCATCTCTCTGCCAGACCAAGGCCGCCCCTTGGGCGGTGGGGAGAGGAGTGAACATGTCCCTGTTGGAAGCAATGTCACACTCCCAGCACCTGAAGGGCACATAGCTCCTTCCTCCAGCAGGCAACCTGAAAAGTGTGCAGCTGGCTGGCCAATGGGACCAGTTCTGGCTGATGGAGACTTGGAAGCTCTGCTAGCTAGTCAGGTGGGCTCAGGAATTTAAAATAAACACAAAAAGATTGCTTTCACAGCCAATACACAGCCAACAACTCTGGACTCACTATTCAGATCCTCCTTACTATAGACTTGTGCATCCCTGAAACATTTCTTAGCTTCTCTGTACCTGAACATCCTTGCTGCACTGTGAAACAGCCCTGCCCTGGTACAACAAGTCAGAGAGATGTATCAACCCTTGAGACATGTTTATGTGATTCCCTAGCTGTGGGCAAAAGGGGAGGCAACCCGTGGAGAATCCCAATGCATGAAGTGGAAAGTTCTACAGCACAGCATAAGGAAGTTCACGCACACCTTCCTGCAACAGCTCACACTGTGCAAGAGCAGAGTCCTCAATAACTGTACAAAGGGACGGCTCCACACAGGGGTGGGCTGGAGAGATTCTGAAAAGGTGTGAGGGGGCATTTGTGGTGGGTTCTAGAAAGGAAAGATTCTGGTCTAAGTTCACATCAAAGGAAACTGTCATCTTCTTCTCTTGGCAGAGAGAGGCACCTGCCTTAGGCAGAGCACCTGTACAGGGCCCAGCCCTGGGCATGCAGCTGTGGCTGCCTCTGGCCTGAACTTTGGAGGGTAAACAGGAGTCTACAACATGCTAGCACTCACATACACAGAATCCCAGGCTCCCAGTTCTAACAACAGCTGTATCGGGCTCAGCATATGTTAAGGTATGATCGGGTCTCTGCGCTTCCTCACTTTAAATCTCTCTGTTCTTTCTTGCTGTGACCACTTTACTTTCTGGGCTCTTGGGATTATTTCTTCATTCATCCTGACTATTCAAAGCACCTTCTAATTTGTTATTGTGCACGCCTATGACTGACATGCTGTTTACATCCCAATCTTAGTCTGCCTTCAAGGAGCATGGAGAAAACTGGGAGTGTATTTTGGGGCAGGAGGCTCAGTGTTGGCTGCCTCAGCTCTTGTGGCCTGACCAGAAGCTCCCGCAGGGCAACTGGCCCAGTGGGGCCTCCACAGGCACTAACTGGCTGAGTGGCTGCGGAAGCAGCCATCAAGAAACAGGAACCAGACCCCAACCCTGCACCACCACGTCCACATCTCTAAGTCAGGAGGTTCTCACTGCAGCTCTTCTCTCACATCTAGATGGAAAGCTGGATGCCTGTATCCAGTCGTCAACTTCTCAGAGGACAAGAGAGAACCCAAAGGATGACGGCACAGTGGGCTGCCCATCACATGGGTGACCCCCAGCTCGCTCCCTGCCAGACAGAGCGGGATTGCTCCCACCCCGCTGGCTAAAGCCTGTGCTTTTGTGCAGAGAGACGGGAACGGGATCTATCCACATCTGCATCCTAAACACCAGACTGTGTAGCAAGTGTCTTTGCTCCCTCCCCCAACAACTCTAAGGAATAATTAGTTAATTATGCCAGCCACAGCTATCTCAACAGGGGCACAAAGAAGGCCTTGGAGCAGCCCCTGTAGTCAGGGAGGCATCTGTGCTTCAGTGCAGTCCTGAACTCACGTGCTGGTTCCAGCTCAGGAACTCAAACACGATCTCTTACACCCCAGGGATGCACCTGGATGTGTTTATCAGGTTGACAGGACAAGTCCCACTCTGTTCCTCCTTATCCTTTAACAGCAGTGTTGTGCCAGATGAGAGGAGACTCTCAAGCAAGGTAAATGGAGAGACATCAGGTGAGGAATACAGCTGGAGCTTGGTGTAAACCCCCAGAACAGCCTAAGACAGATTCTGAGTCCTAGGGGGGAGGCTGCCATGCACACTGGTGCCTAACTGCTGCCTTCCAGAGCCTGAGGAGATGCAGCAGTCCCAGCAATTCTAGGTATATCCAGCTCTGTTGCTTTATCAGAGATGAGCAGAGCAAAGGGCTCAGCCAGCTCACTGCGGATCACAACAAATGGGCTGTCCCACAGCCTCTTCCCCTCCTCCCACAACATGTGATGGCTACAACAACTACTTATTATCATAAAAACATTATCAGAAAAGTTGCTGTGGCTTTAGCTTTCTAGTGTGTGATTCAGCAGCTAAGAATGATGAGGACCTGGCTTCAGACAGTGCTTTGCGGTCACTAGCAAGTGTTCTGCCTCCTATGGCCTGAAAAAGTCTATATTTCATCCACTTTCTAATTTTAGGTCTTCAAACACTGTGCAGAAATAGATAAATAAGTATCTATTTATTTGTCAATGGCTAAATCGAAAAATCTCTCTCCTTAGAGATTTTCTTTAGTGGTTTTCTCAGAGAGAATCACTGTATACCAGCAAATGGAAAATACATTTTTAATAGGAATATGAAAATCATCTGAAAATTAATAGGTAAGAAGCTGCAACAAAGTACTGAGAGCCTGTCAGGGAGGGCCAGGGCAGGGCTGTGTGTCGCCTGCGGAGCAGTGGAAGGGAGCGTGCAAGCCATCATCAACAGGTCACAGAGGGAATCACATAGGGCATAAAAATGAGGGATTTTAAACTGCACCTAGAAAAGAAGGGGAAGCCAATGGTGTTTGAGCAGGAAAGTATTGTATGTATGAGGTTTTATTTTTTATGAAAATTTCAAAATAGTGTTTAATGATTTTTCATGTTGACATACTGAGTCAGTTAAAAACACAGCACCACCAAAATAAAGCCCCATGGATGCGCAACAGGAGATGTGTCTTATCTGTAGAAACTGAATAAACAAAGCACAGGAAAGCACAAAGTAGAGTGCAGAGAGAGGGAAGATAATTCAAACCTCCATTCTCTACCAAGCAAAGGACTCGCCTGCTGTGTGGCTCTACACCTGGATAACAGGGTGACAGGGACTGTACCCAGCCCTGACTGGGGGCTTAGCAGTGCAGCACACAGAGGACTGAGCAGAGAGAGAGGCAGCACATGAAAGAGCATCAGGTGAGCCTGAGCAGAGCCAGTGACACAATCTGCGCTCCTCCCGGGGCTTTAGCTTGAGCTTCCAAGCAGATCACCCACCTAGTTGTCTTTGGGACGACAACCAGTCACAGATATACTTCCACCAGACACTGGCACAACCCAACACTCTGTGTGTAAAGGGAGCCATGAGGTGCTAACATCAGGAAAGAATAGAGCATCTGATTAGGGACAGAATAGGCACGAACTTCAGAACAGCGCGGAGGCAGAGCAAAATCCTTAAGAGCTGCAGAACTCTGTAAGCAGAGAACTTGGTGTAAAAAGCCACAGAAAGAAGACAGCATCAGCAAGACAGCTCCAAGAGGGAGAAAAACTCCTCAACAGGAACAAAGTGAGAGTGACATTAACTGAGAACCTACTAGGCAGGACAGAGAAAGGAAAATTACAGCAGTAACGAATAGAAAGAAGAATACTTCTGGGAGGCCCAGGCTGCAACAGGTTTTAAAGAATACGGGAAAGCACAACAGATGAAATTAATTACTGTCAAAAATAGAAACGTGTGGTCTGGGGACTCGCCCAAAGCAGGGGGTCAGAATGGTGCCGAATGGTCTGGGGCAAAGGTGAACAAGGTCTGGTTTCTAGAAACATTGCTGAGTCTGTCAGGATGAAGAGGGCTGAGGAATCTGAAGGCACGTTCAGGTTTTCTTTTGTGGATCCAGCTGGAGATATCTCATAACTCACCTTACCATACTGTTACTGCATGTCAGTAGAACTAATCATGCTTTAAGGTGAGAGCAGGCTCTGCAAAGTAACTGACCAACTCCTGGGGATTTACTACAAAGGTGAACCAGCAGCAGGGCAAGAGGAGGAGATGAAATATTCTTTAAGGCGTGGGAGGTTGTGGGCACTTGCCACATCCCAGGAGATATTCTTCCTAACCATTTGCCTGTTTTTCCCATCTTCCCTCCTCCCTGTGATATTTTCATGCCATCTACAGCTCTTCTCCCAGGCAACCTCTATTTCTATACCATGTCAACCATAGCAACCATCTCATTGCTCCCTAATTACACATACTGCCTCACTTTTATGCTAAAGAGCAATTTGATACCTCGGCCATTTTAGAACCACTAATTGAAGTTGCAGATGTTCACTCTGGAAACAGCTGTATCTATTTCCAGAAGTTACTGCCCCTCAACTGGAAGTTATAGCACTGAGAAAACAGATAAGGTGAGCACTGCTACCTAGCTTGCCAGGTGCAAGATTGGCCATGAAAGGTTCTGTTCTCTGCAGCAGCTTTGCTGACTCATGCTGGCCTTGCATCCTTCTGCTGTGGAACAGCATGTGGCATTCACTGAATCAGGAGTGCAGTCCTGCACAGGGATATGGCCTCCAGCTGTGAGGAGCTTCTTAAATGTCTCCAGCTAAATACACGAAAGGAAACCTAAACACACCTTAAGACACCCTCTTACCTGGTGCCCTCACTCCACCAACCCCTGGCAGATTTATTATAGCTGGTCCCTTTGGACACCAAATTAATGTTTCCCCTTCTCGTGTCAGTGGTACTTCAGCTGGGAGTTGCTGCCAATCACTGAAAAGAGGTGCCACAAAACTGCTCCCATTGGCACTGAGGCAGATGCCTTCAGGCTTCAGGGATGAAGACTCCTGTAAGACACAAAGTTGGACAGCTTACGATCTCTTAATTTTAGTAAGAATACGCACCCAGGACATGTGTTCTTACCACCAGAACATAGCACAGATTGATGAAAAATCCGTGTTTCTCCTGGTTTTGAAGTATCTAGGTAATGCTGGCTGACTTGGAGGTACAGCTCATGATCCGTCCTATTTCTCTCTCTTTTTTTTTGTCATTTGGACAACTGATCAATATGACACATGTAAGCAAACTGCCTGAGGCAGGGACAACTTAACTGTATAAAAGACGGGATGGCTGAAGATACAAGGAAATAATTCTGAGATTTCCTCCTGTTTGCCTACTGAGATGCCAAATTTCTGACAAGAGGCTCCTGCTTCTGATTTACAGCAACTGCTCAGAATCCTAAAATCTCCTTCCTATTCTGTACTGTTAACAGTCTCATTCCAAGTCACTTTTCTTCTCTCCCTTGCTTGTTTTGAGGATGACCTGCTGAATGTCACCTCTCTTTAAGATACAGATATTAAACCAGCTATGGACTCTGAGCGGCTGGAGTGGTTGGTAAAGTGAAGGGCTGTATTCTGCTAGCCCTTGAAAAAAAGCAGCTGTTCTCTGCCAACAATTTTCTTTGATGCATCTTAATTTTGCACTCTTGGATCTAACTGCCTCTTGACAGATCCTCTGCATGGTCTGGGTTCCTGGGATTTGGTTTACAGCGTGGACTACAGTGATAATGAATGGGATACAGAAAGATATTTCGAAGTGCAGAACTTCAAGGCTTCCTGTCCCTTCTGCCAGCAAACACAGGGCCTGTCCATTCAGCACTGAAGGGAGAGGCACTTGGGAGCAGCCAAGGAGGTTCTAGCAGAGTAGCCTGGGACATCTTCTCTCTCGATACTGGTGACAAGTCCACTCAGTCACTGCCTTTCACCAGTCTGCCTGAGCTGAGCTCACTCAAGTCTTAATTCATCACAGGAGGCCCTGCTTCCTAATGCCACCCCATCCAGCCAGGTCCCTTTCAGCTTGCAGATTACACAGTGGAATTAGGGACTGAATTTACTGACTGGGGAGAAAAGACTGGAAGAGGCCTCCAACACCACAAACCCTTCTTTCAGGGCCTCTCACTCATTCAGCTCCCTCAAAGCCATGCAAGCACAGGACCCTTCCATGCTCCCATGCCTCCTTCTTTCTTAACAATGGTCTTTGCCTTTGAATAGGGACCAACAGCAAGAAAGAAAACACATAACAGTTAAAACACAAATCTAGCAACCAGGAATTGGGCCAAAACACACATTGCACTCATACTTAACAGCCTGCAAGCTGGTTCTTCAGAAAAATGTCACACAGACCAAAGCCACAGAGAACCACCCTATCCAATGCTTTAGGAGTCATATTTGAGTGAGGCCGTTTACTTATTACATGGCCTAGCCATGTCTGTATTTCTGTTAAGTACTGCAACTTAACTTACTCCTCTTAATTCATTTTAGTAAGCTTTTCAGAACATAGATCTAGTCACCCAGAAGGTAAATCGTTGGCTTCTTGCCAATTTCTCCTCTAAGAGAGCTATTAGCATCTTGAGTGCCTGATGACAGACCAACATTCTTCAAACAGCTTTCAAAAGGGAGGTACTAATGGCCTTTTCCTTCTAGTTTTTCTCCCTAATTATTTAAGAATTTGACACTGGAGCTTAATAGAGAACGGACAGGTGAGATCTCAGTGAAATAAAAGGTTAGCAAAGTGCAAAAGCAATTAACTGAATTTCTTAACTTGAAGGTCAACAGAGGAAGCCAGTTTTGCTGTCATGGGTTTTTAAGACAATACATTTGTAGCTAGAGCACATTGTGAAAAACAGCACCAAACTTTTACAGCCGAGGCAGGTTCTAGTAAACTGCCAGAGACTTCAGTGCTTTACAAGAAGGTGCATGAACGACAGTAACATGTGCAAAGAGACACACAAGTTATTCAGTAGCACATATTGATAACAGACGTGCATGTTGAATCCTACCCCTCTGTGACTTACTTGCCTCCTTCCATTGGCAATTCTCAGCTTTCATTTGCTTAGAGGAAACACCCAAGCCTTTACTTTCAAAAGCAAAGAAAGGGTTCACTAATTTCTTTCCAGACACAGACACTGGGATGATGATGCTTTTCAGAAAAGCAGAAATTAATCGAAATTGCATTCCTGATTAAAAAAAAAAACAAACCAACAACCCAACCCAGTACTATTCTATACATTTGAGAGATTGGTCCAGCAAGACTTCAAGGGCTGTTTCAGGAGAACTAAGAACCTGCTGGCCAAGGAGATCGCTGTTAAGGTTAATTTTTGAATAAAGCCTCAGAAGGACAGAAATTTCCTCAAGAGCTGGATACACAACTAATTTTGCCATTAGCACTAACTTTTGAGATGCTGGAGAGGAAGGCAGGAGAGAAGGAAAACTGATCTGAAGCTACCAGATTTTTACAAGTAGAAATTTGTCTCCATTTCTTTAGTGTGAAGCAAAAGTAAAAACAAGCCACAGAGCTTAGGCACAGCAAAGCCTGAACTGACAAAGACTACTTTTTGTGTGTCCAGCCTGCACTGTCCCGCTGTGATAATCCCAGCTCCCTCCACATTCCCTGCAGTTCACTGCCATATTCTCAGCTCCATTTGTGAGCCAAAACTACCAACTGTGCAAGTGGCAGCATGCTCAGAGACAGCCATAGGCTGATGGCCGGTTTGTGAGCAGGGACTGCAGGACAAACAGATCTGTACTGTCCCACTGATGGCTCCGATTCAGATCACTCAACTGTCCCACCAATTTTCACAAAACTGGTAGAAACTTGGTACTTTTAATGCTTTAGTAGAAGGAAAGTGTTTACTGCAGACAAACACAAAATGTGTATTTGTAAGAAGAACTCATATCATGCAACCAAACACCCCTAAGGGGATGGAGAAAAAAATAATACAAACCGAGAAGTTAGAACAAAACTAGTTCAATACTTTCTCTAGTCTTTCCTGTCAACAGCTACTAGGCTTGTCCTGGAGTCCAGAAAACCAGTTCAGCATTTCTGAGGGGAAAGAAAAATAAATCTTTTTCCATCTTAGTAAATTCTCCCCAGAGAACAAATACTTATAAGCATTCATTTAAGCATAACTTGCTCTCTTTTCTCCCATACACAGGTTGGGCTGATGGAGAGTATCATCTCTAGTCCCTTTCTTCCCCAGGTACTTTTGCCTAACAAGCACTTCACCGGCTGGCAGATACTCCCTGTGTTTTGAACTAGCTACTACTGTCAGACCACTGTGTGCTAACCAGACAATCTCAACTGCTTTGGGCTCCCACAGCATCTCCTCTCAAGGGCCTGGAGGCCTCTCTCTTCTGCCCATAAAGGAGCAGTGGAAAGTCTGTGATAATGACAGTAGTACCCTGTGCTAGAAGTAGCACCCACTAAGATCTCTATATTCAGATGCCTATCAGAAGGATGTATTACTGGATCCTTACCTGCTTCTGAGTTTCTTCTTCCTGTGCAAGATGCAGCTATCGCAGGAGTTACCTAGGAAGGTCTGCGTATGAACATGTACAAAGAGCACAAACCATGTCCATAGAAGATCATGCTGAGGGATGCCCCTTCTGCCCTTACCCCTATGTCCAGCCATGCCCCTTTGACTGAAACACACTGCACCTCTTGTTCACATACACGTGGCTTCCCCACTTTCAGCAAAGAGCTGGCAATTGCTCACCATGCTCCTGTGGTCCATTGTCCATTTACCACCACCTCTGCTGAGGATGTGACTCAGGTATGCCAGCACCACAGACATGAGGGAGACTGGCAAAAAGACATGTCAGGACATAGACTGTTTTGTCAGGAAAGAAACTACTGCAAAGCTACACATGTCTCTGTCTGCAGAACGGGAGTAGGGTAGAGGATTTGACAGCCTTGCCTTGCCAGATTGCGGGAAAGGAAAGCCTGCATTCAATAACTACTTGCTGGAGAAAGTGTAAGGACAGACATGCGGGCTAGATGCAGCCAACCAGTATGAAGCCATCAGGGAGACAGGGAGGGTACCGACCTCACACAGCAAAAGGCCCCCTGCTCCATCAGAAGAAAGAGGAATCCCTGTCATTCTGGAACAGTGCCCAGCCTGCAGGGCTTTTCACAGCGGAACCAGAGCTACTTGGAATAGAAACAGCCTCGTCTCTGAGATCAGAGAGTTTAAACTGGAGCTTGTTTTTTCTGCAGTCATAAGCCAGCAGGCACCAGCTGCAGAATTTGCCGCAGTGTGTGTGTGCGCGCGTGTTTCTGTGTGTGTGAGTGTGCAGCAGCCACGCTCCTCCCCTCCAACCTCACTGTGTGATCAATGATACATTGATCACAGCTCCCTCCTTTTTCGCCTCCCTACATCACTGACAGTCCCAGTCTGATTGCTCTCAGCCCCCTCTCTTCTTTATTAAGAAAGCTTTTGTTGGCCTCACTACTGACTTCTTTTCATTGCTCCCTCTCTGGTTAATGAGGTTTGCTTCTTCTGTTTCCCCCTCTTACCCAAAACAGGAGAGTCTGACAGATATTCATGGTCACATACCCTGGTCTGTGCAAAGTGCTTCTAGCTCCCATTCTAGCTTCTCTAGCTCTGGACACTGGAAATAAAAGGCCCTGTTTTGAAATACTTCAACGCGTTTCAGCATTAGCATACAGATAATTTAACATTTTTAGCAAGATGTCTACTGGTGGCAACACTAACAGATGCCAGACATACCCTATGAAAATAGAACCCCGTGTGTCTGTGACTGCAAAGGTGTCATCATCACACAGTACCACTGGCAATGCAGGAGAGCTAATGATAAAGGGACCGCTGGCTCCTTATCCCTCTGTGCTACGTGGCAGTACAGCGAGGCGAAGGATGACAAAGGATCACTGCTAGGAAAAAGAAAGCACTTTGCTATTCTCATTTCTTAAGCACGAAGTCCCTCCCCATAGCCTACTAGGACGAAAATCAGCTTCAAGCTTGGCCACATCCCCTCTCTGCTGCCCTTGAAAGGCTGCATCACTCACGTTTTACAGGAACCTTCCTTTTTTCCTCCCCCACTAAGTGGACCCATTTGGATGCTTTTTGGCTTCCTGCAGTGGAAGAATGTAGTGTTGAGAAGCTTGAAGCCAGACTTCAGCTACTTCAAGACTACTCATGTGTGGGCGTGCAGCACCAAAGGAAAGAGAAATTGCAAAAGGGGCCCAGCCCTGTGTCTCTCTTCCATGGAATTAACAGCATGACAGTCCACCTTAACAACCCTCCCCCCTTCTGCCTGGCATTAGCCTCATTCCAGCATCAGCACAGAGCGGAACAGTGATACAGACATTAATAGTCTTTCACCAAGCCTTGCCCAAAGGCATCATCTGTGAGGTGCTTTGTGCCACCTCCTCCCTTCTCCAGCAGCACACTATCTTCAGGGAAGACCATACTGGGATAAACCATAGTGCTGCAGGACTCCTTAAGTCCCTGACAGGCAGAATATTTTCTCCAGATTCTTCTCTAGACCTATCTTCATACATCACTCTCTGTGCTTGAGCTAAAGACACAAGTGCAACAAACAGCTGAGCAGCTGGGGAATTCGAGTTCTGTTCCTATACTCGGGCACAAACAGCTGACAAGGGGCGAAGTCCGCAGATTATAAAAAAACCAAGCTCCATCTGCAGCCACCTTCCCCTCTTGTCACTAGTCCCCCTGAATCGTCAGTCGCCCCCTACTCAAACGGTATCAAATTCCAAGCCAAGAAAACCGCACCCGCTATGACCGCTCCGCGCAGGTGCGTCTCCATCACTTGCGCCTCTGCCAGGGCTGCGTAGCCCCAGCAGCTCATTGGGACAGCGCAGAGAGCGCAGAGCCCAGCCAGGGCTGAGTCCGCTTGCCGTCACCGATATCCCCCGCTACCTCCCCCGAACGGCCCGTCCAACCCGGCCGACCACTGTCCTCCAAAGCAACGAGCAGCATCCGACCGCGAACAAAGCGCCGCCGCCTCCATCCCGCACCCCGCGGCACTGGGGGCTCCTCACTCCCGAAAGCCCCGGCGCCCCCGCTGCCCGCCCCAGGCCAGTGGGAAGGAAGGGGCACCTACCATCGTGCCCGGGGAGCGGCGCCGATCGGCTGCCCGGAGTGCGGCGGATGCGCCGGCACGGCCCGGGCTGCGGCGAGCGGCTGCCTTGTCACGGTGGCGGGGAGGAGCCGCCGCGCCCCCACCCCGGTGCGCAGGGCGTTTAACCCTCTGCGGGCCGCCGAGCGCCCGCACCGGCAGCCCTGGGACTCGCCACTCCCGTGGCCAGCCCGCTGCGGCTCCGGCGCTCGGGCGGAGTCCGGGCAACGGCGAACACCGGGACCCCGTCCCGCGCTCCAAAATACCCGGCCCAGTTCAACCCCCATCCGCGCCCCGAAGTACCCTGCAAGGGTAAAACCCCGACCCGCGCTTCGAAATACCCGGCGCGGGGGTCAAACCCTGGCCAGTGCGTGCCGGTGCTGGCTGAACGTTTTTTCTCAACACCCTACCATCAGGCTGCTCCTCACGGGCTGCCCAGAAGGGTGCTCCCCATCCCACCTGGCAGGGCTTCGGCTTAAGCGACTCTTAAACTGGAATCTCGCGCCGGGCTCCAGCTCCAGAGCAGCTCCTCCAGTTAAAGACGAGCAACACGAACCACCCGGCACAGTCCTGGCCACCCGGGCGGGAACAGACGTGCCTGGCACCACACACCAGCACCTGGATGCTGGTGCACAGGGATGGGTCAGCAGTGACCTCGGATCCCACTGGACAGACAACGAGCTCGAATGAGTGAGGCAAGAACAGGAGACTTGTTTCCAACACTGTTTTCAGATAAATGTTTGTTTTCCAAGAACCTCGCAACTTGTTTCATAACCAGCAGTGTCCAGCCCATTTGACCTCCATGGCACTTGCAGAGAATTGTGCCTGCTCGTTCCTGCTCTGCTGGGCTCAGGTCTCCCAGTACAGCACTGAAATTACTCCATGGCGTGCTAGTCGGCAATAGTGATTTTTTTTTCCATAGCAAGATCTGAAGCCACTCTCAGTGCCCTGCTTGCCTTACACATGATCCCAGCTTACTTCTAGGTTCCAGAATTAACTGTGAAAGCTGGAGATGTCCTGTCTGCCCCACAGCAAGTCCCCTGCTCAGTGATTTTTCAAGACACAATGGAATGCTCAGGAATAAAAATATCCCAGAATTTGTTATAAGTTTTAAAAATTAAAAAAAAAAATTAAACCTTCTGTAACTTTCAGATTATGCCGATCAGTGGCAAATATTTGTGAACCTCAGGAAAAATTACCACACTGGAATCAAACATCTTAGATTTCTGTATGTTTCATGCAGGTAACATATCCTCATCTTAACACCCTATTTAAGAAGACCAAAGGTTAAAAAATTCTCAAGGGACAAACTATTAAAAAATAGCTCCATGCTATGGGAAGTGCTGAGCTGCTTCACTACATCTGTCATGTCCCAGACTTCTGCCTGACAGTTCTAACACTCAGACAGTGACACCAGCAACTTGCTGATGCCAGTCAGTCAGCTGTGGTGACTGGGAACCCCTCCTAGTGGGCTAGAATGTGCCCCACACAGATCTGGAGCATGTTTCTTCTAACAGTGGTGCTGGTAAGAACCTCCTTCACCATGGTAAAAAACAGCATCAGGATAACATCTGCCAGCATCCACTGAGAACACAAATTCAACGTTAATCTTAGTGGTGCCCAGGTCCCTCCAAGTCCTTTTAAAAAGTGTTGCATGTTCCAGGTTGGCTTTCTTTTTCTTTGGTAGCCTGAAGACATTTATGTTGATCCTTAATATAATAAGTGTGGAATAGCATATTCAATCTAGATTTAGAAAAAGTTTTAGCCACCAGTCAGCAAAAGCTTACTGATTTCCATGAAGTCACAGAAGAGCATATATATTGTAGTGTCCTCCCTGTACGATACTACCCCTGCACATGACACAAGTGGACTGGTTCCTCCCTAATTGCTTTTTTTTCCCCAGATGTATACAGGCTGTATTTGCCCCTCTCCTATCCCCTTAAAATGAATACATTACCTTTGCTGTCCATGCTTCCACCGTCCTCTGCTCATCATCCCTTCAGATTCGTTTTCTCATCCCCTGTGCATCACAACAGACATTCTTCAAAACAGGGTCATTGTCATCACCCATTGTGCTTGTCATCCCACTATAACCAGGATAACACAAGCTGGAGAGATTTGCACAGTCAAAGTGAATAAGGAGTCAAAAGTAAAGAGTCAAGTAAACAGGCAAGGATGCAGATGAAAGCCAAACATGCAGTCCCCATGCTTAAAGATGCACAAGGTGAGGAAAGGATTTCACCTAGAAGGTACTGCTATGCAGCAGTGCTGAAGACAAAGCAGGAGGATGTATTTGTTACTCCTGCTTCATATAAACCAGGCTTCTTAATATTGAACATCATCCACTTCACTGCCCAGGTGGTAGCCCAGGGACAATTTCATCCCTTGGGCAGTTCTTCGGGACTTTCCAAATAAACCCACAACACTGAGACATGTCTGTCACTTCAGAGAGCAGTGCCACTGGTGCAGGTAGGGAGGGAGGGGGGTAGCATAGCCTTGGTCTAGAATTGATCTATGTTGGAAATTGCACTGCCACTAGTAGATTTTTCAGAGCACTCCAGGATGACAGCTCATACTGCACTCCCAGGAAGGGCACACATCTCAGGCCATTTCATACAGTGACATACAACTCTGCAGCCTTTTCCTTTTCTACATCCATTGCAACAGTGACCAAATTTCGCCCCTAGCAGGATATTTAGAGCAGGAAGATCTCCTTCTGTATTTTTTTATATTGATACAGTCTATTTCAAGCCACAAAATAAGATTTTATGTCTAATTAGGACATTTCCTGATATTAGTAATTGTTCCAAAATCTGTTCCTGTTAACAGTCATACAAGTACACTTTTAAGCATGAACTAGTCTGATGCCCGTAACTGGGTTAAAAGCTTTTGAATATACAAACAGGCCAATTTATCTTCTTCCATGATCTTGTTTTATACGGAAACGACATTGTTTCATTAATATTGTGGCATGCTCTTATTTTGTTTGCATCAAAATCTTTTTTATGCCATAAAAATTCAGCATCTTCCAATTGCTGTTGAGAATTGACATCAGAAATAGCTATCTCTATGAAATTAGCGCCTGAAGGCTGATGCATCTATTGTCTCTAATTTACCTCTCACTTTCCACTCTTGGTTACATGTTCAGGCCACAGCAAACTGGAATGCATCTTTTTGTACTTTGCAAGTGTTTTTTAACAAAGAAAAGTCACTGATGAGGTATAGTGGTTTTCACAAAGCACAGTTCTTTGGTATATGTGTACTGCTTGACCAGTAAGACACTTTTCAAACCTGAAGAGGTTCTTAAAGCAGCTGCTGCCTTTACCCCACACCTGTTATAGAAGGGGCCTAAGAAGCCTCCTGCACGCGTGTTCTTTGAGGCAGCCCTCCTGCCTTCATGAGCAGCTAATCGTTGCAGATAATCTCTTTTTAGCTTGTGAAGAAAACAACAAACTATCATTTAACGAAAAGTTTAAAAATAGTCATCAAAAGCAGAAGAAAAAGGGCACTAACAAGGAAGGCGCTCACCGATCTTCAAGGCTCTTCCAGTTCCTAAAAAGAGGGCACTGAGCTTCTAGTTTCAACTTCCACCTTTCTAAAGCCATGGAGACCTACAGAGCTATGATCAGGAACATTTCCGTTTCTTCAGTCTGCCAGGAAATCAGGAGATTTGTCTCACAGTTACAGGACCTCACGGAACAGGCACCAGAACCAGTACTGAGGTGAGGCTCATTGATGTTCAATTCCAAACACCATTCAAACATGGAAATAAAGACACTATTATTCTCTGATGCAAGGATAGATTTATTTCAGCTACTGAATTAGAAAAGAGAGGTGGAGCTTTTCCAACTTATGCTAAAAAAACCCAAACCACTTTTGTCCATCTCGTCAAACAGACAACAGTCACCAAATCACTATGGTTTGAAACAAAGATCCCGTCTTTTGGCTGAAGAATTCTCTTCCCTGTCCACATGGCTTTGAAAAGGCCTCAAAGCATCCTGTGATGTTAAGAGTAGTTCCTTTCTGACTAGGATATGGAATTAAATATGGAATTAAATTGTTAACAATGCGAACACTTATTTCATCACTGCACACCTGAGTCAGTATCACATTGTCAGGAATGTTCTGGATCATAAATTTTAAGAAGCTATAGACAGGCTCTTCCCTCAGGCTAGCATAAATATGAAGTCTCTCCTTAAAATGTTTTCCTGTTATTTTCAAAGCTTAGGTTGGAGCCAGGGACACATCTCCATGTTTTTCTCTACTGTGATGTTTAAAACATTTTTATACGAGTAAAGGCTGTGTCTGTATGAAGTATGAGATCTCCAAAACTATAGCTAAAGCATAAGACTTACAATGACTCTAGAGATCATGCTTCTCTGAACAACAGCTCTGAACTGCCCACTGTCTTAAACTCAAATACATTTGATTTTCTTCCCAACTTTAGGCCAAAAGCTTTAATAAGAGAAGAAATTCTAATGAAGAATATACTATCTTCTGTAAAGTCTTGGGACAAAGAATAACCATGGCCTGACCCAGCCTGAGCAGCCCAGGCATTAAATTTGAGTTAAATATATTTATTTCCCCACACTTCTGTGTGAAAAGCAGAGTTCTGAACGGCACAGACTCGAACCTCTCCGTTAGTATGCATGCCAGCTTCTGAGTTCTCCTTGCACACGGCTCTTACCACTGCACACAGGACAGAGAAAAACTGCTGAGAAGAACAAGGATTTATCTGCATTTGTCCTCTTGGAAGATTTTTTTGCTTTGACTATCCAGTTACTGACTTCCACAGGTTATCTGCTTTCAGTCAACCAAAAGAACCTATGACTTGTTCAAGTGTTAGGCAAATCACTTCTAAAATCCTCTTGACTATCTTCATTTCTGTCTAGGTACAGCAATTTTTACTCTTCTACAGGCTTTACTAGGATATTTCTAAAGGATACTTGTTTTTGCTGAGTACTGCATCTTTCTCTGCAACTGTTTAGTGAGGCTTCCCTACTTCCTATCTCCTTTCTTATTTACAGATATTTGTATCTTTTTAATCTCTCTGGTTGCTTAAATTCTGACTAAATGTTTGTTTCATATTTTATCAAGTTTTCTTATTTTTAAATAACCATTTCTGAAATGCAGTGACAACCCTTTGGTTGTCTGTATAGTTCTATTTAAAGGAACCTTTGATCTCTAAATTAGTTTATTCTTTCAGCTGCTCTGCAGGTCCAATACAGTTACATATTTAGGCTCCTCTTCCTTAATTTGAGAATTACATTTTCATCTTTATAATGCTTCAGGGCCCAAGGGGTGATTATCATCTGAGCTATTGAGAATTAGCAGCTCTAATGTGGAATTTTGCAAGTTTAAAGGTGGATAGCCCAAGTCATCCATTCCATTTATTTTTGTATCATTTTATTCACTAAATAAGGTTTTATTTTTGTGGTAATAGCATCCCTAATGCAGGTCCACAGAGACTGTCAGCACCTGCTACCAGCCTCTTTTCCAATTCCTACTTTAAACAAATTCATGAACCCTGTGAGTTTTCTGCGCCAACATTCTGGTCCCTCTTGTCCCAGAAAATAAGGTTTTAAAAATGGTGATCCTAATTTAACTCAGCAACTGAAAGCTTTAGGGAAAATGACAGAAGACGACCTGCCTAGAACTCTCGGTGGAAAGGATAAAGAGGTTTATAAATCAAGGCTGTGAAAGTGGAGCAAACATGAGCAGTACTAAAAAGCCAGAAGGAACCCAAAGAGAAGGACTGAGGCAAATCCCAGAGCACAGTGAGAACAGCAGTGTGTCTCTGTACGAGTGCAGCATGACTCCTTAGCACTCAGAAGAGTGGCAATGAGGGAAGAGGACCAGGATCAAATCCCAGTGATTTCCTAGTGACACTGGGATAAAACCTTAGTGTTTTCCTAATTATGCCAAGTTCAAGGAAAGTCTTCTTCAAAAGTGTTTCCAATAAGCAGCATACATCTACCTGAAGAGAAACCCATGCCTTCTACCAGCGCTGGAGTTGGCTGTACTTCTCAGCAGTCTGGGCCAGGGCCAGCAACTGCACCCAAAGGCATGCACACAGAGCAAAGTTTTCTATATCTCCCCACAGACACAGAGAGCAAAAGAGAAGGGACGAGAGAAGTCTGTCACTGAAAGAAAGTCAGGTAATCAAGGCAATGTGAGAGAAGCTACAAGAGCCAAAACCTGGTGCAAGATTACTCTTCCTGCAGAGGGTATTTTTAATTTTTTTCTTTCCAGACATGTCTAACTGCCTCAGATCAGAATCCTTCTCTGAAACAGACAGTAATCTCTTGTAAAAGGTACCAGCTGCCCCAAGAAGGGTTGGATTCCTGGGAACCTGCTGTTTTAACTCTGTCTCCAACACCCGAAGGGAGGCCCAAAGGCTGTTAACATTCTTACAGAGCACAGTGTCAGGCCAGAGGCACTGATTCAGCAGGTGCCCTGTCAGTTGTCCAGGCAGCAGATGCCATGCTGCTCTACAGACAGGGCACTGGTAGGACAGCTCGACAAAATCACAGCAGTATCCCAGGAAAGAGGCAACAAGCTTCAGTGGCTACAGTGAAGATGATGCAAATAGCAGGCAGGAGCTAAGCCTGACAGAGAAAGGCCAGGAAGAAGGTAGAGTGGGATTTAGAATTAGCAGTGGCACAAGTAAAATTTCCAAGACACCATAAATTCGGGAAAGTTGACAACACTCTGGATATACTGCCATGTTTACATGACTGGGTCAATGACTGTTGAGGACTTGCTTAAAAAAAAAAAAAAGGTACTTTTTTATTTACCCATACCAGGGGTTGATCAACATAACTGGTCTACTCTGGCCTCCAATTGGAGGTCTGGAGACACACCATCTATAACGCTGCTGCTGCCTTTGAGAACACACGCAGGATCACCATCGAGGAGAAAAGACAACGCAGAAAGAACCGTGTCTTGCCGACACCACCTAAGGAGTCTTTCTGCTGTGCCTTTTGCAACTGCTCTTGTCTACCTCGTATTGGCCTTTTTAGCCACCAGCACGCTTGTAGCAAATGTGGGTAGAGCTCTCCCCAGATCTTCGTTCGCGAAGCCCAGCCATGAATAGAACGTTAGTCCCTCCCAACTAGTGCTAGTAAATTGTGTGTATGTTTGGGATGTTATGGTTACTAGTTACTTTCTGCTTATAAGACCTGCTAGTCAAGAAAAATAAAAAATATGAGAAATAGGCAAATTTCTTTAGAGATAGATCAAACAGGACGACCATTTCAGGCACTATTCCTTCTTGGGTTTATGCTCTCCTGTATGATGAGATCAGCACTGCAGCACATGCTTTCCTGCAAGGATGTATCTCAGTTGAAACCAGAGAGGGAAACCAAATGGAGGAGGGGGGAGAAGGAAAAAAAAAATAAAATCAATAACCACTTTGAATTATTCATCCCCGTGAAAGAGGAATAAAAATACAAGCAAATGCCATCTTCATAACAGTAATCCCAGGAGAATTTTCTTTATAGGAGTCTAACTGTCTACTGCAGGTTTTTCTACAGAATCATTAGAACTCACTAGAATTTTAAAGGCAAAGAAGAAGGATTAGGTCAAACACAAACCATTCACTTACCTGACGGCAAATTGCAAATAGCCATTACCAATTTCCACAATAGCTACTGTCTAAGTGAAGGCAGACAAAATTCAGAATAGGCCTCAGTTTACAAAAATCTGAATAAAACAAGTGGGGTCAGGTCATCTGAAAGAAATACATCATTGTCCTATTATGTTGTTCAGAGATCTTTTCCTTTTTGTTTTTTTAACTATCAGAAATTTAAGTCTCATCCAGCTCAACTGTCCTAAAACGTTCTACAGATAAAGACCAATATCACTGGGGAAACCTCTACTGTTTTACATGGATTCAGAATGCATTCCACCAAAGCCATTTAACAAAGGCCTGAGAAGTCCAAAACATTGAGTTATTCCCAAGCTACTACCTCAAGGACAGCCCAGACTTAGTCTTTCTTTTAAAAAGAAAACAAAGAAAAATATTCACATCTACCAGAACACAAAGTACTAAAGAAAACAAAACAACAAAATATGCTTGTTTTACATTGTGTCCTGAAGAAAGGTCCAACCCTTCCCCAATGATCTCATCATTATTTTCCCTTTCTATCAAATTAAAGGGTTAATCTCTCAAGGTCCATTCAAAGAGATCATGACCCCTCAAATCACTCTGTATGACAGACAGTACAGCAGGACTGGCTCAGCTCAATGTACTCCCTCTGTCCTTGAAGGATAAAAGAGATTGTTCCAGGACAAACCCAGTTATTCTTTGCCTCTGTATGCACTTCAAGATTTTGAATTCCATGAACTGCCAACAACATTTAACCACAAGGTCTGGTTTTAGAAGCACGAGTAATAATTTAATGGGGCAAGTTCTAACTTTAGAAATCACGACTGTGGTGATTTCAACTCTAGGAGCTTTGAGCGAAGAAACTTGCAAAATGGGAAAGTTAGTTATCCATGGAGATAAAGTGCAAAAAACCAAGGAAAAACCTCACCAAGCATTATATCTGTCTGTGTCATGTATAAGGACTAATTCTTAGTAGAAAATAACTGCATTGGTTTATTTCTAGTTGAATAATTGTATCAACAGAGTCTGGTTTGTGAAGACACTCTCAAATAAGCATGTGTGCATCAGGAATTCCCCCACTAGCATGGTACTGACAGCTTTGCCAGCAGCTCCCACACACACCAGTCCTAAGGGAGGATGGGAGAGGGAGCAGGTCGACCACAGCAGTGACCTGTACTGGCTCAGCTTTCCACTACAGCAGTCTCACTGCCCCTGCAGCAGAGGAGCCCCATATAGAACATCTATGGCAGAAAGCTTATTCTCTACCATTTCCCCCCATGACAGCAGGAATTCTTGGCTATGTTGAATATTTTCCTTTAATTAACATGTGTGCCTGTAGTACTCTGTTTAGGCACAGTCCTCTTCATAAATGACTCAGGTTCTGCACTCAAAGGGATACTGAGTAAGTTTGCTGATGATCCTAAACTGAGAGGAGCTGTTGACTCCCTCGAAGGCAGGGAGGCCCTGCAGAGGAACCTTGCCAAATTAGAAGGCTGGGCAATCACCAGCCATATGAAGTTTAACAAGGACAAGTGCTGGATTCTGCAGCTAGGGTGAGGTGACCCTGGATGTACAGACAGACTGGGGAATAAGAGGCTGGAGAGCAGCTGTGGGAAGGGACCTGGGGGTCCTGGTCGATGGCAAGTTGGATATGAGTCAGCAGTGCCCTGGAAGCCAGGAAGGCCAACCATGTCCTGGTGGGCATCAGGCAAAGCATCGCCAGGTGGGCAAGGGAGGTGATGGTCCCACTCTGCTCTGCACTGGGACAGCCTCACCTCAAGTCCTGGGGCCAGTTTTGGGCACCACAGTATAAGAAAGATCTAAAGCTGTTAAAGAACATCCAAAGGGGAGCTACAAAGATGGTGAGAGGCCTTGACAGGGAGCCATATGAGGAGCAGCTGAGGGCACTTGGTCTATTCAGCTGGAGGAGACTAAGGGCAGAGCTCATCAGGCTCTCAAAAGGGGAAGCAGAGGGCCAGGCACCGATCTCTTCACTCTTGTGATCCGAGGGAACAGTTGGAGCTGTGTCAAGGGAGGTTTAGGTTGGATATTAGGAAAAGGTTCTTCCCCCAGAGGGTAGTTGGGCACTGAACAGGTTCCACAGGGCAGTGGTCATGGTCCCAAGGCTGCCAGAGCTCAAGGAGCATTTGAACAACATTCTCAGGGACATGGTGGGACTGTTGGGGATGTCCTGTACAGGGCCAGAAGCTGGACTTGATCTTTGTGGGTCCCTTCCAACTCAGGAGATTCTATGATAATTACCCATGGTTTATAACAGATCAATGATGCATTTAAATAAAAGAACACCTTACCTAAAAGACCTAAAAGTGTACAAAACACAAAAATCATGACACTTCCCAAAAAAAACCCACAAACAATACCTAAAACATGCATTTGGTTTAAAACAAAAACAGGAGACTGTGTTCAGGTAGTGAATTAAATTTTCTTTGCAGTGTTCTTCGTATTCCAAAACTCAAGCTCAGGAATTGACCCATTTGTTCCACTACTGTTTCACACAGACCAGCAGGATAAAGCAAAAAGTAAAAAAGAAAAGAAAAAAGATTACAGAATTACAGATGGGTTAGGGATCTAGTGTGGATCCTCTGCAGTAACATGCAAGAAATCAGGAAAAGCTGATTGCCTTTCCACACAATCCCCTAAAGTTTCCAAATCAAGCAGCAAGGCATTCCACTATACAGAAGAGAATGGAAATAAGTTGGTACTTCAAAAGCAACCTCTAGGCACAAGCCCTTAATGATCCCCATTAACTCCACTTCAGAATTCCTGATTTTCTAGCACAAGGAAAATCATAATTTCTCAGTATCAAGCAAAAAGCACATCATCTCAGATTACCCAGGAAAGAAGCAACATCAGATCAGGAGGGGAAAATGGTGCCTCTGGTCTGAAATGTTAAATTCTTACAGGGGGGAAAAAAGAGGCACATGTTCCGGCAATACCATAGTTAATAAAGCAAGGCAAAATCCTGGAACAGAGCCAGTCAGACTGTGGGACATCTGTTTTCTAAGGAGATAGGAATTATGGCATTAAAATTACAATAGCACATGACAACAATTAATCTCCGTGCAAAGTAGGATTAACAGGCGCTGTCCACACTGTTTTTCCACTCTTTTGAATATGGACTTAGAAGATTTTATTTCCCAAAATAGCAGCTCAGATTCTAGATGAGATCACTTCAGGAGTTCCGTTGGGTCCCACTGGCTGTGCAGGGTGCAGCAGAGCAGCAGCCACAGCCTCGTCCTCTTTGCTGAGGGCCTGCCACCATTGCCAGGGTGCACAAGCACCTAGTGCTGATGGCATGGCCTGTTTCTCTGGCATCTGGCACATTAACACCACCCATTACTCTGCGCTGGAGCAGTGAGATAGGGCACATTTGCTGTCTGTGAGTGGCTTTCTACCCCATGAAGCCACCATGGGAAGTACGGCAGAACCTGACAGCCAAACCACGAGATTGCATTCGGTAAGGGCTCAGCCTTGGTCCTCAGCCCCTGAACGACAGCAGCATGGAGCACCCAAAGCTACTGAGTGGAAAACTTGGGTGAACAGGAATTGAGAGCAGCTGATCACAGACTCAGTCCGTGAGCCCACACCAGTACCGGGGATTCTTTAAAAGCAAAGGAAGTGAGTTGGGGAGCTGCATTCACAGCACAGTAGAGGGAAACAGATCAAAAAAATCTGTCAGAAAATTATACACAGCTGCTGAAACTGTCACATATTAAAGATTATTTTCCTACTTAATCCTTCTTCCCCTTGGCTCATCTTGTTTGCCTTAGCAAGGTCCAGTTGACAAGGACTGGAAAAGCCTATTCTAAGCCACTGCATTAGGAATACTAGAGAAAAGTGCATAGAGCTATGGCAAAATAACGATACACAACACATTCACAAGGCTTTCCTTACCAAAATCTAGATGTGACTGATGCCAGAATCCTAGCAGCATTCACAACAAACCCCAAACCAAAAACAAACACCAAAAAACCCAAAACCCAAACCACCCAAAGCTTGTATTAACTTGTACTAAGTATCTCTAGTTCTAACACCTCTGCTAAACATGGAGCAACATGAAGACTCCAAAAGCAGCATGTATTAGAACTTGTCTTATTTGGGAGGTCCCTCTGTCACAGCAGCTGCTGTGCTTACAATGCACATGGCCACCAAGAGAATGCTGCCTTCGTCAAGCTAAAAATATGTCACTGCAACACAAAAAAAATAAAGCCAAACCCACAAATACCAACAACCCTCCCCCCTGCCCTTATTCTGTGTGCAACTACTGTGATGGACAACATGAAATAGTTACTGGAGCACAGTTTAAAGAACTCTTCTGCATCATACAGATCATCCATTAACCATTATAAAATTAACAGCTCTCAGTCACTGGACAAGATGGAGCAAATGTCTTCAACAGCCTTTGCTGGTTTTCTGCTGGCACTGAGTGGAAGCATATGTCCCCTCCCCCCCCCTTTTTTTTTGTTCTTAACTGGCTCACTCAGAATTTTTGAACGCTTATTAAAAAAACAATGAACAGAGAATAAATCTACATCATCAACGTAAAGAAAACGCTTCTCTAGGCAAAAAAAAAACCAAAAACCCAACAAACCAACAGCAACCACAAAAAAAAAAACCAACAGAAGCATTAAAATGGGTTACATACTAAAAGATGGCAGGTGTCTTGCTGAGGAAAAAAAATAAAATTAAAAAAACTTATATAAAGTTGATAAAAACCACACCTGCAACCCTTGAAATGCCCGAGTTGTCAGAAAAAATGCCGTCTGCACACTCAGATGCTGAACTCTAACTGTCATTGCAGCTTTCCATCAAGAGGCCCCAGCCTCCAGCCCCTGGGCCAGCCATGCACAGGCCTCAGCCCAGTTTTGTGGAAGCCAGCCAGATTCCAGATGCTGCTGAAGTCTGGAGTGCAGGTAGGAGGGGTTTGCTTTGTGGTGATATCACTCAAGAACAAGAGTTAAGGATAAGAATTGGAAATCTTATAGTTTCAAGTATTAAAAGAAATCATATAAGCACCACACCATAAATAGGGCCCACAATTATAAAAAGGCAGTAACACTGAGTATTCACTAAAATAAAGAATCCAATATTTTGCTAAAGTTCATAAGTAATGGACCTTGTTTGCAGGTGATCAGTTTTTTCAATTCTTTAAAAGTTTCATGAACTCCATGAGGGAAAAAGATCTGGGAGAACAATGAGTGCTGTTGCTCCTTATGAAGATCATAAAGTGTTGTGTCTATCAATTCAGGTTTAGCATAGAAAACCAAAATGATTAAAATGTTCAAACAGTGGCATTATCATAATAGACTCAAAAGGAACTCTCCAATTTAGGAAAAAAAATAAAATAGAAAAAAAAGTCAAAGCTAGAAGATGGGGTCATTACCTCTCAAATGGTAGAAGCTAGGGAGCACCCAGGAAAGCTAGATCAAATAAAAACAGAAGAGGAATTTCTTCTCCAGATAGCAGTCAGTGAATTTCAGAAACATGCTGCTACACGTGACTGTGGAGGCAGATAGCATTTGTAGAGTCTAGATTCAAGAGGAATCAAACAGCTTTTACTAGAAGGAGTTGCTCATGGTCTGAACATCCCTCATTCTGGCATTGTGCATAGATAGGGAGGGACCTATAAGGGGGAAAGGGCAATCATTGGGGCTTGGTAGACCCCTGATCTGAACCAGTAAGGCATTTCCTTTGATCTTACTTGCTTTTAAAAAGTTGAACAGAATTTTCCCCTCAATATTCAGCAGAGGAGCTTAACAGAACCAGAGCAGCTGTGAAAAATCACTTCTTCCATAGGAATGATGCTTCCCATGAATAGATCTGTACGTTTCATTGAAGCCTCAGCAATTTCAAATATACAATAAATACATACAGAAATGTGAGTTGCACAGGGTCAGTTTAAAGCTTACATGAATTTTAGGGCAAAAGAAGCACCATTTGCCCTTTCAGTCAGTAAAACCATTTGGGCAGAACAGCACAAAAGCAAGAAACTGTTGTTTGCTGAGCCTCTGCCCAGCTGAAGTGCAAAATAGCTTATTGGGGCTCTAGTTTCTTATCTTCCCCGTAACTTTTGGGTGTCATAGTGAGAACCACAGCACTCATGGCAGGAACAAAGGAACAGTTTGAAATACAAAAGGCAAACAGATTAAGCCTGACAACTCCTTGGCCCGACGGGCTAAAGCAGGGTCAGTATGCTGGCATCAGATGTGTGAAATGCAGACCAGTGTTATTTGCCAAAGAGAACCCTGAGGATATGTAGTTCACATGTAGTCCAGAGAAGCTCTCTTACCATTAAAACATCTGCTAAAGATGGTAAAAGCAGCATTTTGAAATTAAGTTTTATATATGTGGTCTTTCATGTTTTCGCTTTTGTGCTATCTCATTTTAAAACTAAGCTCTGCAGGTCAAATAGAGCCAAAAATATCCAGTAAATATTCCCGTTCTGTATTTGAAAGAAATAAAAATATATTTTAAAGACGATCAAATTTTAACAGTAATGGTGGTGGGAGATTGCAGCAGTCAGACCCAGTAAATGCAAAAAGATAATTTCTGTACAAGATCTAAGATTGACTAAGAAGCTCTCAGGTTCCAATCTGAACTCCAGCACCCTGGCATTTAAGTCCTAGAAGACTGGAAAACCCATCAGCAGTAAAGATTCAAATAGAAATACTACATTAATGTCAATCAGCATGGCTTTACAGAAAATATGACCTTACTTCTTAATAAAAAGTAAATAAGCTTGTCAAAATCTCAAAGGTTGTACTGATATAGTACAATCATTATTTCATAAGGCATGTCATGTAAGTCTGCACTGTGATTCATGCTGCTCACTGTATCCATAGACAACCTGAAAAGGAGGAAAGAGCAATGCTTGGGATTGTTGCAGCCACATGTGCTAACGAGAAAGGGCTGCACTTACAGCATGGGAAACTCTATTTTAGGAGACTGCAATTGATGGGATCTTTAAGGTCATGCTCAGTGTGGTTACTATGAGAGTAAATACAGCCCTCAAACACATGAGGAAGAAGCACAGAAGCTGACAAATGCTCACTTTGGTATTTCTCTGGTCAGAAGTACGTTGGCAGACAAAAGATGCAGGACAGTTAATTGCTCAAGGACTGCAAATCACATCCAAAGTTCAAAGAATCATTGTTGCATCTGTGAAAAAAAAAAGAGTGCTAGCTACTGACTTTTTTGCTACCTGAACGTGCAAATTAAGGATATAGCAGTCCTTTTATTAACAAAATCCGTCACTGAATGATCTATGTTACAGAAGTCTCTCTAGCAAGAGGCCACAGCTGTAAGGAACATACACTTTCACTGTAATTTAATTTTCACAAGCAATTGGTCTTTTGCCTCCTGTCTAAAACAGCTTTTGCTTGAACACACAACCTTATCATCTGTACTGTCTAGAAGCTATGATTTGAATAAACAAGGCAGCTTTTTTTACTGTCATGCACTTGATACTGATCACTGAAGACTAACTAAGCAGTGCAGTGGAAAAAGTACATGGCATAAACTGACCCTCCAAGCCATTCCACGTTCCAGGAAGAAGATGAATCACTTGCACAAGTAAAAACATTGACCTATATTTGTTACTGTAAAAGGAAGATCAAATTCAGACTTCGAGACTAAGACGTGCATGGTGGGCTTGTGTATTTGCCTTTGCGTCCTATCAGATTTGTAACTTAATATCAACCTGGTTTGTGCCAGGAGTAAAACTCCCTGTCCTTTCACTGTTGCAAAGCTGAATTCACAGAAGCACAGAACAGCCCAGGTTGTAAGGGATCTTCAGAAGATAACCTGGTTCAACTTCTCATGGGAAAAGACACATAAATTGTATTATCTAGCACCCTGTCCAATTACATCCTGAAAACCTCCAGTGATGAGGACTCTACCATGACCCTTGGGAGGTTTTTCCTGTGACTGATTGTTCTCACAGGAGAAAAAAAATAATTCCCATTGAATTGAATACTCTCCCAATGCAACTTGCCCCTTGTGAAGGGAAAGCCTCCATCCTCTTTGTAGCTGCCTGTATGTTCCAGAGAGGCAATAAAACAGATTCTTCCCCTGGTCTGAGTTAAAAGCCTTCTAGGAGTGCTCATCTAAAAAGGCAGCTGCCTTTAGGAACTGTAATGTAACTTCACCACATTCTCAGTGAGCTGTGGCAGATGTATCCTCAACTGGCACTAAATGTAAAACAAAGGCATCAGTAGGATGTGAAGGATGACTATTAGGTTGAACATGAAAGGCTTCAGAGCCTGAAGGTCATCTTCCTGCAAGGCAGCTAGTTATTAGACTCTTACACAAACCCTCATGGCTTTCAGCATAAAGCATTAAGTTCGCAAAGAAAAATGCAAGCTAATACTCAAAAGTGTTTAATAGTTCTCATAATCCTTTTACAGAGGCAAGAAAAGTATATATCAATGTTTCATTATTTCAAGAATTTGTTCCATCAAATTCAACCTGAATGGTATTTTTTTAATCACTTGATTTTCAATTATGTCATTAGTTATTTATAAAAAGTTTTTTGAAGGCCAACACAAAGTATAATTTGAAAGAAAAGATCACTGGGATGGCTGTTGAGCTATTTTAAATCCCCTAGTCAAACTGAAAGCAGCTTAAGTGGAGTTAAGTCCACCGCTAAGCACATCAGAAACAGGCGCAGCTGAGAGCTGGCTACACTTTTCCTTTCCCCAAAAATGTACTAGAGAAAAGAGATCCTGTGCAGAGCTAGCAGGAATGTGTAGTCCCACAGGAAACTCTGCAGATGTACAATGATGGCAAGGGGCTCTGACGAAGAGTGGCAGCATGCCTAGTACCATGTTAAGCTGCAAGCCTCCAGTTCAGGACCAAGTCTCTTACAGACAGTTTACATCAGAATTTCTGTTTACTACCCATCCTTCTCTCAGTAACTTCTACGTACCAAAGCCTGGCCCCTAAATCTGTGGCCTATAGGCTTCCTTAAACAGACTTCAGGGACTTAGATTCCCAAAACATTTTTGCCTGGTAGATTAAATCACTTACCTGTAAGTTTGCTGATCTCTTTAAAGAGCTACAAGACATTTGAAAAGCAGAACTTCCCTTTGCAGAACTCCTCCCAGGTAGACACGAATCCTGCCTTTTATTATAGTTGCTGCTGATTTGCTCAATAGGCCTGATAGTTGGTTAACAGACTTGCAGTTCCTCAGATCCCTCATGGAACTGTCTTCATAGACTGGCAACACGTTCATCACCCTTTGCTCCTCAGAAACCAAGCAAGGGAAGTGAATGGGATACACTTTGCTAATATTAATCCAGATATTTCAACTCTGACTTAGAAGAATTCTTGGGCAAATGTTATACTCACAGTATCTTATTAGTGCTTTGGTCTATTTGTACCACAGGCCCTGTTACAGCTGCTTCAAATTGAGACAACTTCTGCTGAGTGTTTCAATTGATATGTTTCATACAGAGTATTTTAATCCCTAAATGCATACACATGCACACACTGCCTTGCAAGGAGGGTAACTTTTCATTCCCATGTTAAAAAGTCACAGGAGAGTTGAGACCTCTCAGTCAGTGGTACATTTGAGAAGAGTCCAGGTACTTTCTTTCACAGCTGTCCATTAGGAGAACAGCTTTCTCAACTGGAAAAATACATTCAGAAGCTTTGACAACAGTGTAAAACATACAGTGAGCTATAAGACAGTTTTATATAAAATAGATTTCACAACAGTGTCATCTGTGCTTACTATAGTAACTTAACATACATTACGTAAAAGTATTATAATCAGAGTTAAAGCTTTTATCAAGCTAGGTAAGCACACTTTCTAACTGTTAATGTGATTTTTTATAATGCTCTTATTCATTGTTCTCAGAAAGGGAGATAGGCCTTCAAGAAGAGGAATTCAGAAAGTCATCTGACTACTCTTACATACTACTCGCATAGATAGCAAATAGCTAATGAAGTAAAACTATATTGTGCCACCTCAATAAAGTACAGAAGATGGACAGACGAATTCCGACTTACTGGTTTAATAGGCTTTTAAACAGCACATATTTCTATTCAACACCATTCTCTGTAATAAGATACGTAATTCTAAGTTAAATTCATTGCATCAAACATACCTTTAAGATGGTTCTTTAGCATTCAGTTCTGCAGAATCCCAGGCAAACAAGTCACTAATTGAATCACAATCAGTTTTATCCTGTTGTTGTTGTTTTTTTTGGTTTTTTTTTCCCCAGATCCAACAGAAGTAAAAGTTAATGCCTATAAACCAGAAAGCTGACCTTTGACTTCAGAAGAAAACTGAGCCAGATGTCGGGTTACAAAGAGCCGCAGTTGCTGATTCAGGTCACAGTAGAGAGTATTAATGTTCCAGGAACGAATTCCTGGGGAAAAAAAAACAACAGAACAACAAAACAGTGAGCTGTCATTTCATCTACTCCAGAAACACAAACAGAGAAAAAGTTAACAGGACAGACAAGGACCAGTGATGCTCTTCTAGATGACCATACTTAGGATCAAGAAAGCCTTCAGAAGCAGAGGGCTGTAAGTTGCTTATCTTCCATAAAACATTTCTCCCTGAAGGACATGCAGTGAGAAAGTTTTCATTCAACTTGGGCTTCAGGCAAGGGAAGCCAATAAGCTACAAGGGATGAGGCCAAATAAGTTACACTACTGTCTAACCAAGCAAATACATAATGTTAGTTTTACATCTTCTGTGCTGTCCAGCATTGGTCACCTGTAGAGATGGGCTACTGGCTGGTTATGTTACTGACAGCTCAGACACCAGTTTCTCTGCTCTTATAGCCTGTGCATCCTCCAAGTCACAAAAGCTTCCCCACAACTGGCTCTGCCTAATCACTCCTTCAAAGCCCCTAATCCCACTGAGACCCTTTGAGTTTGCTCTTTAATCTATATAGTCTTTGCAAGCTAATTGCCTTCATATCACAGCAGGAAGCTGCGTCTGTTCCCAGAGCAAGTGGCACCAAGCCATACTGGGGAAGTCACCTTCAGACCTCAGTGTGAACAGTTGTACATTCTAGAAGACACCAAACACTACAGACCACAGATCTTCACATCCCAGTAGGGAAGAGCCTCTCCTAGATGGTGCAACACTACACTATGGCACCATGAACAAAACCAGGATATCAGCATGAATCCCTACTCCAGCCTCTGGTGCTCATGCCTGCTGAAGTACAGATGTCAAAGGCCAGACTTCTAAGGTTAACTGAAATAAGAATTTCAGCCCCAGTATTTATTGATGGGGTCCTCCCTAAGAGTTCTTCCACCATCTCTCTTGCATAAAATGCAAAGTTTTATCGCCTCTGATATCTGCTTTCTTTCAAGGGACACGTGTTGATTTTTCGTGCAAACGTCATTCCCATTTACTGCAGTTCTAGTTTTCCAGCTTGTGCAACAGCTTCTGCTGGCCTCTGGCAGGACAGGATCCTCGAGGATACAAGCTCCAGCTTTCTACACATACGAAGACAAAGTTCGTAATCATTGCATCACACAGGTCTCAGGGCCTGTAGCAGCTAAAGAAAACTTCGTGTTTGTTTCTTTTTCTGGTGACACCTGACACAGCAGACTAGTAGAGCTTATTTGTTAGCTGACAGTCTGCTCTGCAGAGTGCACAAAAAACCCTCCGTAAATCCTCTGAACTTAAGAAAAAAAAAAAACAAAACAAAACAGTAAAAACAAACAAGACAAACAACCTACCAGCACCTTTCAGTTTGGACGCGGGATACAAACAAATGAAACATGTAATAAAAGATAGGGAGCAAGAGGGTGAACAAAATGTTTTTCTGTGCTACACTCTTAGACAGCACAATTGTTTAAACAAATGTCCAGTATAAGAGCATCTTAATGCAGTACTGATGAACATTCTGACCTAGACAGGAAAAAGGTAGCACTCTGCAGGGCAAATCCTGCTGACTGTAGCTGCTGTGTCATTGTCATCGTGTCCTATTGCAGCAGTAAGTGCTATTTGAGGTACTGCTACATCTTCTAGGATGAAGAATAGATGCTCTTTCAGAGCAAGGAAAGGGAAGAGTGAAATTATTTCACTCACTGTTGTATTTATTCAACCTTTTTCCCCTACAGGTAATCTGAGGTTACTTATAATCTCTCCCAGTTTGCCACAATTCCAGTTTATCACTCCATGGCACAGGAGTCAGAGCATTGTTGATTAGAATCCTCTGCCATGAGAGTGCAGACTATACCATAATAAGGTTTCTAAACGTTCAAGCTCTTTGCATGTGAAAAGCCTGGGTAAGGGACCATGTGACTCATCAGTTTTCCATCTCATTCCTTATGCCCTTGTGAATGTTTTATTTCCTGCTGAGGTAATTGGCTTAAAAGATTTGGCATTTCCTCCTAATACTAGACCTAGTCTTCCAGATATGGTTTCAAAATTAGACAAAAGTCACACAGGAACAGAAAAAAAGACCATTATTTATTAGACAGCATTTTGGAAAAAGTGTCATTCAAGCATCCCAAGGTTAAAGTCACAGCCTACAAAGCTCTACATCTGTAAAAAAGCAGGTTCTGTAATGTTCTATAGTCACTATTGCATTCTCCTGAACCAAGGTACATAAAGAAGTCTGGATAAAACATACTTCTTGGATCAGTCGGGGCAAGAGATTTATAGACTGAAAAAATCTCTTTGAGTGTTGACTTTGTTGTTTGTTTGGGGGTTTTTGTGCAGACAGGGTGTCACAGCCAATGGAACAGACATAAAACAAACCCCAGCTTTTTCCTCCTTTGTATTCACTGCTCAGCAGCCTGTTCTACCCTCACACAACCCTCATGTGAGCCCTCTCTAGCACCTAACACTTAAGAAACAGGAATCATCCTATGTGTGCCATTTCCACATTTCTTGAAGTCTCTGAATCAAGGGTACAGACATCTGCAAATCATAACAGTTTGACCAGACAGATCTCCAGACTCTGCTGCCATTTTAACCATTCTAGTTTTTCATTTCTTTCTTCCAATTTGCAAATCTTGGTCTATTTCAAGAAGAGGTCATTCTCCCATTTCGTAGTGGGGAAAACTCCTCTAATTTGCTGGAGGTCCTACTCCGCGTCAGTGACAGAGGAAAGATTGAAAACCAGGTTTACAGCTCCCCAAATAGTTCACTTCTACTGTTAGTAAGTTACCAATACTGCTGAAATGGCTCCCTCTCATGCAAATGAAAGAAGTGTTTGCACTTGGCAGAATTTCAGCAGGTTTCTAGTCAGTGAAGGCCAATGGGAGAATTTACTTCTCCTGTGGCAATTACAATTTATGTTGCAAATGATTTTCTTTTTTCTCTGCAATGGGAATTTCCAGGTTATCAGCATATGACTGCAGAATCAGAGTGAAATCCACTAGTTTACAGTCTGATTTGTCACTATTTCAAAGTTTCAGAGAATGGATAAGGGTGTAGGTTGGCACATCAGGTCAGTGAAGTGCCAAGTGAAGATGATCACCCTGTTGTGCAGGAAGCAGTAGCCCCTTCAAAGAGGGTCTTTCAGAGGCCAAATTGTCATAATCTCATCCACCTCTACTGACTAAAGCCATCCCTTGGAAAAGGCATGAAACACCCCTCTTGAAGCAGCTGGTAAGCGGCCTGCCAGCAGAGACAGCTAGAAAATATGAAGCAGAGAAATTAGACAAGATCTGACATTTTTACACCCATCCCTCTCTTAAATTGCACTGTCCATCTGTTCCTCAGTACTGCTGATGCTTGAGAGGAAAACAGTTACAGAAGTATCTCTAATAACATAATTTGGCCAACAGTTATAACTTATCCTTGGCATCTTTCAAATCAATGTGCCTTGGAAATGGGGAGCGGGGGGGAGAAGTGCCCACAGAGACAGAAGGCTGTGACCTTTTTTCTTGAAGATGTACTAACTGCTTATTGGAACAGGGATTCCCTTAAGGTCATGATGTAGATGAGCACCTATCCTTTCTCTTTTTGCTAGAAACTATCAGAAACTGCTGCAAAGGAAGAACTACCATCTCACCACCTCCTCCCTTAATTTTAAACAACACTGTACCTAATATACAAAGACTAATTCATTGCTGAGGCCTCTGGGTGCTATCAGGATATGGATAACAAAGGAGCAAAATGTTATGACAGCCCTATCCTGCACTGTGTCACTCCTGAAGCATAGTGTGAGTGACCTGCTATGTCACTCCCTTACTCTGGTTCATGCAGTCGCTCTGTAGACAAGGAGAAGCCACACCACAACAGAGCCCTGTTCACAGCTGTCCCTGGCACCACAGGGAACAGTCCAACAGAACAATTCCTCCAAGAAGACAGAACTTTGGGGTAAGATGGAAACAAGATGCAATCCATCAACCCACTAATAAAACAGAGACCGAGGGGAAAGAGAACCATGAAATACCTTCAAGCTTTAAGACGTTCAAAAACAGCGTTAACTGCGTGTCACTAAAGCAAATAAAGGAATGCTCAGGGGAGAAAAAAATTCTACAGCCGTGTCCTGCCTGGCTGTCCGCAGGTGCGGCCGGGTCGCTGCATCACGGAGGCCGCCTGCCGCCGCAGAGACCGGGCCCGCACTGCGCCAGGGGCCCGAGCCCCGCCCGACCCCGCGGGGCCTCGCCCGACGCCCGCGGCCTCCGCCCCCGTCTCGCGGCCCCAGTAGCGCCTCGACCCTTCCCGCAGCCGCTGCCTGCGAGGCTCCACCCCTGCCGCCGTCCCTCCGGGAAGAGCGGGAACGAAGCCCTGCGGCGGGACGGTGGTACCGCAGGGCGGGGAGGGCACCGGCAGCTCCGCCTCGGCCCAGGCGGCAGCGGGAACGGCGCGGCAGGCGCGCAGCCCCGCGGCGCTCGGGGGCAGGGGCCGCCCCCGCCTCGCCTCGGGCCCTCCGCCGCGCCTCCGCTGCTCACCGCGCTCCAGGGCCCCGCGCAGCGCGCCCCGCTCCGGCTCCGTCCCGATCTCCCCGATGACGGCGAGCAGCGCGTGCCGCCGCCCTCCCGGCAGCCGCGCCGCCGTGTCCATAGAGACCGGCCCGGCCGCCGTCTCCATGGCAACGCCGCGGCCGCTGCTGCAGCGCGCGCTCACTGGCGCGCGGCTCTTAAAGCGCTCTGAGCCCCTCCCTGATTGGCCGAGCTGGCACGTGGGCCTGAGGTACTGCGGAGAGAGGGCGTGGCCGGCGCCCCCGGGCCCCGCCCCGGGCCCCAGCGCCCCGCCCCCGGACCGCCCCCCGGCCGGCCCCGGGGTCCCGCTGCTCGCCCGGCCCGGCCCGGCCCGGTCGCCCCCGCTCTGCCGGCCCGAGGCCGGTCGTGCCGGCACGGCGGCTGCCGGTGAGCTCCCGGCGCCGAGGCGCGGGGTTTGGTCCCTTCCGTCAGGATGGACAGAGCGGCACAGCGGCAAGCTGAGATGCTCAGACCTTTGAAAGAAGGTGAAGTTGGTTTTGTTTTTAGTTTAGTTTAGAATTTAGTTACTTCAATAGAGAAATCCACGGAAATTTTTAAATGCCTGGTGTTGAGTTTCTGCAATACCCACAATAAATCATGAAAGCCATCAGTGCTAGAGATTCCAAGGCTTGGCAGCATCATGCACCTTCTCTCTCCTCCATTGCAGGGCAGTGAGAAGGTCAGGACTTCATCGCTTCCTGGTGGTTCTTCCTGTTCAAATAAAGACAAGTGTGATGCTCTCCAGCGATAAGTCATGGGATTTCCTGAATTCCAGATACACAAGATGCAAGAATATGACCATTGCTAGCCACCAGTGCAAAACTGGTGAGAGCTGCTCATGGCTGTGCTGACAGGTCACGGTGCAAGCAATTCTTACTGTCTGGGCTGACTGGAGAGGCCCTAACTTAGGGCCCAAGTCCGTGTTGCTCACAATTCTGGCCAGCCAAGCTCCAAAGCAGTTCAATGCAGATGGCCTCAAGCTGAGACAGGGGAGATCCAGACTGGATATCAGAAAACTTTTTTTCACTGTTTGGGTGGTCAGGCATTGAAACAGGTTGCCCAGGGAAGTGGTGGAGTAATCCTCCCTGGAGGTGTTCAAGAGCTGTTTGGATCTGGTGCTGGGTGATGTGGTTTTGGTGGCTTAGGGCTTACAGTGGCAGTGCCAGGTAGATGGTTGGACTGGATGATCTTGAAGGTCTCTTACAACCTTGATGATTCTGTGTTTCTATATGCAAAAGCTAAGCAACCTCAATGTATGAGACTTCTGCATGCTGAACAAGGGAGAGGCACCAGAAAGTAGTTTCAGATTAAAAAACCCATGTCTTTTCTGACAGGAAAGCCAGCTATGGTAAAACAAGTCAGCAATAATGTGAAGCATTTCCTAAAACGGTGTCAGCTTCTGCTCCTGCAGTCCACAAGATTTCCAGAGCTACAGTTTAGGAACTTGATGGGCAGATAAGTCCTGCCCTGTTTTGCTCCCTCATACACACCAAGCCTGCATTGAGGACATACTTGAAACCTCAGAAGGTTCTGACATGTGGACCTATAGCGTCACAGGACTCCAACAGAAGATAACCAGGAAATAAGACAACCACAGAAAGGGAGGAAAATACAGAATATTTATCTCTGCAGGCTACAATTGATGTTACTAGCTTAGGGAGTTTTCTCAAACTGAGATCTTAAAAGGTGCTCTAGCTCTCAACATAAATTAGGAGATGATGCAATAAGTCTTTTTCACATTAAATTGTAGTGACATCACTGGCTATGATCTTTATGAAATAGAGAATTAATGTATCAAAAGAGTTTAATTTATTTCTCTGTGTTGTAACCTGCATAGCAGCAACAATTTAGTTTGTCTTGGGGATTGCACTGATCAGGTAGATATGTAAATAAAGCAATAAACCTGCAAATAAACGCCAGCATACATTAAATTCTGTTATGAAAGTAGAATTGCAGATCATGGAAGGAAAACATGACAACAAAACACAAAGACGAAAGATTTTCAGATATTTTGATACCAGCTAGTAGAAGTACCTTCTGTTTTCAGGTGATTCAGTCGTGCTGCTTATTTTTGACATGGTAGCTTTCCAGAGCTGCAGCTTTTCACTGCAGTGCAGAGATACTCCTCCAGCTGGCTTTCTGCCAAGTAGAAATGAAACAGGAGACATGCAAATTGGAGTGAAAGCTTAACAAAAGAATATCCAAACACAGAGACTAGAATCTCTGGGGAAGACTTTCTGGTGATGGGATCCATTTGCATTCTTCTCCTGTGCCATCAGGTCATAGAACGATGGCATTTCTGTTGATTTCTGATGTGGATCAGAGCTGTCCGTGGGCACGGTAGAATTGCGGTAGAATAGGCTTGAGTACTAGTGTGTGTGCGCTGCATAAGGCAGTGAAGTAAGGGATTTCCAGCCTATGAAGTTCCTCCTTCTCCCTGTAAATTCACACTCTGGAACCATATAATAGACCTGTATCGCAATTATGGTGTAAAATTCTGCTTTCATGCACTGCAGCAGTAGCTGGCACACCCATGAAATACCAAAAGCTGACTGGGCTGATTGCAGATATTAGAGGTCCTGACAAACATCACAGAAGAAGAGTGGCAAAAGAAGACTAAAGGATTACCTCAAACAATGGAGGATGATGAATCACAGGTAAATGATATCTATAAAAATGGATTTAGAAAGTAGGATCAAAATAGCGTAAAAAGGACTTTCATATCATGGGAAGAACAATCTACACAATTTCAATTTCTCAGTCCTGTAGCCTGGGACGATGACTTCCTGTCCTCACCAGCTAAAAATATCCGTATGAATAAAAGTTCTAAATCATACTTAAATGGCAATTCTTCTTTGAAGCCAAGGTGATTTTTAATCAATTAAATATTAAATACAAAGTGGCCAGAATTCTTACATTTTTGTTTAATCTTTCCTCATAACTAAAGCCAGTCAAAAAAAAATAGCTGAAATGGTCAGGCAAAGCACAAGCATAAAAAATGAGCACAAATGGAATATTACTAAGATTTTTTTTTTGCAGACTAAACTGTGTGGGTTGCCAGCAGCCTTACTGAGCAGTGCAAAGAAATAATAATGCAACACTCTCCACCATAACTGTGTATATGTCTTTCACAACTTCCTCTGTTCAAGTAAAGCCATGCATTTGGCATTAACAAATTTGACCACCTGGACTGAGCTCTCAATTTTGTCCTACCCAGGTTCATGCAAAAGTATTGAATTGCAGAAAAACGAGACCGGAAGGACATCCCGGAGATAATCTAATCCAGTTTCCTATTTCAGACTAAGATCAACTATACCCCTTTGCTACTACTTTAAAAAAAAAAAGTCTTAAATGTTAGAGATTGCATAATTTTTAGAACTTCTTTAGCCTTTTTAAATATTTTGGCTTATTTCTATTTTGTCTTATGTTAATTTAAATCTGCTTCAGTTCACAAAAACAAATTCACAGTTGTGCTCTAAGGTGAGAAACAAATTATTTGCCATCCCCTTTTTTCTCTCTGACAACTGTTAGGATAGCCAAATCCTTTGTAATCTTCTCAGTAGACGTAGGGTTTAGCTTAGGCCTTGCCAGTGCAGAGTACAGGAATTATTTTATGCATGTAATGTATCCATTCTACACACAAGTATAATGCTTGCTGTTTGCACCTTTTCCTGTGGCAGCAGCATGACACTGACTCAGTTTGTCAGGGACTGTGACCACCATTGCTCTGTTTTACAGAAATGCCACATAGTCCAGCAGCCCCACCCTGATTTTGTGCAGTCAGTTATTTCCTTTTGTAGAATATTGTTCTTACCTGCATTGTACTTTGTCCATTTTTCAGACCGTTTAAAAAAAACTTTCTTCTACTTCTTCTAGTCCCTCTCAGTGTCAGACGGTTGTGAATTAATAAGTGTACTCTTTATTTTGTGACCAAGGTGGTAAAAGAAAACAGTGAACTGACCAGGAAAAATGCATCGATGTTTGAACCCTCACTCAAATGTATTTGTTTTGACACAGAATTGGTGATTATTACTTTCCGAGGATGGATATTACTGAAATTTCATCACAGCCATGCTTCCCTAGTTTGCTTATGAGAATCTCATATAGATACTGCTAAAAGTCTTACTATGGTAAAGTAGTTATTCTGTCACTTCTGTTCTGTTGCTCTGACATCAGATTGATATTATACACCTTGTCTTTAGAGATCTATGTTGGCTGTTAACTACTCTCCTTGTTATCTTCTAGATACAAAATAGTAATTTGCCTGAGGATTTGTTATCAAAGTTTTCAAGGAATTGAAGGGAATTTTGAGAGAGAATGACTGGCATATTTGCCACTTCTAGTCTTCAGATACCTCATTATCCTCTGTGAGTTTTGAAAGGTAACTGTTAACACTTCTAAGATAACATTTCAATAATACAGCTCAATATGTGGCAAAGGAGCATCTTCTGGGAGCTGAACAACCAGACACTAAAGCAACCCTCCTGTGTTGCAATTGTAAATATTTGTAGCCCATTTAATATTCTTAACGTGCATGCACAAACTTGGATTTCACATTACACACAAATCTATAACACAAACTCATATTTACAGTGTTTCACTATGTGCAACTTTTTGTCTATAAAGTTGCATAATAACAGTTTCTTCTAGGCCAGGTACCATTTTTTCAGACTTCTGTGGTTTTTGTTCTACAACAGGGTTTTAAATAAAATATATAGAATTCTCATGTATAAAATACAGAGAGGTGCAGAAATAAAAAATGGGAACTTGCAAAAGGGGATTTAAATTAGTCTGTTGGTTGGAGATTATTAATAGCGATTATTGTATTTTAGTGTCTTAAATCTTGCTAAATACTCAGTGAGTTAAGTGGAAGTAATCTTAAAAGAAATAGTTAAGATCACTTCCAAAGGGGGGGTGGAATTGTTGCAAATGATATCACTTTCCTAAAATTTTTATTAATGGTAGCAGTTAGCTAGATTCCTTTTTTATCCTGCAGACTTTTGTCAGTTTGATCTTTAAATCATCAAAGCTTTCTGTGGACTAGCTCTGATAAGCTTTAGTAAACAAAGCTTGCGGGAGTTGAAGGTCAGACATCTTGGATCTTGAATTTGTGGTCCTTCAAAGACATGTTGGAGTAACCAGAAAATATAGCAGGAATTACCAAGGACATTATAGCCTGAAAGTTGGAGACTCTCTGACTAAGGAAGAATTACAAGAGAACCAAAGAATGTGGACCAAATATTAGCCAATAAGGGATAGAATACTAATTAAATGAAGAGAATGGTGTAACTTAGAACCAATGCATGTTAATTTCTTTATTTGCTAAAATGTATAAATATGCGAAAAGTCTTGAAAGGAATATAGGTAGCTGGAATGATTCGCTACATATCTTTGGCCAGAATAAAGCAATGCCTGGCTCACTAACAGCCCCGCGGCCTCCGCCGGTCCCGCTGCCCGAGTCAATCCCAGCGCCGCCGCCCCTCGCGCGTTTCCCCGGTAACGGCGCGGGGCGGGCGGGTCGCGCGCGCCAATGGGCGCGCGGCAAGATGGCGGCGGCGGGAAGCGGGGCGTAGGGCCGGGCCGGGCCGGGCTCCCACGGGCTTCTGGGCTCCGCCGCCGGCGGCGCCCTGCATGGAGCGCGGCGGCGGCAGCGGCGGCAGCCAGCTGGACCCCGGCTTCTCGCAGCAGGACACACCCCGCCTCATCGTGGAGGACTCGCAGCCCCAGGGCGCGGGCGCGGAGGCGGACGCGGAGCAGGCCTGGCTCGGCGTGCTGGCCCGCCGGCTGCCGGCCCGGCGGAGCCCGAGCCCCGTGCTGGTGAGTGCCCGGCGCGGCGGCGGCACCGCCCACCCCGGCCCACCCCGGGCCGGCTCTGACGCGGCCCTCGCCTCTGTCTTGCAGGAGATCGTCTGCGATCCTATCGGCAGCCGGGCGCCCAGGGGCGGCGGGGCGGACCGGGAGCGACCCTCAGGTGAGGGCGGGGCGCGGGGGTGCGGCGGGCCCGGGGGCCGCGGCGGCGCTGACGGCGCTGACGGCGCTCTGCTTGCAGAACCCATGGAGAGCCCGGCCCGCCTGGGCGCTGCTGACCCGCGGGGCTGCGTCGCGGAGGAGGCTCCATCGCCCGGCAGGGAGAGCAGGTACGTTGGCGGGGCCGCGGGAGCCGCCATCCCGAGGCTCTCGGCCGCCGCCTCCGGGGCCTCTCCTGAGGACAGGCCAAGAACGCGGGCTCGGTGCAGCTGCGGCCGCGCCCGGCCCCCGCCGGGGCGTGTGGTGCGAAAGGCTGGGAGGGCCCGGTGGGTGCCGAGCGACCCCTCGGAACACGAGCCGCGAGAAGGCGTCCTGCAGGAACCCCTGCGCGACGTGAGCCAGTCTTTCTGTTGCAGTGTCCTTGGAAAGGCCGGGAAACGAGGTGAAGGTGATGTCGAGGACTGTGCTGTTTCGCCCTGTGCAGAAGGTAACTTCTCCATTTCAGATCTGTTCTTGGGATTTTGAATCAGATCCACCATCTGTGCAGTTTTTCATTTGAGCTGCCTCGCTTGTCTCACCAGGAGTAGTTGTGCCAGCAGTAATGGCTTTAGGAATTGGCATCTTTTTCTGGAAGTTGATATGTATGCTTTGGTGTTTGAAATAAGAAGTGTTGATCATTGTTAACTTGGATCTTGGAGACTGGAAATGGTTTAAAAGAGGCAGGGATGCATCACAACAGCTAGGAAATGGAGCCTTATTATGAACTGACATAGTGGTTGTTGTCATCAGAGGACTTTCAGACACAGGCTTTGTGTTATGAAAGTTATTTCCTCATCATGGTATGACAACCTGCTGCAGTACCTAGGGGCATTAAAAAAGATCTTGCTGATTAATGCTGATTACTGAGGTAATGATCACTGTCCCTGTTTTGTGACTGTATTTTAATTTGCACAGCTGAGGTCAGAGGCTGTTAGTTTATTCAGAGTTTCAGCAATAGCCTAAATACTTTGCATGTTAGAGGGTATATCTTTTGCCCTTGTAAATGTGATAGATGGCTCTTAAAAATTTTGGGGATTTTGTATATATATTTGTAATGGATGTTTGGTGTTAGATACAGGCACGTCACAGCTGCAGTTTGGAGCTCTAGAGCTCTCACAGAGCCAGGACTTTGAGAGCAACTTTGTGCCTAATGAAGGAGATGCTAGGCATCAGCTTCACCCTGGAGCTGCAGTCCTTTCTTCCAGACTTGTGGAGAATGAGTCTAAAGATGGTAGGTGGAAATGATTATAGGTGTCCTTTTGCTGCTCTGTAGATTCTATCTGATCTCTTTAAATTATAAATGTTATGTTTCTTTGACAGGAAATACAGTATTAGTAGTTTTCAAAAATGAGTTCACGGATCACTGGTAGTTGCAAAGAATTTTGCCCTCTCTTTTCTAGTTAATTTGTTTTCTTGTAGCTGTGCAAGTGTTATCATTCATTCTTGCACCTTTCTTTCTTGTTTCCTGAACATTTAGACAAGAGGATATTGAATTCCCTTCCCGGTAAGAACCTCATCCTGTCTTTTTTTTTGTCTTTTTCTTTTCTTGTTATCATAGACAATGCAAGATTTTATTTTTTTTCCTTCATATAAAGCTTGCCTTGGTATTTGTGTAAATTACAAAACTACGCTTTCTTGTTTGTAACAAGAGTAACAATTTTTTTATTTTTTTTTTAATATCTCTCTTTGTAGAACTGCATAGGGATAGCATGGAAACTGTCTCCAGCACAGAAGCACATACTGCTTTGAAAAGCCAGACAGAGAAGTCTGAAAGGTAAAACAGTCTGTCTGTCTTCTTTGTACGTCTCTTATGGGCATTCTGGAAGCTGATTTGTGTACTTCTTTTTTACTAGATTTTTGGACATAGGAGAGGGTTCAGGGCAAAAGAGAAAGGTGAATGGAAAGATGAAGTACTGCTGAGACCTTTTTGCAGCAGTGCTGACTAAGGAGTGCTCTTAGCATTCATAGCAGAGAGAAGAGGTGATGTCAACCTCCTATACACAAAGATACCAGTAGGGTTGTTTTTAAGGGAGAGTGCACTGTATAATAAAATATACTAATAATTTTCTTAAAGTTGTATGACTGGAATATACTAGAAGCGTTTATGCATTTTAAGTCACAGAAGTTATCTTGAAATAATTTACTCACTGTAGTGTGGGCTTCGCTGCACAGGAGAAATCTGGAGGCTAAGTGGTGTGTATTCCAGGATGATTTTTGAGTATTTGCTATTGTAAGCTTTATAGTTTAAATTATTTTTAAGTGTGAAACTTCAGTTTGTTGAATACTTTTTATCTGGCATAAAATTTATATAATATTTATCTTATCTTGTATTATCATATTCTGCCACAAAATAACCTTAAAAAGGAGGTGAAAGAAAATTCCTAGAATCCACATTGAATAGAAGTCAGTAGAACAATCTTCTTTCCATTTAAGCATCAGTGAGGTTGGTAGAAAACTTAAAAAACAATTCCAAAAGTATAACTCATCAAAGATGAAAATGTTATTTTGTCAGGACAGGTCAGTCATCCTTCTTTTTTTTCCTGTGTTATATGCAAGTGAATACCTTTCACCTGTTCTGATAGGTTTTCTTTGCAATGTTGTAGTCCTTCTTAATACTTTGATTTTCTCAGGTCAGTGACTCTATCTTGCCTTTCTAGAACTCTTCAGGAAGCAGAAGAGGATATCAGGAAGAAAACGCCTCTCAGTGACCCCAGTAAAACCGAGAAATCCCTTAATTCTGGCCATGAGGAGTCAGATATTTTGTCAACTCAGGAAGAGATGTTTCCTGAGAATAATGCAACAGGTAACAATAGACAAGCAGAGCCAAAATATCCATCCCAGGGATAGTTGTAAGCATCATACCTACTTGATCTTTATAGGCGTGTAGTGTTTTAGGGTGTAGAGTGCTGTATTTTTCACGTAATTTCTGTTAAAATTGAGAACACTTTGGAAATGAAAGGCCCCAACCTCTTTCACTATATTATGGAGCAATATCTAAATGTCACTTCCTGTTAGAACAGTTACACTGGCTTGTTAAGTACATTTAATTTCCTTTCTTTCTGTGCCCCTTGAAGAACAAAACCCAAGCCTGCCTTTTACCCTCTTCTGAAACTGGCAGTAATAATGCTCACCCTTGGTAGTGACACACCATGTAAAGTGTGGGTAAGTAGTGTAGGCAAATTTGTGTCCAGTGATGTCTACATCAGTGTGACCTTGTGCATGAACCCTCTGTATCCAGAAGGTTCAATAACAGCCTTCTCCTCACACTGAGTCAATGTGGTCAATGCAAGATGTCTTTTCTTACTAGAACCTTGCATGTATTTGCATTCTAGTGCTGGATCAAATGTGCTGATATTGGGGCCATTGGGGATTTTTTTTTTTAAATTTCCATGGGAGGAAGACTTGTACAGTCTAAAATCTATTCAGATTTTATCTTTTTCATCTGAACTATATTGTCCTTACATTTCACATACTGAACTTCATGTGTAGTCCTTCACGAACTCTGTGAAGATCAGCCTGTCCTTGCCTATCTGAAAAATAACTGTGCAATAGTGTGAATTTAATTCCTCAGAATTTTCTGATCGCATTGGTTATTGACCATATTTCTAACTTTATTTCCTTTTGTTTGAAATCACTGCAGGGAGTGGCTGTCCAATAACCGGGGTGGAAGAGGGAAGTTCTCTGGTGTGTACCCCTGCCCGCAGTCTGCAAGTCCTGCAGCTCTCTGGACAGGCAGTCCTTGTACAGGAGGGTCATTCCATGTAAGCAAAAAATCCCCAAACGATTGCAATAACTTTATTGCAGTAGTGCATTTCCATCACTCTCTTCTTTATTCAAGGATTTGTGCTTGAATCAGTATGTTAATTTTGCCCCATGAAGGGAGCATGGCTTTATTTTGCGATGAAGTGAACTAATGGTGCCCATGTGGTCCATTGACCATTTCTGGTCTTATGCTAGTGAACACCTGACACTCCTTTCATGAGAAGTCCTACTGTGACAAACCGGAGCTTGATAAGGGGAGAACTTAATGCATTGTTTAGTGAGGTATGGTCTTCATTTCCATATTCCCTTTTCTTGGTCTGCAGTTTCTCTTCAGGCCTAGTTATTCCGCCTCCTGTTGCTTTTGGACCCAGTGCTCTTGTCCCCAGCAGTCCTACTGAACAAGAGCAAGGAAAAGGTAAAATGTTGTGCGTACTGTCTGTGGTTTGTGTTTCAGTGCTCTATGGTTTAGTCTGAGCTTGCAGCCTTTTCAAAACTTGCTAAAATGATATTTAAGGAGTAAAGCAGGATTGAGAACACTGAGGGGGGTAGATGAAGGGAGATCTGTATCTGTGACTGTTGTCTATAATTCTTTGTATTCTCTCTCTGTCGATATGTCCTGCATCGCTATCATAATAAAATTAGTACTGTTGGCTAGCTCCCCTTCACTTGAAAGATGGGAAATACTTTGTATGGGATGCACGTTGCTGCTTGCAATTGTCCTCCTTTCTTAGGGACTAGCAATTCTTGCTGTAGGCAGGTACTCGTATTAAGTCAATACTGTTAGGGCAATAGGAAGGACAGATAAGGACTGCCTCATAACAGTTATTTTACCTTAACACAGATGACTTGCACAATATTTTAAAAAGCTTTCATATGCTGTATGTGTGCATTCTAGAACCTCATGTCAAAAGATTGTTCCATATGTTCCATATGATACATTGGTTCTTAAAAATTTTCTCTAAGCACCCGTTCACCATCAGGGATAAGATATCTGCATATCCCTGATATGCAGACTTTTAGTATGATACAAAATCAACTATTCCTTTCTGTGAGATTCCTGTCACAGAATGTGACATACTGTTAGCGTGGATATTTTGTTAGCTGGGGTCTGAATTTAGTTGGATTTTACTAAAGATAGCAAAAGGAAAAAAATCCTCAAGAAAATGCTTTTTATAAATTTCAGATACCTTTTTTAGTTGTATAAGTTCTAGACATGTAGCAAAATAGTCGTACGAATTTGTAACAAAACACTTGCTTCCCCCCTTTGAATGTAAGGATATGGATGTTTTTGTTGATCTTTTTTTTTCCCTCCAGAAGGAGTTTCCCTGGAGAGAAGATTCTACAAAGTTAAATATGCCACTGAAGATGAATCTTTTAATAGCATGTTGGAAACTTTAGGAACAACGCAAGAATTTGGTTGTAATATCTCTTCTGCTCTTTCAAACTAGATGAACAGATGGATATATCTATCCCTGCAGAAGGAAGAGAACTGATGCAAAGGCAGAGAGGAGATACGCTGGTGGAGATGGCCATCCCATGTATCCCTCCAAGACTGCTTGCCCAGCCACAGACTTCAACTCCAGTGTCCCAGAGCGCACCAGCCTTCTTTCCTGAGTCTGGATCTGTGCCTATACCATCACAACCAGAGTTTTCTCATGTAAGGCTTCACGTAGATATCTTTTCTGAGGTTTTGATATGGCTGATGCAGAAAGTGTGTTTGAGTCAACTTTTGCTTCTGTGTTGAGCTTCCCTACTAAGCTGGTTCTCATGAACTTCCCTGTTCCCACCAGTCACGGTTATATATTGATTGTAGCAGTTTTACCTGCAGAGAAAATGCAGAACAGCTTAAGAGGGCATAGTGAGTTACTGAACATTAAAGTTGTTATCTTAGACTATGCTAGAAACCTTTTCTGTTGCTTTTTTTTCCTTCTAAAGGAGGAAGGCTGCTCCTTTCTTATGCTGAACTTGGCATCCTGCATCTCAAACTGCATCATAAATTAGACTTTTATCAGGCTAGACTTTAGCATTGTTTGTCGTGGAGAAAGGGAAGCTGTTTTATAATGAAGCATTTCTATTCTCCTACAAGGCTAGAATTCATTTAGTGCATTTTTCAAGTTGCTTATTCTTATTATCTGTTGTTTCCTTTGTGCTTTTTGATTCTGGAAATTATAACTGTTCAAAGGGATTTAGCAGGCAGTTGCTGGGTTTATAGCTTAATATTACAAGTTTCATCAACTTAAGACAGAAAATAAAGGTGGTGCTAGAAACTTCACTAGTTGAAGCAGGGTTTTTCCTTAGCTGAAAACAGTATTCATGTTAATAGACATAGCAGAGAATATGTCCAGAACCCTTAGCTGTTTGACTAGAAATAGCTACTAATCTGCCATACTTGCCCTGTCTTTTGTGATTTGGTAGTGAGAAGTATACCAAAGATTATGTCTGACTTTGCCACAGACATGCTAAATAGTAATGTGTGGTGATAATATTTCTCAGCAAAAACAGGACAATTGTGACTTGTAAATTGGAGAAAAAAAAGTTTTGTATTTTCGTTTGATTGGTTGGTTTTGGTTTTGTTGGTTGATGTTTTATCTGTAGTTTTGTGCTGAGCTTGCTCTGCCCCATAGTCCAGTGTAATGTCTTAGGAATAATAAATAAACAGTCCTACTTGCGGTGCCCTAATACTCCATGTCCCACTTCTTTCTTTTTAGGATATCTTTGTTCCAACTCAGAGCCCAGAGAAGAAGCATGAAGGAGAAGAAAAAACTGCTGCTTTAACCCCTTTATGCTTACCAGGAGATCCCTCTGGACCCACAGGTGCTTTGTCAAAGATATCTACAGGTGACTCTGCATCAAAGCCTTCTGAGCCCTGTAAGCTGATGCTTTCTGCAAGTGTATGTAGCGAGCCCACGAATACAGACATCAGTTCAGGTTCTCTGAACACAGGCCAAGACAGTGAAACCACACAGGTGGAGAGGATTTCTGAATGCAAGGCCTCAGACTTGAGACTCTGTTCTGTGGAGAATAACAAAATAAAACTGAAAATGAATGCAGGTGATCAGGCACTCTCTGAAAACTGTGAAAAAGCCAAAACAGAGGAGGTATGGGCTGCAGGAGTGCCTGTAGGGCAGTTTGTTCGTGGAAGTGTGGCAGGAGATGGGTCATTAGCCGATCGGGAGATCGAGTGTGTTTCTGGAAATCAGGCTGCTGCAGGTCAGTCTGGTCTGCCTGAGATTCTGTCAGATGCTCAGGGTAGAGAAGTACAGTCTGAGGTTTTTCCATTGGAAGAGACTTATGAACCTGAGGCAGTTCCTGAGACGCAATGTGAAGAACGAGAAGAAAAAATGCAAGTAAAGGAGAAACAAGTAAATGAAGATGGGTCTCTTGCTAATATGACACTTTCTCAGAGGTTTATTCTTGAAAGGGAAGGACAATGTCATGAAGATATGGAAGTGGAATTTGCTGATGATTCTTGTAAAAAGAGAAAAAAATTGTTTGATCAGGCCCAGGACTTGGAAGAGATTGGACCAGAAGGTCAGGGAAAAAAATCTTCGAAAGGTTGTACTTTTGACACTGGTGAGGCAAAGAACCTGGATAAACTGTCCTCTAAGGCTGTTGCAGAAAACATACCAAAGCTCAATAAAGTTTTAGCTGAGCCTTCTGTAGGAGAGTTACTGGAGCAACACAACAATTTGTGTCCTAAGATAAAGAGTGATGTTCAATCGGAAGTGGCGTTGGGTGCCAAAAAACATCCAGGCTGTTCAGAATTGGGACAGATAATGATAATAAGCAATCAGCCACCACTTCAAGAGAGAGGGATTGAAACACGGGTGGTTCAGCACGAGAATCAGGTGCCAAAGAGTAAGGAGGATACTGTTATGATGAGGAATCTGGAGCAAGAAGAGCAGATGCAGCCAGAGAAGAAGAAAACTGCTAAATCCCCCAGTCCTTCCAGTGGTAAGTGAATTTAGGTTAGTAGTTCACAGGTGTGTATTTTGAATAATGTGAGGGACAGCTGTATACAATTCTCAGTGTTTTCAGGGAGCACTGATACTGGATGCAAGTTGAACAGTCTCTCTTAAGAGCAGCACTACAAGTTACTGTGTTATATGCAGAATGTGCCCTTATTGTTTTCGCCTGTGCCACACTAGTGCAGGGCAAGAGTGATAAGGTAATTCTTGTTCCTAAGACTTGTAACTGTTTTACAGTAGAAACACAGAGGAGCTTTAAGAACTCAGAATGTTGCGATCTTGGAAATGTTCAGAGATTTTTGTAACTTCTCCCCCACTCAAGAAGCAGCAACGGCAGTGTCCTTGAAAGGAATAATGGTGTGTGGTAATCAGTACTTTCCCTCTTGTAGGTCTCCTTACCTTTTTTTTTTTTTCATTCTCAGAGGAGAATTTTCTTTGTGGGGGTGTACAGAGCAACTCTGGGCTGGAAACTAACAGGGCAAATTTATCTTCACTCGCATGCAAGATGTGGCTCAGCAGGAGTTATGATTCATTGAAATCCCTTTAACTGATGTGTGTAGTTATACGAGACATGTGGGATGCTATGCCTGTGTTTTGTGAAGCTTTTGCCTCTTAACTGGCTTCATTTTAAAACACAGTTCTGTAGTCCTTAAGTGAGAATGAACGAAGAACAAGGGAACTTGATTTTAGTGTCAGAAAATGTATTTCCCCTCTAGGAAGTCTGTTAGGGAAGAGGAAAGGTTGTAGGACCTCAAATGTTACTTAGCGTTAAGTTAAATGATGAAGTTTTAGCTACAATATTCTTAATTTATTATATTAATTTTATTATTATTTTTAATTTCCTTTAACTGAAAGAAGAAAAAAAGCTTTATTATAGAAAATCTATATATGCAATTTAAACACATCACAATTGGCTGCATTTACTTTTCAAAGAAAACTGTAAGCCACTGTTTGGAGAAAATGAACTCAAATTAATGCTGATGGTTGTGTTTTGTGCTTTTGTATTACACTAAAGGACTGATCAGTGTTAAGAGAGAGTTTGGTTTTTGAAATGTTCTGCCTGCTGCCTTCAGACCGATGCAGCATGATGGAAAAGTATGTAGAGTGATGTTTGTTCTCTTACCATCGCTCAGCCCTTAAGGCATGAAGACCTACTGAGCATCCCTCTACTCTTAAAGCAGCTTCATTCTCATAATAATTAATTTCATAATAAGTATTTTAGGAGTCTAATCCCTTATTGACAGATTATGAAGCATAAATCAGTAAGCACAAACTTTGGGTGAAGGCTTCTTGGGGATAGGCTTTGTCTCTTCATCCAGGTCACTGATGAAGTCACTGAGTCAAACGGGACTGGACTCTGCACTGACCCCTGGGGACACCCTGGCTGCAGGCCTCTAACCAATCTGTGCTGCTGATCACAGCCCTCTGAGCTCTTCCAGTCAGCCAGTTCTCAATCCGCCTTGCTGTCCATTCATCCAACCCACACTTCCTGAGCTTACCTATGAGGATGTTCCAGGAGACAGTGTCAAAAACCTTGCTGAAGTCAATATAGGTACCATGCACTGCTCTCTCCTCATCTGCCCAGCCAGTCATTCCATCACCAAAGGCTACTGTTGCCTAGCACTGCCAGATTGGTCAAGCCCCTTGGTCAAGCCACGCTGACTACTCCTGATAACCTTCTCCTCCACATGCCTGGAGGTGACACCCAGGATGAGTTCTTCCATCATCTTGGTGGTGGGAAGGTGGAGGATGTAGGTAAAATGGACTGGCCTGTAGTTCTCTGGGTCCTTCTTGCCCTTTTTGAAGACTGGAGTGACGTTGGCTTTCTTTCAGTCCTCAGGCACCTCATCTGTTCTCCATGACCTTTCAAAGATGATGGAGAGTGGCTTAGCAGTAACATCTGCCAGCTCCCTCAGCACTCGTAGGTGCATCTTATCAGGGCTCATGGATTTGTGGGTATCAAATTTGTTCAAATGATCTCTAACTTTGTCCTCCTTGATCAAGGGAAAGTCTTCCTTTCTCTAGACTGTCTTGCCTCCAGGGTCTGGGTTTCCTGGGGGCTGGCCTTAGTAGTAAAGATGAAGTAAAGCAGGTATTCAGTAACTCCATCTTCATCACCACAGCAGCCACCACATTCAGCAGCAGGCCCACCTTTTCCTTAGGCTTCCTTTAGCTACTGATGTTCTTGAAGAAACCCTTCTTCTTGTCTTTGACATCCCTTGCCAGATTTAATTCCAAATCGACGGGTCGATGGTCTTAAGAACATAAGAAAAGTTTATTTCTGTTAATAAGCTGTTTTCATTGACACGACAGTTGAGCCAGTTATGCGAAAGCATTTAAGCTTTGAGGCACTCATGTTTTCTTCAGGTCTTGTGAAAGCTTGTTTGTGTTCTCTCCAGAGGAATCCATTGATTTAGTAATTAGGTTCTCTCTTATTAAAATGCAGGTGATCACTTCATAAATTCTTTTGATCGTTTGTAACTAGCCTGCCAAATGTGGATTTATAGGCTAGAAGGGACTGTGGTAGCTAGATAATTAACATTCAGTGGGGTTTGTAAATACTTCAGTTTTTAAGTAAAACACTTTTTAAATGGAGGTCTACTCTAGGCCAGGCTGTGACACGCATTCATAAGCTGTTTGTGAGGAATGGTGGTTGGCTTTCCAATGTGTGAGTACCACTGCACTACGAGGTACCTACCCACTGCAAAAATACTCTGAAGTTCTTGGGTTATCTTCAGGATGTTGCAGTTGCTGCACCATATCTTTAAAGCTTGTGGTATACAGGTCAGTGATGGTTTTCAGAATTTTCAAAGAGATGATAGATAACTTTTTGCTGATAGGGCATTTTTTTGTGAGAGGATTATGAAAATTACTTCTGTATGATGTTGAAAGTTTACAAATAAATGGCATGGGATGAGGTAAAAGGAAGGAGCATTTTACTAGGTTTTTTATTTATTTAAATATTTTGATTTATTTAAATCCTGCAAGATCTGCACATGCACCAAGGTGTGGTTTCTCTGATGGGATAGACCATCTGAGCCATCTCTGTGTAAATTTTAGGTTATCAATTCAGGCATCACATAGCTCTGCCAATTCGTTTCTGTCCTAACCTTCATTTCTGTTTTTGGCCTCATCTCCCTTTCCTGTGGAAAATCTTGAGCATTTCTTAAGCAAACCTGCATTCTGTAAAAGTCCTATTCATGTCAGGATATTTAGTCTCCCTTTTATCTAGCACCTGGGAACATCTGCATCAAGTCGAGCACAGCCCAGATTTTCACTGAGACAGATTTTCCACACAAAATGTGAGGAAGATCAGTTAGAGCAGCTGTCCTGAAACCAGTAACTGTTCAGGGGAGTTTTGAGCAGCACCAGTGTTACACTTTTCCCTGTTTTCACAGCACAGTGAGCCTGTGCTTTTGGTATTTGAACTAAAGTACTCCCCTGAAATTACTAATCCTTGTGCTCTGTATCTCTTAGGAACCACATTTCATCTTAATTTGCCAAAGGAGGGTGACATCATTCAGCCCTTGACCAGCATAACACCACCTCTTACTGGCCACCTTAAAATGGGACCCAGAAGACACACCACACCAGTTGGTGAGTTCGACCTGAATGGCTCTGTTCTGCAGTGAAAGCCTGGAAGCTTTTGATTCTTTCTGCATAATCTGATAGGATAACTCAAACCTACCTTGGCAAAAACCATTGCTGCATTGCTGTTCTGTGGGGAGGGCTCATCCCTTCCCCACAGTTTTCTTGCCATGTTTTCTCCTGGATCTCTAGTGAAGGTGTTTACTCCCTGAGTACAGGACAGTATGGAGCACATCTTCCTGGCACTCACTGCATTCTGCATACGACTGCATTAAAAAATGTGAAAGAACCTTCTGAGTGGTGAAAGAACTTAGACTAAAAAAAGATTGCTCCCAGTATTCATGATCTTTTATCAGGACTTTGCTAAGCTCATGAAAAACATCCTGCTAGTGCTGGATGAAAGGAAATGTGTTCTGCTTGGGTAATGGTAAAGTATTCTGTCACAAGCTAAAGATACCTATGCTACAGACTTTTCATGCTTCATATCTAGAAAGGAATTTCCACTATTGCACCATTTCATTACTAATAACACATGCAGTGAAGCGTCTTCAAATAAGAACTAGGACCTGAACCCCAGCAGTGTGAATGACAGTAGCTACTTCTTGTTTTTCTTGTGTTTATATTCCTGTTTTCAGTGGATGGTAGTTGCCCAGACAGCACTATAGCAACCAGTGATGTTACAGCAGAGAGCACAATGGGGACCGACAGTGTCACTGTGGAAAGTGCAGTGGTGTCAGCAGATGTGTCAGAAGTGTGTGAGAAGGGAGAGTTGGGTGTGGTTCCTGAGTCGGATGCAAAACTTTCTCTGCGAATGAACCTTGTTACCCCTGTGAACGACGGGAGCGAGGAGTCCTTGCCATTCAGTTTGGAAAGTAAGAGGACGAAACCTGAAATGTGGAGGTCCTGCTGGATCTCAGCCCTGACTCAAAACCTCTCTTTGGCGTTCCCCGAGACAGTCTCTGAGTCTCTGTAATTTTTCTCGTTTTTCTTTTTGGGCAGTGTCACTTAAATTTGTTTTTCTGTTTCTGCAATGCTCTAAGCAGGGATGGAGTTGAGAGGAGAGGCCTCTGTTGTGAGGAAAGGTATTTCCAGAAGACTAAAAATTGTTATGTATAGTGGCAACGTCACTGGACAGGAAGTGGAGTTTGATTGTATTGGGAGGGAAAAGATTTTATTTTTATATATATATAATCATAGAATGGTTTGGGTCAGAAGGGCCCTTAGAGACCATCTAGTCTTAACCTCTCTGCCATGGGCAGGGACACCTTCCACTAGCCCAGGTTGTTCTAAGACCCATCCAACCTGACCTTGAACACTTCCAGGGATGGGCAGCCACAGTTTCTCTGGGCAACCTGTGCCAGGGCCTCATCACCCTCACAAGGAAGAATTCCTTTCTAGCACCTAATCTGAATCTCTTGCCTTTTAGTTTAAAACTGTTTCCCCTTGTCCTATCACTATCTGCCTGTGTAAAAAGTCCCTCTCCCTCTTTTTTATAAGCCCCCTTTTAAGTACTGAAAGACTGCAATGAGTTTCCCCAAACCCTTCTCTTCTCCAGGCTGAACAACCCCTGCTCTCTCAGCCTGTCTCTGTAGGTGACTCCGAGGTGCTCGAGCCCTCTGATTACCTTTGTGGCCTCCTTGGACCTGTCCATAATCTAGACAAAAAAAGAAGTTTGACAGTATTTTAGTCAGAACAGTGACATTCAGTCTAATAGTGTAAAACTTGTAGAAACTCTGGTCTGTTCTGAGAAGTTGGATGGGGAAGCCTGGGCGCCCTTTGTCCAGTGTTACTCTGCCTCTCTTCACTGAATGTGGGGAGCTGGAAAGGGGCAGAAGAGTCTTTTTGGACTTACCTTAAAATTGTCTTTACCTTCCCTCTTTTTTCAGAGCCCATAGCCAGTGACAGGAAAGATGGATCCTCTGCTGCTGCTAGGACTGCTGCCAGGTAACTGGGCTTCTTGCTGTGTAGAGTTAATACAAAGGTCTGGGTAGATCCTGTTTCCACACATTACCAGTAGGAGGGAAAAAAAGTCAGGAGATGCAGAAGCAAGGAACGCTCTTGGGGTAGCCATGACATGAACTCTTTAGCTCTTGCAGCAGGTTTTAATTACATAGGCAAGGTGGGAACCCCACCTACTTGTTCATTACAGGCTTTTTGCTTCCTAATAATGTCAGCATTTTGCCTCCTTGTGATTGTAGTCAGCCAGAAATTCATATCTTGTGCAGTCCGGAATGCAAGTCTGCCTTATCCACCTCCTAAATTGCAAATATATGGTTTTCTACTTTCTTGTCTTGTGCAATTTTCTGCAAAGAATCTCTGAGAAGTCCCTAAAGAGTATTATCTTTTTGATGTGAAGCTGATAAACACATAATCAGTTCATGGATATGTAGAAATCACAATTTAACACGTTGACCAAAACATAAGTTTACTCCCTTGGTCTTTTGATTTGTATATATCTATCTTATCTCACATTTAATGCCTAGCATTGCTTTATTTTAGCTTTTGGGAGGTATCATTTGTAAGTACTAATGGGAATCTGACTAGGAAGACAGTTACCTGTGGTCACCTGAGTGAAGCATAGTGGTTTGAAGTAGTGAGAAAACTTCTGAATAAACTCAGTACCTCTTGTCACAGGGTTGCATGCTGGATGGTAATTATGCCTCAATGCTGAGGATGAGTGGTAATCATTTCTCACTGGTTGAGGATGGGTTGCCTTTGTAGTATAGGTTGAACATGAACTCTCAAAGTCTGCTTACATTCGCAGTATTTTTGTGGTGCCGTGAAATTCCTAAAAAAGTAAGCCATAAATGGTCTAACTGTGTCCCCTTGTGGGACACAGAGGAAGTAGATGCTGAAACTCCACATGGTGCTGCAGTTTTCCACACTACACTTCCTGGAATTGTTACAGCTCTTGGCTGTTAGGGTGTCTGCAGAAATGACAGAAATGCTTATGCAATTGCAGCTTGTTTCTTGACCTTTGAGACAGACCATGTCACTTATTCTGTGTCTGTGTAGGTCAACAAGCTCAATACAACAGTTGCTGCTTTCCCAAGGGGCTAGAGAATTCTTGTTTTGCTGGGTAAGGGATTTTCTCGCTCCCTGATGCTTTTTTGTTTGTTTGTTTGTTTTAAATCTGCACTGCTAGCTCCCAGAAAGCATCATCTGTGTTTAGTCGTGTCTGTGAAGTTCATCGGGAGGATGAGGCCAGAGGTCATGGTCTTTCCACCTCTCCATATAGGTAACTCCTCACAGTCTTTGCCTGCCAGTCCTGGGTGGATTTATATGCACATGTGCATTTTCTGCATCAAAGAAATTGCACTAAGTCGTTGTCTGTGGGTGACTTAGAAGGTTGGGGACAAGGGGGTAAGTATACTAAATACTGTATGTTTGTATCTCACATGGTAAGCAGACATACCTTTTGACTGAGCAGCGATGTGATTCCAGACAACTTATATGCTTTGGTAAAACCTGGGGTTTGAGAGAATTGAGGTTATACTTAAGACTGTTTAAATACCTTTTCTTTCTCCTCTTCCAAGATCTTCTGACCAATTTTGTTTGTTATTGTTTCTGCTATTGTCTCCCTTCCAAGTCAATCAACTTTTGCTGTCTCTGCTTTGAAAAAGACTGTACAGCTGCATATGTTAGCGTGACAAGGCTGCTTCCTGGAGGATAGAAATCTGCTTCTTCAGTGTTTTCTGTTCTGTCTTTTGATGGGGCAGTAAGGTCTTGGTCTATGTAGAAAGAATAACCTATGTTTCAAGAGTATTGAACAGTTGTACTAAAGACCAAAATGAATAGGGAGTTCCGGTGCTGGGTGAGGTACAGACAGAAGAGAAGACAGACACTCCTCAAAGTACCCGAGGGAAGCCAAATATGTACTTCTAGTAGGGCTCAGTGTAGAGTCCCATATAGTACCTAGTGACACTTTCGGCAGAGTAGACAAATTTTAGTGAAAACTTTAGACAGCAGTTGTGTTTATGCTGCTGGGTCTTCTTGCTAGATGTGATTACCAGTTTCCAACCAATCAAGTGCTGGAGCAGCCTGTAGTAACTTCAAGATGGCATGCTTCTGGAAGCAAGTTGTGTAGTTGGTGCCTGACGTGTGTAGATTGCTATATTAGTATTTGAAAAAGCACCTGGTCCTGTACAGTGTCAGCCATACTTTTTGCTACCATGTGTATCACTTGAGAAGTATTGAAAGGGCTTTTTTATAATTTGAGACTCACTGAGTTCTGTGCAATCGTTAAGTTGCAATAGAATGACTGCCAGGGTGGGGTTTTTTTAATATTGCTTTCACTTGAGTGGCAGCATATTGGTTGTCTTGTTTTCTTAATCAGTAATTTTGATCTGCGTGTTACTGGTTTGTAGGGGAAATCTGTTCATGTTTCCTGGCACAGAAGAAGATGCTGAATTACATACAAATCCCCATGATTGGCAGTACCAGCAACACAAGGCAGATGACAGTGGTGGACAGATCTTAATTCCTCAGAGGATGCAGCAGGACTGCTGTCAACAATCTTCTGGTGCAGAGGATGGAGAGTCTATGGAGACTGATGTCATGAGCACTCAGGCAGAAGAAGGGAGAAGAATGCAGAGGAAACAAAGTAAGGCTGTTAAAACTGATCAAAGTCAAGAGAGCTGGCAAAACACCAAGAATAAAGGGATCCAGACTACAGCAGACTGTCTTTTTACCCTAACAACTGTTACAACTTCAACACAAACGTCAGATGAAATCTCTAAGCAGGTGGAAATGGGAACCAGTATGTCTGGGCAGAGGCCCGGGCGACGAGATGTGAGTGTCCAAACTGACAAGAGTGGGGAAAAGCTTGTGAACGCCTCTGGAGACGACACGGACCCTTTGCACAGTCAGGTGGGATGAAGGCTGCCTGTATTTAGTTTTACTGCTTTAGGACACTAAAGTATCCGATACTTCAGCCAGTAAATTCATTCTCTGTTGGAAAAAGCCAAAGGACCGCTTTAAAATGTTAATGTTGCAAGCTTTCCTGAATCAGCTGTACACAACTGCTAAGGTAGCAGTGCTCACTGGGCAGCATGAGTTTGGGAACTTATTGTCTCCATATTTATTTTCTGGAAAAGTGTGACAGGTTTGATTGGTTGGTTTGTTGGTTTTGTTTGGGGTTCAGTTTTTTGGGTGCAGATATAGTTAACACTGTAAAAAATTTTTCGCTTTTTGTTAACTGGAGATGGGAGTTGCATGAAATTTTGAATGGGTGGTTTGATGCCTTCTGTTTTGCTCCAACCAACTTCTGACAGCTTGTTCTAATGACATTCCATCTAATGTCAAGGGGACACCTCCTCCACAAAAACATTCTAACAAGATGACTAACTTTGAATTAGTATTTCAGAGAGTATTGCAGACTCAAGAAAAAACACTGCTTTGCTGTTACAGTTTGTATATTTTCTTGTGAACGGAAAGACTAGAAAAATGATTTTTTTCTAAACTTGATTTAAGAATAGTGCATCCTGTGGGAAATAGGAGATTAAGAGGGCTATAAAAATGCAGTGCAACATTGATGTGATATGTCTAAGAGTTCATTGAATGAAAGAGTATGAGAAGTCTTGCTGAACAAGTTTGCTGTTTCCTTCTTGGACTGCTGTGATTTCCCTTCCTCTACTTGTCAGCAAGTCAGCAAAATGTGTTCAGTTCTCCTTTGTTTGGAGTCTCTTGTGTTGTTGCCTCTAATTTGTAACAAGATGCTGCAAGATTCCCTACCCCAGCAGTTAAACATGGTATGAAGAAACTGTACTGCAGAGATAGCTCTATCCAGAAATCATTTGCTTTTTGTTGAGATCTGTTTTGGTTTCACTGTGTCCTCTTTATTACAGGGAGAGGAGGAGTTTAACCTTCTTCACCCCCCCAAGGGTCAGGTTCACCGTCGCCACGTGCGAACCATTCGAGAAGTGCGTACCACTGTCACACGTGTTATAACAGATGTCTGCTACATCAACGGTGCAGAGGTGGAGCGAAAAGCCGTTGAGGTAAGTCCCTGGTTTGGGGACTAAATGGAATGATATGTTGGCTGAAAAATGGAAGTAATTAAAATGAGAATGTATTATGGCCGCAGAAAATGAGTTGAATGAACAAGTCTGCGTGCTGTGATGACAGAGCTTTCTTCATGAGCAAACATGCAGACCATTTAGTGCGTGGCAAAAGCTGTGTGTCTGATGGTGGTGTATTTCATGCCTGCTGCTGTGTTCTGAAGACACACTGATTTTTCTTCCCAAAGAATTGAACAAAAGATGTGCATCCAACTGTTTTAGAAGTCTTGGAATTTTGTCAGAATAGAGATATTTCAGAATGGGCAAAAATTCTGTTAGTAAGCAAAAATCACTTCTGCCTGTAAAATTGAACTGTGCAAGATAGTTTATCCTGTTTTACAGCTCAGGGCTATTTTCAACTGCAGTCTTTTGTGTCCTGTGAGCCAGATTCTATAAGAGGTCTACCTAAATCAACTTAAAATTAAGAAATAAACCAGCCCATATTTAGTACACTTGTGTTGTAGTATGTCCATTCATTAGGCAGAAAGTCTTTAGGGAATCGCAAAAGATAGCTGAAAAATGCTGATTTGATGGGTACAGTAATCACATCAGCCTCCTAGGAATAAAATGTTACTGCTATTCTGCTATACCATAAGTCTTGTGTAGTCACAATGAGTAATGACACAAAAGGATAAATTGGTTCAGTGCCAAGCTTATACTTTTACACCTCATACTATGCATGAAATTGCTTATCGTAACATTAAAATGGAGAATTAAGTTTCCTGAAATGTGCTTATGTAGGTTATATAATCACAATGATATATCCATTTCCATTTTATCTACCACCATTTGATATCACTATTTTGTACATACGTATTTTGTATGCATAAAGCTTAAATGGCTCCAAATGACAAGCTGTTGAAAATGATCTTGGATTTCAGTAAAGCTTTTGATACTGTCTCTCACAGGATCCTTCTGGACTAAGTGTCCAACCCACAGCTGGATAAACACATCAGGCGGCGGGTGAGCAATTGGCTCACGAGTCAAGCACAAAGGGTAATAGTGACTGGGGTGACATGAGACTGGTGAGCTGTCGCTAGTGGGGTTCCGCAGGCCTCCATCTTGGGCCCTGTGCTCTCCAACATCTTCATAAATGACTTGGACGCAGGACTGGGAGGGACACTGAGCAAGTCTGCAGATGACATAAAACTGGGAGGAGCTGTTCACTCCCTCGAGGTCAGAGAGGTGCTGCAGAGAGACCTCAACAGGTCAGAGGGCTGCGCAATCACCAACCACGGGAAGTTCAACGAGGGGAAGTGCCGGATTCTTCCCCTGGGATGGGGCAACCCCGGATGTATGGACAGAATGGGGAATGAGATCCTGGAAAGCAGTGCCAGGAAAGGGACCTGGAGGTCCTGGTCGGTGGTCAGTTGGCCCTGAGTCAGCAGTGCCCTGGCAGCCAGGAGGGCCAGCCCTGCCTGGAGGGGCATCAGGCCCAGCATGGCCAGCTGGGCCAGGGAGGGGATTGTCCCGCTCTGCTCTGCCCTGGGGCGGCCTTACCTGCAACATTGGGGCAGTTTGGGGGGACACAATGGAAGGGAGAGATTGAGCCATTAGAGAGTGTCCAAAGGAGGGAACGAAGATGGGGAAGGGCCTTGAAGGGAAGCCGTGTGAGGACACTGAGGGCACTTGGTGTGTTCAGCTGGTGAAGAGGAGACTGAGGGGAGACCTCTCTGCAGTTACAACTTCCTTGTGAGAGGAGGAGGAGGGGCAGGCACTGATCTCTCTGGTGACCAGTGACAGGTTGGATATTAGAAAGAGGTTTTCCACTCAGAGGGTGGTTGGGCACTGAACAGGCTCTCCAGGGCAGTGGTCACAGCACCGAGGCTGACAGAGCTCAAGAAGTGTTTGGATGATACTTTCGGGCACGTGGTGTGTAACTCTTGGGGATGATCTTGTGTTGTGCCAGGAGTTGGACTTGATGGTCCTTGTGGGTCCCTTCCAACCTGGCATATTCTGTGATTCTATGAGCAACCAAAGGCTTCTAGTGTCTCATGTATTTGTTGCCCTCTCACAGTCTGGAAGTGTGGGAATTATTCAATGTCAGACCAGTCTGTTCTGCAGTTAAGGAAACTTTCCTATCTTGACTATCCAGGAGCCACTCTGGCAGTCACAACTGCACTGCTGAGCTGGAACTGAGGCCCCTTTGCCGTGGCAGCTCCCGTGAGCCAACAGGGACATTGGTTGACTCCCTGAACACCCCATACTCACACAGTCAAACAGGTTTCCTCACCAGCTCAACCCCACGTTTCCCATGGCAGCGTCTCATACATCTATATCCTTAAAATAATTTAATCTTGGTGCAATAACTAAATAATAAATAACAGCTTAAGCTGGTGCTTCTGAGGAGGAATCCTGAACAAAGGAACCCCTGGGCTTTTATACCTTCATGGTCCAGGGTGGGAAAGTCTCAGAGTCATTGGCCCCTGCTGTGTCTACAAGTGTCCAGGCCCCTGTGCCCATTGTTATGCAGTTCATGGCCTCTTGCCTGAGGCTCTCACCGTCTTGAGTTTAACCTGCGGCTCAAACTGCAGCTGCACCCTGAGCTATGAGCTACCAACACTGAATGTATTCCTGAACAACACTGTTGGCTGAATTCTTAATGTGACCTCTTGATAAAGAGCAGCTGCAGGCCTGTAGTGAGAGATGCACTACCATGGATCAGTCCAGAATCAAGTCTGTGTGGTTGTCCTCAGCTTCATGAATGTGGTCTCGGCTTGTCTGCGCTTTGGACCGGTGGTTGTAGCTTCCATCTAGCATGCTCGTCACTTTTGACAAACCTTTTTGTTCCTTTCAAGGAAACTGAGGAGCCTGTAGTGGAGTGCCAGGAATGTGAGACTGATGTGTCCTCCTCCTGTAGAACTGCAGTGGGCTCGTCGCTGACCTCAGGGGATCTTGGTGATGTCAGTTCCTTATCTAAGGCCTCAAGTCTCCACCAAACATCCAGTGGAGCAAGCAGTGGTCACTTTGCCACACACGGCAGCAGCAGCTCAGGACGAGGAACTGGAACTGTCAAAGGGAAAGCGTGTGGGACAGAAACTGGAGAATTTGCTTTACCCACTGGCAGAGGCATCTTAGGAAAATTAAGGTATGTGCAGAGTCTTGGGAAAAGAAGAACAGATAGTTTGCAGAAGTGAGCTTGTGAGTGTGAAGCAGGGTAGACCTAAATCAAAAGCTTTCTGGGAAAGATCTGGCTTGATGAGCAGAAATAAGGAGATAGTATTTACTTTCACATCTGTTCTTCCTAAAGGAGTAGTTTGCTTCCTTGTGAGGCATTGCTTTGCCTAAGCTCTTGCCAGTTTAGCAGAAATGAGGCAAACTTCTGGATGTGTTGAGAGATGATTGAGAAAAGGTGAGGATCATGATGAGCTAGCTTCTGTTTCAGAACAGTTACCTCATAAATTCTCTAGCCCTAGGAAAGGAGCTGGGCAGCCTGCATCTCCACTCAGAGTTAGCCAGATGGGAGCACTGCCTTGTGAGGAAGAGGAGGACTCTATGACTGGCAATCGTCAGTGTGGCAGGGCACCTGTGACACCTCGTGGACGAGGAAGAAGAGGCCGCCCACCATCTCGAACAACAGGAACAAGGTACCCTAGAAAAAGGAGGCTGTAACTTATTGCCAAGAAGGAGAATGGGGAGCTCCTGTCTTTATGAAACAGAGGAAAAGGAGTTAGTTTTTAGTGATACCATGTAGCAGCTGCAAGCATGTCACCCAACTATTCTATAGGTAGTAACTTTTTTCAGATCTTTCTGGGAACGCTTTTCTCTTTTCTGCAGAGATTTAGCTGGACTGCCAGGTGTGGAGGATGTTTCAGCTATGGCATCACCTGAGAAGAAATCACTTACGCATTCAGTTCGCCTGCCAGGTGGAGGGGAGAAATCTGACACTTCTGGCTTCTGTGCATTACGTCGAAGTGACTCTCCAGAAATCCCATTACAAGCGATGACTGGTCCTTTGGACTGTGCAGACTCATCCTCTGGGAGCAGCTTTGTGGGCCTCAGGGTTGTAGCAAAGTGGTCCTCAAATGGGTACTTTTATTCTGGGAGGATTACCCAAGATGTTGGGGCTGGAAAATACAAGCTGCTCTTTGATGATGGACATGAATGTGATGTGCTAGGAAAAGATATTTTACTCTGTGATCCTATTCCACGGGAGACAGAGGTGACTGCACTCTCCGAGGATGAGTACTTCAGTGCAGGTAAGAGCAGTTCTTGAGTTTTATCCTTGGTTTTCTGAGTCACTGAATGCAATTGAAAACGAATGCTTCTCCAGGAGGATGAGAATCCTGGGTATGGTTGGTTAACAGGTGTTCTTTGTTGTCATGTCAGGTGTAGTGAAGCAACACCGGGAGGTGTCTGGAGAGCTATACTACTGCATTGAAAAGGAAGGCCAGAGGAAGTGGTACAAACGAAGGGCTGTTATCCTGTCTCTGGAACAAGGAAATAAGCTCCGTGAGCAATTTGGGCTAGGTCCTTATGAACCAGTCACCCCTCTGACCAAAGCAGCTGACATCAGTCTTGGTAAGGGGAGGTGCTGTTGAACTGCTGGCTGTGCTCTTCTGTGTTTTGTGCCTTTGAGATAATTTTAGTACCTGATCTGAATTACCAATGTTTAAATATTTCTGGGTATTCAGAAATGCTTTTGGTACTCCACAGTGGGATCTTTGAGATCCTTTTATTGTTCGGGGTCAGAGACTTAGTGGTATTGACTGGCTTGCAGAAAGCACCCTGCTTCTAAGACAGTGGTGCTTGTCGTACTTCTGTACACTTGGTGGATGGCTGCTCTGATACAAACTCTCCAGCAGTACCAGGAGGAAGAGAGACCGGGCTTGAGAAGAAAGATACACAAGCGAGATACCTTTTTTTCTTGCTTTCTTCTGTCTGAGGGCAGTGGCACGTACCTCCTAAGTACTATTGCGTTCAGCCACCTCTGTATAGATAGGTGGGGTGAAAGCTCATGGAGTTTGGTGACAGCCTGTGACTAATCTCTGCATACTGTATTGCAGATAATCTGGTGGAGGGGAAGAGGAAGCGACGTAGTAACTTTGGTTCTCCCAGCACTTCCAGCAGCAGCACAACTCCCACTCGTAAAGGGCAGGAGAGTCCACGCATCCCGCCAGGCACACTGTCTGGGAAAAGGAAACTAGTTGCATCTGAAGATGAGCGATCCCCAGCTAAACGTGGCCGCAAGTCAGCAACAGTAAAGCCTGGTGAGAACCTTATTTTCTGCTCTTAAACCTGCATTAATTTATTTTTTGTCACCCTGATATTTTTGTAATTGATCTTTCCACTTCTCATAAGCAAAAAGTAGGTGAGAATGCTTGTTTGCCCTCCATTCTCCCTGGATGCATTCAGCCAGAGGTGTATTTAGCATAGTCTGAGTATTTACCTGCCATCTTTTCAGTTCTGCCTTTTAGAAATGTTCTGACTTTAATGTTGTGATTTGTCTCCCTCCTCTCTTGTCTCTTTAATCGGTCCCAAAATGCCTAGCTGTTAAAGGAATCAGTGTTCACAGCAGTCAGTGTTGTTTCAGGATGTTGATAAGACTGGCAAACATTGTCCCATTAGTCATTCAGGTTTTGATTTGAGGATTCTTTGCAACCAGAAGGGTAAGATATCCCTACCTATTCTAGTGTAATCCTAGCCCAGTCCTGCCTGTCTCCTCCAGTAAAATATCTGAGTTGAACATATCTGCCAGGTGAGATATCTTACCCAGGATCTTTGTGCAGAATCTGACTTTAAAGACTTACGGTGCTTCTGTCTCTCTGCAGGGGCTGTGAGAGCTGGAGAGTTTGTAAGCACCTGTGAAGGTGTAGATGCTGTAGATCCCCCAGTACTGGAGGACCATCGCGGACCCTTGCCCCTCAATAAGACCCTCTTTTTGGGCTATGCCTTTCTTCTCACCATGGCAACACCAAGTGACAAATTGGTCGGTCACCAGAAGCTATCAGATGGTCCCACAGGGAGTAGCGAGGAGGAAGAAGGTGAGGCAAATCTTACCTGTTGCATTTTCAAGTGAAATGCTGTGGCTTTAGGAAAAATTCCTGATGCTGTCTGATCAGACATTTGTGTAAGTGCTTGTTTACCCTTTTGCTCTTTAATCCTTTGTAGAAAGGACCCAAGACTTGGTCTCTGTTTTAGATCTTTGGCCTAAGATGTGGCAAACCTCAGTGGTGATCATGGGGCTGTTCAGCAAGCTAAGAAAGGTGTGAAAATTAGTGAGATGAGGGGTGTCAGAATAGTATAGTGTAAGAAGGAAGGTTTTGAAAGCTAAGGGATAGTGCTGGGAAACACAGAACTTGAAAGCATGTATGAGTTGCTCCAGTTTGCCTTTGCTAGTGTTATGTTCCATGCAGTGAACTGCAACATGAAAAAAGTCACAAGATGCTCACCTGGCCAGTGCTGTACTACCCTTTCTTTTGCCTCCCTTTTTTTTTTTTTTGACTCTTCCAAGGGTTTTATCTAGATATTGTTGGGAGAAAGGCTGGGGTCCATTACTGGAATCAATGAGGACTCTGTAGACTGAGGTGTGGGAATATAAGCAGATAGATTATAGTCAAAAACTGAACTTTCTGCCGTAGAATTTTTAGACGTGACTCCGTACGACAAACATTACATAGCACAGCAGCTGCAAGCGGGAGCTGGCTATATCCTGGAAGACTTCAATGAAACCCAGGTAACGGTTCACTTACTAATCTAGAATAACAGTCACAGAATAGTTGAGATTGGAAGGAATTTCTATAGCTTATCTTGTCCAACCTCTCTGCCGAAAGCAGGATCAAATAGAGCAGATCACTTAGGTCCTTGTCCAGTTGTGTTTTGAGTATCCTCAAGGATGGAAACACCACAGCCTCTCTGGCACCTTAATCCTGTGTTTGATCACCCCCAATTTAAAAAAAATTTAGAGGAAATTCTATTTAATTTTTTTATTTCAATTTGTAACTGTTGCCTCTCGTCCTTTGAGTAGATAAATTGAGAATAGTCTGGCTCCATCTTTTGTACATCCTTTTATCAGTCATGAATGTGCATTAATAAGACCACTCAACCCTTCCCTTCTTGAGCTTTAACAAGTTCAGCTCTCTCAGCCTCTTCTTGTGTGTCAGGTGTTCCAATGCCCAGACCTCTCAGTGGTCTTTGGCTAAGCCTGCTCCAGCATGTCTGGTGTTTTCGGTGTACTGCAGAACCTAGGAGTGGGTGCAGATGTGGTCTCACCACAGGTCTGTGCCTCAGAACACTTAGAGGTAGAGCTCTTCACTTACCAGATCTCCTTGGACAACTAATTTAATTTAGTGTTGCTTTTACTTAAATGTAGAATGTTTTAATAAAGAGGGTAAATTGTTCTTGGAGCATCTTGCCTGAGGAAGCAGTCTTCTCTAGTGACTAACTGAGTATCAAACTAATAAATAAATGATCTCATCTGGAAGAGGGTTATGATGCAAAAACTATTAGGCAGAGTTTTTCTCTGTGAACTGCAGAGCTTGGAATAGGTGATTATTAAACAGATTCTGAAATCAGTAGTACCTTTATCTAATTCATCTTTCACATAACAAGGCTATGAAAATCAGGGTTTCAGTTGTTTTCTTCTTTAAAGTGTTTAGCAGCAGGATAATTTCTGGGTTTTTTTGCAAGCGTTGTCTCCTTTTTACTTATCTCTTTATCTCCCTTGAAGTGTAATGCAGCATATCAGTGTCTTTTAATTGCGGACCAGCATTGTCGAACTCGGAAATACTTGCTGTGCCTTGCCAGCGGGATCCCTTGTGTCTCTCATATCTGGGTCCATGATAGCTGTCATGCTAACGAGCTTCAAAATTATCGGAATTACCTTTTACCAGCTGGATATAGCCTCCAGGAGCAAAAATTGGTAGAATGGTAAGTGCCAAATAACCATGATCTGAGTCCACAGAATCTCCAAGAGAACTGTTACGCTTGGGAGGCTCTCGAATATCTACAGGTACTGAAGGTGACCCTAGTACTGCTCCCCATACTTTTCCTTCCATATAGGAACAGCACTTCCACCTCTTTCTTTGGATTTACTGTGACCTCTAGTGCCAAATACATATGGGTGCTATATACACAAAAAAGACAGTCTTCTGGGAAGTAAGAAAGGAATCAGTCTTCTCATGAGGAAGACAGAACTCAGGAAAGGCTTCCCACACATGTGGCTAACTTCTCTAATTGCTCAGAAATGGATAAAGGAGAGCAATACTAATTTTTTCCTTGATACGTTTTGAAGCTAGCTTCTGCATTTTCTGTGGAGGCTAATCCAGCAGGTCTGTTCTGAGATAATAGTTGCCAGGTCAGACTCCTCAGGCAAGTTGAGGGGCAGACAGAGTTTGTAAATTGCTGTAGGCTTTTGGGCCGGAGACTGATGTCTTCCTGCTCAGACCTGTCGAAGTGGAAGCATTTTGGATTTGTACAAGAAAGGTGGTTCTGGATTAAGAAAGAGCCTAGCCTAACTTCAGATTTAGGCTGCTGCAAACACACCCCACCGTTATTGTCTAGCTCTGTTTTACTCTCTATAAACAGGATAATCCGTTCAGGAGGGGGAGTAAAAGAGCAGGTCATTGTACACAAAATATTCAAAGAACCAATATGGGAGCCAATCAGGTGACTAGACTACTAGGTATTCTTAGTAGTCTGCATTTCTCTTTACAGGCACCCACGAGAAAACCTGTTTCATGACCTAAAGGTTCTCCTGGTGTCAGACCAGCAACAGAGCTTCCTGGATCTGTGGTCTGAAATTCTCATGACAGGGGGAGCAGCATCTGTTAAACAGCATTACTCAAATGCTCACAACAAAGGTACTCATTGGCTAGTTTCTCAGGGACCCCTATGCTAGTGGTCTCTAGTATGGTTTAAAACCATTTAGAATGTCTTACAAGATTGTCTATAAGCAGAAAGGAAGGCAAAGTGCAAGATATTAGCTCTCTACTTGAATGTAATCTTTATACAGATTACATCTGGGAGACCTGTCTTTGCAGAGAAGATGCTGCAGCAATTCAGAACACAAGCTGTCAGCTTCCAGCCTATGTTGAAAGGGGGAAATAGGCAAGAGTTGCTCCTGGACCTTTTGTGGGCCTCTCAAATTGTACTTCCTTGTCCTTTTCAACTCAGCTGTATCTCCCTCTCCATACGGGATGTAGGTTTTAGTATGCCCAGCCTGAGGTCAGGACTCAGTGTCCTGCCTGTAATGTTGGTTACTGGTTTTCTCTTACCTGGACTAAAAGGAATACTTTACTTGCAAGGTGCAGGGTTGCTGTATTAGCATGTATGAAGAGAATTCACTGCCTAGGAATGAAAAGACACGTAAGAGAGGTTCATAGTGGTAAAACACGTGGATCTGCCAGGTTGGACGGGTCTTGGAGCAATCTGGTCTCGTGGAAGGTGTCCCTGCCCGTGGCAGGGGGGTGGAATGAGATGAGCTTTAATGTCCCTCTCAACTCAAATCATTTAGGATTCAGTGATTCTATGATTTGCTGCTGCAGAGCAGATCCTCTTTCTTCACCTGACAGATGCCTGTCTTTCCTCCTGTGCAGATATTGCTTTGGGTGTTTATGATGTGGTGGTGACTGACTTGTCCTGCCCAGCTGGTGTCTTGAAGTGTGCAGAAGCTTTACAGCTGCCTGTTGTCTCGCAAGAGTGGGTGATCCAGAGCCTTATTGCTGGGGAGAGAGTAGGCTACAAGCAGCATCCAAAATATAAACATGACTATGTCCCCCACTAAATGAAAACTTTGCCCTGCTGCCCCAACTGTTGTGCAGACTCTGTTTTAATTGGATTTCAAATGTTTGTGAAATGGGCAGTATGCATGGATTATTGTATATAGTTTTATCTGCTGGACTTTTATGATTAAATAAATGTTCAATCTCTTGTGGTATCTGCTGGGACTCCTCATTTATCTAAACTTATTCCAGGGCAATGTCTTCAGAAAAGGAGGACAAAGAGAAAAGAAATGCTTACATTTCTCTGAGCTGAATAGCACTAATATTCTACTTTGGGTAAAGGCTGACCTCAACACAAAGTCAATTATAAAGGAAAGGAAGGGGGCATATTCCATTGGCAGCCTGTATTTACAGAAGTAAATACCATAAAGCTCAGGGCAGCAGCAATTCTGTTTGTTGGAAGAATACCACGTTCTGTACTTATCCAGTTTGCTGTTGTTCTTTTCCATTGATTTCATTAAGGTGTTGCTAAGTGACTGCTATGAATTTCTAGGACAAAGTGCCATTTTGTTTTGGCTACCTCTCTTTTTTTCCTGTAGTGACTATATAGCTTATTAACCTGCCTTAGTGGAGACTGGCACTACCTAAGTAGAGATATAGACTCAAGAACCTTGGACAACTAAACTGCTGGGAGACTTGAGGTTCAAAGATCATGTAAGTGCTGTGTATCTTTAAATGGTAACGGGATAAATCATCTGCTTCTGAGCTTCTGCATTCACAACCAGGCACTTCATCTTAGCGCTCAGCAAAGGCAAAAGCTCTTCACTCTAACAGTGCTATAGGCTGAAGGTGCACCCAGGCCTCCATCCAGCCATGTTCAGTCTTTAGTCCCCTGCTTCAGAAGTGTAAAGTTTTTCTTAATGTGTATTTTTTCTTCTATCATTTCCTAGCTCAGACACCTGAATGTGTTGCTCTGTAAATCCCACATCCAAACTTCAACACGCTTTCTAGCTTTTTCCACGGTCACAGGATTTTAAACTTTGCATTAGCTACAGTCCTACCACGAACAGCTGTAGTGCATGGAAGGTGCCAGGTCTTATACTTGCTGGCTGTTGTTCTGTGTCTTTCTGAGTGAGCAGAGAGGATTTCCCCCCCACCCCAAGGACACGAAACTTTAGTGTAGAGCTGCAGCTGTGTGCAAATACAAACCCTTTGAAGAGAAGGCTGGTTTCCTGGCAGCCTTTGTGTTCAAATTGGAAACCTGATACAACACCCCAGTGATGGACTGGAGGGCTCTCTTCTGCCAGTCATTCAAATGGACTTGCAGCAAGATAGTCTGTTGTAGCAAGGCTACAAAATCTTAGTAACAGGCAAGAAGTTTCTGCAAGATACTGCTTTTCACTGACAGAGAATAGCTATGGCGCTCTGTTCCCTTTGCACTGGGGGGAAGATATTGACAATATTCCATACAGTTGCATGACAAAATGGTTTTATTTCGGTACAGTAGGGTAGTCAGCAGTAGCACTCTAACTAGTCTGGAATGAAAACAGCCCAGGTGGAGCAGACAGATACCCCAGGGAAATGTCTGATGAGGGTCAGGGCGAGTGCACTTTTCTGCCGGCACAGGGTGCTTGGTACTCGAATAAGGCAAAGCTCCTGCTTTGTCTAGGCACACGTAGGATCAGCACACAAAATGTATTAAATTGTATAGAGAAAGCATGTGATATCACTGGTGTCTCTTTCACCTGCACAGATATGCTAGAATAGTGCACTGCATGAGAAGAGATTCTTGAAATCTATTCCTTCTTCCCTCCCCCTTCACCTCAACTGAAATTGCTATTGCTTGTTTCATTTACCAGGTAGTATGTATTTGATCAGCAGACATTGTGTATTGTAAATCGGTTTACTGCACAAGTGGAACTTCTGAATACAGCTAAAACTTCATTCATAGTCAAGGACAATAGATTACTTTCTCCATACTCCAACTTGCAATGGAGCATAGTCCAGCTGAAGAGTCAAGACATTATAATTCTTGGTGCTTTTTCACTTTCTGAAGAGGCACAGACTGCCTCCTTAGAAGCATTTTTAAGAATATGTCGAGCTGCAGAAAGCATGTTTTTACTAGTTCAGAAAAAACAGAGTAGCTTCCCACAATCACTGGGCAGCCTCACATAAGTGGCACTTCTTTGCCAATTCCTTCTGAAACAGTAGTTCACCAGGCAAGAGCCAGCTACAAAGAAGTTGAGCACAAACTCTCCCAACTGTCCAAGAGCACCAGTCTCCACTGCTTGATGCATCACTGGTCACATCCTGAAGGAAAGGTCTTAGTACTTAGACCCCAAAACTGCAAGAGAAGGGTAAAGTATTAATTACATGTTGAAAGTAACTCCCTTTATCAACCAACATCGGCATTTTTCAGCCAATATGAGCTAGCAGCTTGTTCAACTTCCTGCCAAAATAAAAGGGAGAAGGCATATGAAACCCCAAAATTAATTCATGCTGGTTTGTTACTTCTCTCTTGTGGTATTTAGCAACACTTTGGGTAAGCCAAAATAACTAGAAGCAATCAATAAAAATGGCTTTGTATTTCCAAGTACCTCAGGATAACGCTACAAGCAACCCTGAAGATATTCCTACCTGCCCAAGGTTCCTCCAGCCTGGGTGTAGTATTTGTTATAATCCAAGCGTAGCAGCAGCTGAGCTAAGTCAGAGTTTATCTGATGGTTGCGAACGCTAGAGAGAATCTTGAAGAGAAGTGATGACTGACGACTGAATCCCTACAAATTAGAAGAAGTCAGTTCTGGGCCCTCTCAGAAAGCAAGCAAGCCTTTAATCTCTGTTTCTGCCCAACCAGTCCTTTAGCAGCCTGACGAAAAGAAGCACTGCATGAGAAGTGATCCTTGTGGTCCAGGATAAGGTAAGCTGTGACCCACAAGAACTCCTAGGTGTTAGTTATCCTAAAGGAGGGACAGAGACACCAACAAATACCTGCCTCGTTCTGTTCCAATATCTGGCCACATTCCTCCTCTCTGTGCACACAGAATTTCCAGCCTAAGTACGGTTGATTGATTAAAATAATGACAAGTCCTCATATAGAACATCTCAGCTTACACTCTTGTACTACAACTGTTAAAGCCAAGATAACTGCTTAGGCAAATGTTTGCATGGAAGAACAACAGATCCACAGAAACACAGATTCACCTTCACCAAAATACTGAGTTGTGCAGCTCCCCGTTCATCTAATGGGCCCAGATTCTGACTGACCAGAGAACAAAAACTGTGACAAAGATCCAGAATTTCATTTAAGCAGTGGAAAACCTGCATGGGATAAAAAGCACAAGATAGTAGTTGAAACAGAGTTCAAACACAAGGAAAGCAGTTCTTGGTACCCAAAAAGTTGCAGCATATGCAACATAATCAAGATGTTGTGATACTATATTTTTTAATCAGTAAGGAAGATGCTAAAGTATCTGTAGCATTTTTGTAAGGTTTTCTATCGAGAAAGGGTTTCAATGTTATGCTGTATCTCCCCCCCTGCCCTTCCCCTCTCCCTCCAACCTTCTGCAGACATTACTGGGGAAACAGGATTGGCACGAGCCATCCACATATGCAGAGTAGTTGAACACTGGCTTTCCTGTCCAACCAGCAGGTCATTCACTGCAGCTTCAGGATGAAGAAGGAAGAAGAAAGACCAGCAAGAGCTATGGTTCAAGGCTCAAGGCTTTGATTTCACTGTTCACTAAACTTGGAATTTTTTTTTTTGTATCAGTTGGTCAAGGTAACTTGCATTCAGGAGTGTTAGGAAAGGCCAAATGCTTCACAGATGTAGCTACTGGAACACATCAAAATTCCAGACTGGATAGTTGGTATTCTGCCATCTTTATGCTATAATAAGCAAAAAGACACTGTTTCATTGAAACTAACTTTCTTTGGGAATGCTTCTGTGAGGTTAAATCTTTATAAAAATACTGCAACATTATAACATATTTTTTCTTAAAAGAAAAAAGACCCTTAAAAGTCTACTCCAGAACATCTCAGCTATCTTTATTCTCTTGAGTAGAAGTAGGAGAGAGAATTTTTCCTAGTCTAGTGCATTTCAGCACGAGTCCCTCAGGAATACAGTTCCCAGAATTATGCTAATTAGTACTTCTTTAATAAAATGGCCTGTGATAAAAATATAGTGATAAAATAGTGAACACTGAAATAATCTTGATTTAAAATTGCCAGGAATGTAGCATTCACGCTCACCAGCTGTAAATTAAGTGATCTTAATTTGATTATCTGTTCCAGCTTAAACCTGCCTTATTCCTAGAATTGTAGTCTGTGCTCTGCAGGAGATTATCACTGATCTGTTTTAAAAGATATGATTTGTCGTAGCTGTTCAAAAAGGTGTGTTTCTTAGGGCAGTTGGAGAATTTGTAGAAAAAGGTGAAAGCTAGACCTACTTACAGGTTTTAGGAGGATGAAAGACTGAGCCAACAAATTACTTAAGAAATGATCATGAGCCAATCGTATACTCTCAAAATCTCGTGTGGCATTTATCTGCTGCAGAAGCTGTGAGAACTGAGACTCCAGTACATCCACCTGATGGATATGTAAAGATATTGTAAAGATATCTCATTAGTATCAGACCACCCAGAAGTTTTGCGTAAGAAACTTGCTTATTGCTACTCATATGTTGGAGGCTGAGGATCCCCCTCTCGCCACCCGATGCATGGGGAATTATAGACAACAGCAGTGCGTAATGGGGGGGACAGAGGAATTTTTGATGCCTAAGTAATATCTATGTAGAAAGGGAAATGGTCACTTTCTTTAAAATTAACTATTAAAAAAGTATATAACCAGCATGTAAACAAAGGTATTTGATAGTAGTAATCTCTGAATCTTATACTGGGAGATGCTATCTGGAATCTTAGGGCAAAGGCTGCGGTGCAAAAGCTCAGCCAGAGCTGAGATACTCGGGAGAAGCTAGAAAGCCAGGCCCCATGAAAGCCAGGCCCCATCAATTCGCTGTTACAGCTATTAACAAAGTGATAGGTAATTCTCACAAAGACATGCTATTACTAACTGCTGTTTACATTTGAAAAGTCTCTTTTTTGACTTCAAATGGTCAGAATATGGCTTCTTTCAATTCTTTAAAAAACCAACCAACCAACCAACCAAAAAAACCCCAAAACTTAACTCACAGTGGAGTTCACATAAGAGGCAAGGGAAGAAACCAGGATGGCATCTTAATGATGATCCTTCAGAGATGTCTGTGGTTTCTCACAAATGTTTAGTAGCACTGGAGCCACTAGAGAACTCCTGCATTTCTAGTAACACTCACTGAATCACAAGTCCAAAAACTTTTCAATTGTAACACTAAGTCTGGGATCTTGGAATAAGTGTAGACTTGTAAAGGAAATTCTGATTTCCTTACAGTAGAAAGAATCTGAAACCTGAAAGACAGGTCTCCAGTGCTCCCTCCATGCATTTTTTCCAGTTCCTGACTAACTGATAGTTTGTCTTACTCTGTAAATACTGACCTGCAGATAATACTGAAGATTGTCCACAAGGAAAGCCATGTGATCCCTCAGACGCCACTTGATGGCATCCGTTCTGTTCGATTTCAAGTGTTTGCGTTGCATCTGGAGAGCCCAGCAGTGCTGTAGCTCAGCCTGGACTCGTCGCACACTCAGCAGGTATTTGAACACAACATTGTACCTACAGTGAAAAAAAAATACAAAGTTGTTTAAGGCTAAAATCTTCCTTGGCTGCAGGTATTAGAGAACATAATGAAAGACTGGAAAAAGAAACAGGAGGTGGCTGCCTGTCAACAGATAGGGCAGGTCAGGTGATGGCCCATCTCAGAGTAAGATTTCTGCTTGTATTGGTTACTGACCTAAAAAATACAGAGTTAATTTTGGTGTAAGGAGGGGAGCTGCCAGTGAAAACATTGTTAAAGTAGCACTGTTTGTAAATTAGTGCAGATCTGTCAGCATCTTGTAGGTCTTACTATCATTACAAATAGTCTCAATATTTAAGTGAAAAGAGCCATTTTAAGGTTCAGAGAGCAAGATGAAGTATTATAACTCTACCTTTCTCTCCACAGTGAGAAAAAAAACCCATTAGTGATTGCCTGAGCTCAGGGAACATATAGATGAATATGCAAAGACCATATCTAGTACTTACTTCTCAAGAACAGCAGGAGTAAAGAGAATGTGCAGTGGCCACTGAACTTTGTAAGAAAGGCCCAGAGCTGCCCATCCAGATGTGGGGGCTTCACGAGGAGATAACTCCCGGGAAGGCCCTTCACGAGTCTGAGAAGTATCTGAAAACAAATGAGGTGCTGAATTACATTATCTTCTTTGTCAATACAGCCATGGCAAGGAAGAACAGGGGAAAGGGAGAGAACAGAATTAAGAAGAGCCAAAGCAGTCTGGGCCATCACATTGGGGTATAAAGGGAACAAAATTAGTATTTCTTTAACTTTAGAGAAGAACAACAGGATTTGAAAACAAGGTCATCATCTTCCATCTTAACTCACTACTAAAAATGCAAGTATATATACCTTTATGCTCCTTTCCGTGATACTCAATGGTTAAGTGAAGAAGAGGAAGAAGGTTGTCATCATCTAACAGCACCTTATGAGCAGACTGCTGAAATGCAACGTTGACATCTGACAACAAGAGAACACACGTATCAACCCAAGATGATGCAGCTCGTGCTAATTTTGCACCCATTAGTTATTTATGCCCAGCCGTAAAAGACAACAGTGATGCACTATTGCCACTGGTTTCTTTTAATTCCAGCTTCAGATATGGGGAGAAACCTGCCATCTGAAAGTTTCTGAGAGGTTGTTTTCACTCTGTGAGACATTCTAGTTTACAAATGCTGTTGTCTCAAAACTAACGATATCATCTAGAAGGTAAGACAGAGCTCTCCTGTACTGGACATGGCTCACCATTTTCCTGCTATACCCCAGTGAGGACAGTTTAATGAGTGAATAGTCAACACTCACCATGTTCAGTTACAGCCGTAGGTGGCGTCTTTAACATGTGCTGTGCAGTGTCAATGAAAGCCTGAAACAGCTCACCTCTTCCCAAAAGATAAAAGTCTTTTATAATCTGTGAAGATAAACTTTTTGTATCTAAACATACCAAAATGAGCAGAAATTTTAAGCATCCTAGCTGGTAGCACCCATTTTTATTATTGCTTGGACAATTTCTGCCATTTCAAAACACAGCTGGAGAGTTCTGAATTTCATTCACTGACCAAAGAGTCAACACCGCCTTTGCTTCAAGATGCAAACCACAAAACTACATACACATACCCCTCTAACTCTTTATCACTCTGTGCTCATTCTTGAGACCTTAAAAATGAAAACAACTTTATCTAAAAGAAGAAAGCCCAGAGTAGAAGGCAGTAAAGTATTTAATGGGAAACAGCTATTTAAAAAAGAAAGAAAGAAATAAGCTGCTTCAGCAAAAACAAGCAGTTACATTACCTTCAGTTGTCCTAGTAAATCTGATTCCTCCACCATCAGTTTCCAAAGATGCTAGTGAGGAAACAAAAGCCAAACAAAAAAAGAGACCTCCCCTCAGAATTATCTTACCCACTCAGAGAGAACAGTAGCTGTCTTGAAACACTTGCAATGCATACAAAAAAGCACCTATAGCCAATGCTATATAAAGCACAAGAGAACACAGAGTCCTGTGTAGCAGCCCATGCTACTAGTTAGAACTCTTGATATGTACCAGCAAAAAACTCTGCCTAAGAAACATGAAGATCCTTGAACAAAAAAAAAAAAAAAAAAGGCAAATTCCTATGAATTCCTATGAGGTTCCACCTCAGCTTTGTTCTCACTTTTCTAACCTCCCCATCTTCTCAGGTTCTCCTCCCCACCACAACTTAAAAAAAAGATTAAAAATTGCTAAAGCAAAGAATATATCCAGTGAGATGCCATCTATTATACTAAAAGCACAATGAAAAGTTCTGGAGTCGTTTCAAGTGAAATAAAAAAATATACAAAACCCTCCCTTCTTTCACCCATGAAAGTGCATAGTATTTGTTAATGTCCTTTTGTCATTAGAAGCTGGGGTTACATGAAGCTCTGAGACCCGTAGGAACATGAAAGCTACCTGCATGCTCACATGCTTGTTAGCCCCCTTCTCCCAGTCCCTCACAAAACTTCAATGCTCCTCAGCCTGCATAGCAGTCACCCTTCCTAGGAGGCTTACCTCAGCAACAGTGCTCCGTATCCAGTCAACCACCGATTCAAAGTCCACCAAACTAAAGAGTGGTTGCTGCTTGAGTCGATGTAGCTCTGTTGCAAAAGTGTCCTCCTGGTTTTTTAGGATGGAGCCTGGGCAGCAATGAGAAGTGTTTGGGAGAGCAAAAAGGAATGCCATTTGGAGACCTGCAGACCCCTTCCAGCACAGTGAGGCAGAAAGGCTGTCCAGGCAGCACTGTCTCAGGTCTGGCAAGGAACGTGAAGAGCAGGTCTCAAAGTACCAAGGTACAAGATTACTAATACAGGTGCAGTTACAGTATAGATACTTGCCATGGCAGTGCTGTGGTATCAGTAAAAACACCAGATATTTTCTACATAAATGGTTGTCGCTGACAGCCCTTTTTCTAGGACTGAGCTAGATCTTTGAACACAAAACAAAAGTTGGTTTGGTTCTCCCCCTATCCCTGCTTCTTTCAAATCTGTCCTATTGTTTGAACTTGGGGACATTTTTTTTTAACCAGCTGAGCTAGGAGACCAATTTTTTTTCACCTTGCTGCTGGCTAAGGCAAGAAAACAGTCCAGTTGAATTGGTCCTTTGTTCTCTGTAATGCCACTCAAGTAATTTAAGTACTTTTGCTTAGACAAACTCAAGATAGAGCCACCACAGCAGTCCTCCCTAGTTGGTGTAAGAATGTATTTCCCAAATCAGCTCCAATGTAAACTTATCAGGCTCTCAAAGAGAACCATCAGCTGGAATTGCTTCTCCCTTGCTGTCTTCAAGGTTCCATCTTGATAATTTGTCTTCCACAGCAACTTTTGGGACCACCTTGCAAATGAATTTCTTGTGTTTGTGGATGCATGTTAATACTGTGACACCATTCTGCAACATATACACTCACAGCAAGATGTGCCATTGTGTCTATCTGCAGCATTTAGGGGCAGGGATGCAAACAGAAAAGAAAACAAGACCTTTGCAATTGCTTTATTTATCCAGAGCAAATCACATGGTGACTTGCTGCTGGAAATTTGGAGACTGTGTTTGGAAGGTGTTATTTACTCATCCCGTTCTTATACTGCTCCCTGGGAATGAATCAGAAGCAGAACACTGGGACCACTGCTCTGTCCTGGCACAACCATCCATATAGTCTGAAGAATATCAGGCAATCATCAGTGATTGTTGAGGAATTTGTTAATATTGGAAAGCATTTTGGAAACTACTTGTCAGTCAGTCATAACTGAGCAGAGGTTGCAAGAAAGATTTTCATTACCTTTTCTGGTCAGGTTAACATTCTGATTCTCAAACATCTGTACAGATTCTCCCACGAAGAGGATTTTCTCAGCAACCCGCACAGGAATGTATGAAGGCAGCATTTCTACTCGCAGAGAAAACTGTTTTAGAGATGGAGCTAACATGTTCTCCTCCTCAATCAAGCGCTGTCAGAGGCACCAGGGAAAAGAAATCAAGTGGAAAGAAAGCAGTGTGAGAAAACCAGAGGTGTAGAAGAGGTGTATAAAGGGTGGTGTGTATGTGTGTGTGTGTGGGAGGGGGCATCCAAGAAGGTTGGAAGTAAGCAGAAAGGCAGCAAAACTGATTTGTATCATTTAAGTAAGCCAGTAAACTTCCTTATGCTTCTAGTATGCTAGCAGATATCTCTAGAGTTGTTGCTTCCATCAGAGAGTGGAGCAGAAGTGGAAAAAGGAGAAGCTAAACCTTTGTGGAATAGCAGCAAATTGGCTGTACCAAAGGAAGTTACATCAGCAAAAGGAATTTTTATTGAAACTGCATTACATGAGTCCTTTTGCTGCTATAACAATGTTAACTAGCATTACCAAAAATAATCCTCCCCTACACCCATTCCTATGTTTTAACACTTCTAGAACACTTGTGATACAGGCCAAATGTAAATGCCTCCACTAGTGAGCAAATACAGATCCTAAGGCTTGCTAGCAAAAATAGGGCAATTTTCTCATCTCCTGTGAAAGCTGTTTAAAACAATACAGTAAGTTATTAACTTTTTTCTGATGTATTAATAAAGCACTTCAAGTACAGAGGCAAGATTTTCCTTCAGAGAAGCAATGCTGATCATTTAATTTGGCTTTCTTGTTATTGGAGAATTAGTTTCAGTAGTCCATAATCCAAAAAAACATCATCCTGAAAAATTTTTGAGAACGTTTGCCATCTACAGACTTTTTCTTTTCAACAGAAGAGTTCAGTACAAGTTTGTGTATATATATATCTATATATCTATATCTATATATCTATATATCTATATATCTATATATATATAATGCCAACATTAAGAGGTAGGCAATTCTTTTCTATAGATTCTACTGACACTTTTAGATGAGGCAATACCCAAATATTTTATTGGTCTCTCCCATCAACACTCAGGATTTCTTATTCTGCTCTTTGACTGAGGAATTGCCAACACCATTAGTTAATAATACTGAAGAAAGGAGGTAATAAGGCTGATGTCTAGGTGTTATCTTCTTAATGTCCACATTTTCCACCATGGCCCTAGAAGACTCACCAATTTTCACAGTCTTCCTTTATCTGATACAGTGAAATAACAGATTTTTCACTAACTGCCTTCTAAAGTTTTCCCTTGTTTTTGCCTGTGTGTAGTCTGTTTTCAGCAGAGACTATCTGCATAGGGTACTTAATTAGTATGCAATATGCTGTTTTGAGGGGAATCTTCTGTGCATTCACAGCCAAGCTGCATGCAGCACACTAACACCATAGGTGCCCATGAAATGTTTTCTCACCGTAAACCAGAGCATGAATTAGAGTTGCAGTTGCTCCTCACTGATCTCTATTCAGACACTCAAATGCTCAAAGTATGGAAGATTACTCCATTGAGAAAGCTGCTTTGCACAAGGGCACTCTAATGGAATGGCATCTACAGAAGAGTTACTGCATTTCACCAGTGTACCGGCAGGTCGCTCCCCTGGTTTAGCAGCCTCTTGACTCTCCAGAGCACATTTTCCACCAGTGCTGTCAGTAGCACTAACGTGTTAGGTAACATTTGCACAACTAATCGTTGTGCAGGAAAGGTACTTGACCCAGCTGCCCAGAGAAAGGGTGTGAATCAAGTCAACAGCAAAGCTCCCCACACCCTTTCCTTTGCAATTGCTCACACTACTATAGATCACAGCCTTGACCATAAGGCACGAGAAACCAGTCAGTCAAGAGCAGGGGGTGTGCAACAGTTCCAATTGCTTAACATCAGCATCTACAGAGATTCCATCTGTAGGGCCTTCTGCCCTCAGATTATAAACTGTGCCAAAAGATGTCTCTGTCCTTTATGCCTAGCAGCAAGCTACTACATTACCTCATTACCTTGATTTACCATCTTGCCAGGCCTCAATATATGTCTAGTCTAGCATAGCTCACACTGAAGCAGAAGACAATATATTTCTTCTTTAGTTCCCTACGGACCAAAACATGCCAAGCTATGACTTGTAGTTCTTACCAGGTCCTGCAGTTCTCGTAGCTGTTTTCCTGTAAGTCCCCCAATTCCTAAGTCATCGTCATCTTCTTCGGGTTGGCTAGGGGCATTTCCAGAAGAGGGGCCCTGTTTGATAAAGAACTCTTCATGTTGGTCTAGTAGCAATCCATGAAGCATCCAGGCAGAGAGCTGCTTATACATGACTCCATGACACACAGCCAGAATCCTGAGGTCAAGACAAACAGACAATGGAGCCTTTGAATGCAGTAACCAAAACCTTATTGTACATCATTCTGGAAAGTCCAGTCAGTCAGCCTGGCGGTATGGCAAGTGCTAAATGGCTAATGTGGAATTTTATAATTTTTTTCAAATATAGAAAAATGGACAAAGCTAAAAGGTGCAACACTAAACTGACATATCCTCTGATTATTTCTTCTCCACAGAAATCTGCTAGCCAGAGGTATAAGTTTGCAGTGGCTTCCCATTCCTGCTGTTTCTACTCAATTACATTTCAGCGTGAACACAACTTATATTTTAAGTAGTCTGACTTTCTCCGCAAGGACATACAAACATCACAACGCTCACCCAGTCACATTTATCATTTTGAAGGATCAAAATCAGTAACAAGTCTATCATATGCAAAGCAGTTCCTGTAGACTTCAAAAGAAAAAAAAAAAACACTGGGTCTAAACTTTTCTGAGCCCTTAGCCCAAAGCATGGAGAAAACTTTAATTCCCACCATAAGCCTGCTTTAGATAAATAATGGGGACTGTGACAGTTTTCCCTGCATGCTACTCCTACTTTTATATCATGCAAGGCTGTTTTGCATGTACTGTTTCAACAAGTAAGATAAATACTTTGACACTAACTCCAGTTTCTACAGAAGAATGAAATAATAGTTTTACTGTATCTACATACTTTTCAAGAGCACTGCGAACAGGAGGCAACCCCCCACAGCTATGTTTGTGGACTGTCTCCAATATCTGACATCCATGAATCTGCAGAAAGAAAAGGTTACATTATGTCTGTTATTTGGATCTGTACTGACCTTTTCATACATTTAGACTCTACGCTTTCTGCTCACAAGAAAATCCCTTAGCAAACTGAACAAGCCTTACAGAAAAAAAGATGTAACATACTCCATGTGTGCTCTACACCCAAGCTTCTGTCAAAACTTTTGCTTAACAAAATGTAAGCATCTTTTTTTTTCCAGTGACAGTCAGAAAAAACCGATTCAGGAAAGAAGAAATTCCAACCAACAGCATCTTGTCCTATAAAATGCATTGTGACTATAAAATGCAAGTCATCAAAGATCATACTGACAATGGAAAAAAGTCAAATCCAGTGTAAACAGATTTGCAAAATAGTTATTCAATACTTGCAGTAGTACTAGTAATAGGGCATCCATTACTCAAACCACATTCTTTGCTAGTATTAAAAGTCTGGGATGGAGGCAGCAATAACTTTATCAGTTAAAGAGGAAACTTGTTAAGAGAAACCAGCTGCAATTCTACTGTACCTTCTGAGTTTTGATCTGTTCCACCATGACCATTACAGAGGGGAAGAGTAACTGAAACTGCAGAACAAGGAGCAAAATATTGAATTAGGTTGTTATGCAAGACAGAGAGAAAACACTATAGTTGAGTAAGTCTGGACAGCAGCTAAACACAGCAATTTAATGAAACTGTTATTTGGCTTTCCCCGCAAATGAGAAACATGACATGAAAATCTCTCGGAAGCATATCCTCCCTCCACTGGAGCAAGATGCACGAAGTTATATTCCAGTAGTAGTTCAGGCTAAACACAGGCAGTGAGGAATGTGTGAGAGTCAAGGTGGAGGACCTAAGCTTTGTTGAAGTGCAGGTGATCCTCTGAGCATGATTAAGGGACTACAAATGTAGAGGTGTTAGACAGAAATGGCATGACATGACAAACTAACCCTTTTTTATCCCATATGCTTTCTTATTAGACTCAAGGAGTGATAAGAGTAACCAAAGAACACTACCTGTTTATTAACATGACATACCTGGTCCAAGGAATAATTAACATGTGAGATGGAGAGATGCGGGTCAGTCAGAAACTGTAAGGATAAAGCAATTAATGAAAAGTAATTACGACAACCACTGGATGGTCACAGTACCCAAGATATGACAGCTATTAATCTAGAGGAGATTAAGCAAAACCTTTAAAATTGAAAACAGGAGACAATAGTCTGAGACGAGACTGGGCTCTGACACAGATGGAGCACCTACTGAACCGAAGGAAGAGGGGACTTAATACTTATTAGGATAAAGACTAATTTACAATGGCATCTCACAGGAATAATTTGGAAGGCAACCCTCATGTGGAAAGGAAAATACCTTGTCTCATTTTAGGTACTACTACTTAGCATACGCATTGCAGAAATGGCAGCTTTCCACCATCTGTCAGCAGCATGACCGCCTCTTGTTCCACATCTCTCTCCTTTACCTCTTGTTCTAGGTCAAGTAGTGCCTGTCGATATGGCTGCAGCACTGAATCAAGACCTGTGCAGAAGGCCCGCAAATAAATGCCATGTAATCCGCTCTGGTTTTGCTGAGATGGATGATGGTCCTGAAACCAAACAATAAAAACTGCATCAGCACCCTAGTGTAGGTCTGAAGAGTAACAGAGTATCTGTGCAGTGTCACAGCAGCAGTCAGGGCTCCAAACGTGTTGAAACGCACCTTATCCCACCATAAAGTGATCAAAACCACAAATACAACCTTGTCACAAGGAAAGTTACTTGAGCAAAGTTTTGTGGACCTATGCAAGTGCTGGGAACCACTGGTACCAGTGCTTCTTTTCACTTAAGCATGCCTCTTGGATCTCAAGGCTCTTCACAAACCATGACGAGGACTCACTACAAGGTAGACACGAGCATCCTATTCAGTTCACAAACCCTGGCCAATCTGCTGTGGCCACAAATTATTACAAGGCTTCCTCAAGAATGAGATTTTACATTTTGTCCATCTTTCACTGCTCTGTACCCTCCCATAAGTGCACCGCACTGAGCTTTCTGGAGCGCCGCTCGGGAAAGCACATTTGTTAGTGCTGGCGCGGGTATGGGCCACGGGCCACGGGCCACGGGCCGCGGGCCACTCACGTGTCCGGGGCAGCTTGGCCTTACTGACACCTGCTGCGCTCTTCCCGGGAAATACCGCGGCCCGGCGGCCCCACCTGCTGCTGTACGTGTCCCGTGTACTGCTCCACGAATTCGGCGAAGCGGATGTAGTCGGTGCCGAGGCGGCAGAGCCGGTTCAGGACGCTGGTCTCGCTGGGGTGGAGGAATGGCAGCTCCTGAGACACCTGGGGGGGACAACAGCGGTGAGGGGCGGGCGAGGGCGAGCTTGGGCCGGGGCGGGGCCAGGCGGGGCCGGGGGCAGGGGCCGGGCCGTGCCTGGAGGCCGCCGCGCTTGCTCCAGGTGAAGGCCGCCCCGGGGTACCCGCTCAGCGCCAGCAGCAGCTCGTGGATCATCCTCGGCCGGCGCCGCGCGGGCTGCCGGGAGGCGCGCGGGGGCCGCCGGGAAGGGCGCGGGGCGAGGGGCGGTGGCGGCGGGGCCCGATCGGGTCGGGTCGGCTTGCATGTGGGAATTCCTGAGATTAACTCTGGCTTTAGGATGAGGAGGAAGGAGGGCAGGATATGGAGTGTTATAAGGAGATGTTCTCGTGAATTCGAGTTTTGGATGGTTGTGATATATGTTGGGGTAGGTCCTCGTTGGGTTATAAGGAGCATGTACAGCTATACAACTTATTGTGTAACATGGGAGCCGCAACAGTATTGTTTATCATGTATAAGTATAATAAAACTGCCCTCTTTCTATTAACAAAACTTCTATCATCACAATAAAGACTGAGGAGTTTGGCTAGGCAGTTGGTTGTGCATCATTGACATAAATATCACAGCATACAATTGGGTTACAAAAGCTGTGTGCCATTCCTGCTTTTAGGATGCACTATGTGAGATTGAGCACTGTTGGCTTCAATCCTGCAGTGCTGGAGTTAGTGCCAGTTCTTCCCTTATCCGTAAAAGACTTGGTTCAATCCCATGCTGCTTACCAAGATTTCTGTGCTAACAGGTGGGTTTTGATTATTGCTGAATTTAAATACTATCTTCAGCAAGTTATAAAGCTAAGCAGGCTGTTGATAGCTTATAGGCAATTATATATGTGGTGATGGCTCAGTAACTGACAAAAATGTTTAGTCTGTAAAGACTAAATACGTAATTTAGTGGTATCTTTGTTCGGTACTATTAATGTAATACTTTTATTAGCATAAATAGATTGACATACTACATATTGAATCCGAGAAATCTTGCATGTAAATACAGTTATCTTCTGCAGCCAGAAACTAAGCTTACAGCAGCATTTGTTCACAAAAAGTAGAAAATCTGAAGAGTCTTCCTTGAGAAAACAGCAGGAGTATAAACAGTTTAAAATTTATTTGAGTAGAAGGAACTTCCCTTTGTCAAATGTGGGGGGAGCTATTTTTTGTGGAAGGTAGTGAATTGTTGGAAGTGAATCATTCTAGGGATAAAAATACAATTGACATGAAAACTATTTAAATAGAAATCTGATTGCTTTTTCATAATTGGAGGAGTCCTTTGAGGTGAAAATTAGGGATTTGGTGCAGGGTGTTTGGTATGTGGCCAGTATTGTAGAATTGGTCATAGATGTCTTATTGCATCTTTGCTTTACAATCTGTAAATCTGGCTCATCCCCACTCGCTTCCAGCTAAGTGTTGTGGACTGCTCAGGACTTAAATTACTTTATTGGTTCCCCAAGTGTCTTTTTAGGTAGCCTGCATGAGAACATACAAGGGCAACAAGTCAGCATTACAAAGCAGATAAAAAGACAGGGAGTGTGTATCACAGACAAAATGAATATTGAATTACCCATATTTCTTCTGTTTTTTCAGGTAGCTGTGGAGCTTCCTTGGACTCTACAGGTCCTTCAAGAGAAACTGTACCTGGTGCATGGGGACAAGTGCACTGTTTTCCAGTTCAAGAAGCCTTTTTACCAGTACAGAACTTGCTCATATTCCACTATCATGACGGGGGAAGGAGAGGATTTTAACATGAGCATGCAGAGTGGGGAGCTTGCTAACTTGCCTCTAAGGAGTAAGGACTCCTCTGCTATTCCAGCAGCCTGTTGGTGTGTCCTAGCATTGCATTGTGAGTATCAGCAGAACTGGGCAGGATTTGGGTTAGAGTCACTTGCTCTCAGTCTTCCCTGGGGAATCCTGCAGATAGTGTGCATCCCAGGCAAGCTGTGGGCCATTTGCAGTGAGGTCAGGATGCAAAAGCAGAGTCTGGAAGCAATACCCATTTTGAAAGCCAGACTTCCTTTTTTCCTGCCTGGCTTGTCTGGTGCACTGGAAATGTGGGATGGGTTCACTCTGCATTCTCTTGCCCCAGCTGTGAAGCTGGTCCCTTGCATTTTCTCCAGAGCTTCATGCCAAGTTCCCTGCTGCATATATGGGCGGGTCAGGGCTGTGGGAGTGATCTGGGCTAGCACTGAGCACAGTTGTGAACTAGCACTGGGGGATTGTGTGTTAGGATATTTGTGTGTATGTATCCCTGCTGTTTCTTTCTTTTAAGATCAGGTCAGTAACTTGTCTCATTTGACCACCGTAATTCTGATCTGATGCTGGGAGCCAAAAGGCAACTTTTCCTGTTGGCAATCCATAGCCTAACATGCTACCACATACAAAAAAGTCTCACAAAGTATATGAGAGAGAGGATATGAGAGACACATACGTGTATTTGTCTTTAACATGTATATACACATATATACATATATGCACACACACACACACGTTTTTCCCCCCAATATATATGTTAAATGTATACACCTACTCACTTAAGATAGCTCCTTCTGGATTCTGGGCATTCTGACCCTGCAGAAACAGAACTGGGTCATTAGAGAAGACAGAGAAAATTACAGGTATCTAAATGTTATTCCAGACATAGAAGGTAAGAGCTAAACTTATTCAGAATTAATGGGCCCTAAAGGGAAAGGTCATGATTGGCTGTACATGATAGAAGCACAAAAAATAATAAAAAAATTATTAATAATGATGAGCTGGATCATCAGAATGATGGATGCTAAGATGCGGAGTGGCATTAGACCTATGTTATTCCAGCTGTCAGCTTCATGTGTGCTGAAGAAAGAGTAAGAAATAGCTTGAAATTCTTAATGCTAAATGGGACCTAGGGCAGATCCTACTCAATCTTCAGACTTTGCTTTGCCAGAAATGAGGATACACGTGAACAATTATTCAGTGGACATTTGTATGAATATGCTATTATTTCACAATCTTTTTTTGGACTACAAGACTCTAGAACTTTGGAAAGGTAGGTATGATAACTGTATATACGATCCTGTTTCAAGGAAGATTTGAAGAGGTTAAGAGATTCCTTGTTTCAGTGGAGGCCTGCAGGTAGGGTATCTTTAAGTGACTATAGAATCAGATTCAGAGTCTTCAGATGTTGTAAACATGCTTTTTTTCAGCACCATTCACAAAACTAATTTTTCTCATAAAGGAAGTGGCCAATAAATACAAAAGACAATAAATCAAAAGAACAGGACTGAAGGACTGAAGGACAAAGGACTGAATTTTGACACTCTTTTCCCTTAGGAAGCTTAGTGATTAGTCACTAAGACCAAGAACTTCCAAAGAATTTTTTTTAATAGAATTGATTGCTCCATTTCAAAAATAGATAAAAATAGGTAATATTATTTGTAAGGCCATCTGGCTAGTGCTTATTCAATGTTAAGGAAAAAGAAGAAACAGGAAAGGCGATAAATTAAGGACATAGAAACACAAATCCTAACAGAAACCAGTTAGAGGCAATAACAAAAGACCAGAAATCTTAAGTCAGGGGAGCTATTATAGGAACCATTAAATATAATCTTGAAGAGGTTCAGCCAGATTCTTTGATGATGTGCAATAATCATGTTTTATTTTTCTTATCAGAATGAATCTTACAGGAAAGAGTAAATTTATGAGATTTTTTTGAGGGAAGATTGTGGGACTGCACAGAAATGTTACGACATTTTTAGGGGGAACAAAACCAGTCCTGCGCTCCATAGTCTACATATAAACATTATTTTAAATGTCTTCTAATTGCATAACTGCAAAGTGGCCACATGTGAAGTAGTGCAAATGTTAATAATTAGACCTATTTTTTCACTATAAAACCTTTTGTTTTGTAATTTATGTCTGGCATTCACCGATTTAGTTATTTCTGTAACTATTGAAGTGTGTCTTCCTTTCATACAGACTCTTTAAATATCACAGAATCAGTTAGGTTGGAAAAGACCTAATCATTGAGTCCAATATGACTGAACACCACCTTGTCAATTAGACCATGGTACTATATCCAGTCTTTCCTTAAATACTTCCAGGAACGGTGACTTCACCACCTCCCTGGGCAGCCCATTTCAATATCTAATCACTTTTCTGTGAAGAAATTCTTTCTAATGCCCAACCCAAACCTCCCCTGGCACAGCTTAAGACTATGTCCTCCTGTCCTATTGCTAGTTGCCTATGTATATATAGTAAATATACTTTTTGATGGGCTCACAGAATCATTGAGGTTGGAAGTGACCTCTGGAAGTCTCTAGTCCAACGTTGCTTCCTCAGCTCAGGGTGAACTTGAGCGGGTTGTCCAGGACCATGCCTAGTTAGGTTTGAAGTACGTCCAAGGGCAGGGACTCCACAACTTCTCTGGGCAACTTGTTCCAGTGTTTGATCACCTTCAGGATACAAGTATTTCTTCTTATGTTTATTTGGGACTTTCATATTTTTCAGTCCCTTGCCCATTGCTTCTTGTCATGTCATCTCTCAGGCTCTCCTCGTATGTCAGATGCTCCAAGCTCGTCATCAGTTGCTCTGTGTTTCACTGTTCTGTTTTCTCCATGTCTTCCTTGTACTGGGGAGGCTGGAACTGAATCCAGTACTGGGAAGAAGGGAACGATCAACTTCCTTACCTGTTGGTGATGCTTTTCCTAATAGAGGCTATTTGTCTACCACATTATTTAAGTTGTGCTTAAGTAGTAAACTTATGCCCTGGCAGTGAAATTCATGGGGCTAATTAAAACAGACACATGGTGGCTGGCATCTTCAGTGCTCTGACTCTTGAACAAGAACCAGGCAAAGCAACAGTAATACATGTTGAAGGGAAGGAAACTTTCAGGGCATGATTCTCTCCCGTGGCAGTGCTGCTGAACGTTGCTGTTGTTTTGGGGCACCCTGCTTAAACTTGTGGCTGACATTTCAGGTGAGTTACCATGGTTTGGTCGGCAAAGCTGTTTAGACGAAAGAGCCGAACTGCATCCAGCAAGGTCAGATTTTACTGCCGAGAAGGGTGATGCAGCTGGGGAGGCTGGCAGGAGCACAGCGCCTAGAAAAGCCTGTATCAGCAGCGTGTGGAAGGCAGACAGACTGTCGACGCTGAGCTGATCTGGCTGCACTGCACGCAGTGGGGCTGGCACGGCCGAGCGGTGTGTAAGGAGGCCGGAAAGGCTGACAGGGTAAAATGTGGGTCGTGGCTAGGTTGACATGGGCTGTGTTCCGCAGAGTTTAGGTCAGAGCTTAGCTGGGTGTTACGAATGGGGCTGACGGGAAGGCTCAGGGCCAGGGCGGTGGCCCTGTGAGAGAGACTCCGGGGAGAGGCAGGGTTGCCAGGCCGGGGTCCGTCGGGGCCGACTGGCAGGGCAAGGCAAATCGTCGCTTTGCTCCAGCAGCGGACGAAGGCGGCGGAGGCGGCCAGGGCGCGACCGGGTCGGGAAGACGGAGAGAGCGCGGAGCGGCAGCTCCTCCCCCGCCACACCCGGTGCGGCAGGAAGAGGAACAGCCGCGCCCAGCTCGCGCCAGCCTCGGCCCAGCGCAGCACCATGGCGGCGGAGGAGGTGGACGGGCTGGCCGTGTCCCGGCCCCACTATGGCTGTGAGTACCGGGGCGCCCGGAGTCCGGGGATCCGCGTGGCCGCCAAGCGACGCCCAGCCCACGTTGCCCGCACCTTCCAGGGTCCCACGCTGGGAGGGGAGGCTGGGACGCCGCAGGCACGGGGGGAGCCGCGGGGCCCGGGCTCCGGGACCGTCCCGCGGGCGCGATGCGCCCCACCGGCTCTCCTCGCGGGCCCCGGGGGTGGGCGCCTTGTGGCGCGGGAGCCCGTCCAAGTTCGACGGCCCTCCCGGATGCTAGAGATGAGCTCTGGGAGAAGGCGGTGGGTGGACAGCGCAGGGGCGTCTTACGGCTGTCCCGCCGTCGTCTGCCGCGGGCGGGCCCCGAGCCTCGCCCAAGATGTCCGCCGCGGGCGGGGAGGGGGCGGCCCTGCCTTCTGCCTTCCCGCCGATTTCGGCGACCACACCCGAGTTGCCGGGCGAAATACCGCTGCTATCCGACACCTCCACCACCTTGTCATAGGCTTGCTGTGGGAGAGGGAGGCTTTGGCTCTTGCCGTCCGAGACGAGGGCTCACCGGTGCTACGATACCGCGTCAAAGCGGCAGTCGATCCGACCGTGCGGTGCCGCCCGAAGCCGGGGCGGACAGGGAGGGCCGGTTTAAGGAAGGCAGGATGGAGTCTGAGGGTTTGGGAGAGGAGGGAACTTCTCCCTACTGTCAGGCATTGCCCTGTGCGTTGTGACACTTTTCAGCTCACGTGACTTTGGGCAGGTTGGAGTAATCAGAACGATGCTTTTGCGGTACTCCGTACTGGTTTCCAAAGCCCCTTTGCAGTTTGAACCACGATCTTGTTTGATCCCAAGTGCTGTAGTTGATACCTTATCACTTGCATGTAGTTCACAGAATCACAGGATGATTTGGATTGGAAGGGACATTAAAGATCATCTTGTTCCACCCCCTGCCATGGGCAGGGACACCTTCTGCTAGACCAGGTTGCTCCAAGCCCCGTCTGACCTGGCCTTTTCCAGGGGTGAGGCAGCCACAGCTTCCCTGGGCAACCTGTGCCAGGGCCTCACCATCTTCTTGGTTAAAGAATTCCTTCCTAACATGTAATCTGAATCCCTCCACTTTTAGTTTAAAACTGTTCCCCTTTGTCCTATCACTATCTGCCTGTGTAAAAAGCCTTTCTCCCTCCTTTTTTATAAGCCCTCTTTTAAGTAGCAAAAGGCTGCAATGAGGTATCCACGGAGCCTTCTCCAGGCTGAACAACTCCAGCTCTCTCAGCCTGTCTTTGTGGGAGAGGTGCTCCAGCCCCCTGAGCATCTTCATTGCCCTGCTCTTGACCTGATGTAACAGGTGTTGTGCTGAGGACCCCGGAGCTAGACACAGTTCTCCTGGTGGGGTCTCAATAAGTGGACAGTAGATAGTTGTTGAAAGCATTTTAGGTATAAGCTAACCTTAATTAATGACAGTATGAGACATTTCCTATTTGTCCAGTTGGCCCATAGAATCTAAGAAGTTGTGTGGTTTTTTTTTTTAACATGAGACATATTTAGCTGTAAGTATGGGAAGAGTACACTTTTTCACTGAGGCTTTAAACACACAGAATCTGAAAGATTTAGGCATATACCCCTATGTAGGTCCTCAGCTTGATCCAAAGATGAGATGCAGGTTGTGGATCTGAAGGATTCCCTTCCAGATGAGGACTGTGAGTAGCATTTCCGTCTTCTTTTAGAGGTGGACTATGAAGATACAGAAGGGATTATATAATGTGAATATGTATTTTTGTCCTTCTGTAGTCTTTTGCTGTCAAAATCAGAGGACAGATGGGACATGTGGTCACTGATATGCCTTTGAGGAAGACAAAGGCAAAGCTAGAAGAAAATAAGAGAATGAAAGATCATTTCTAAGAAATTGGAAGATGGAAGCAGTCAAATTGTGAAATCAGAAAGAAGGAAGATGACAAATTTATGTGACGAGGATAAGGAAACAGGGTTTCTTTTGATACTAGTAAAGAACAGATCATCAGATTCTTAATTCTTCTGAATTAGGGAAAAAAATGGATAAGTTTCTGTGGAAGAGGTTGGATCTGATTTTTTTATGTGCCCGTTCAGTTATATTCAATCTTCAACCACCTGAGAAATATGTTTTATCTATTTGCAGCTGTCTTGGATAATGAGAGATTAACAGCAGAGGAAATGGATGAAAGACGACGCCAGAATGTAGCCTATGAATACCTCTGTCATCTGGAGGAAGCAAAGAGGTAAGAATAAGTGGTTTTGAAACTGCTGGTACTTTAAAAGAAGTTGTGACATTTGCTAAAGGAAATAATTTGGATGCATCTTACCTCTTGTCTCTGTTTCTTAGTGGTTATATAGTTGCACTAAAAAAAACCAACCGACCAAAACCAGAGAACCCCTCCTACCCCACCCCAAAAAAACCCCTAACCCCTAATGCGTTTATCTGACATGTTCCTGAAGACTTTGTGACAAGAACTCTGTTGCTCTATTGCTCCAGTTTTCCAAGCACTGGATGGATTCTCCCTGTTGTCTAACTTGTATCTTAGTGCAGTATCATCTCCTTGCTTAGCACTGGACATCAAAAACACTTATTCCCTTCCTCTTAACTGCAACCTCTTTAAAACTAAATTGTAACAATGTATTTCCCTTGCACTTATCTTCTCTTAGACTGACAACACAATTCTTGTGTATTTCTCTGTGTCTTTTTTAATAAGTCTCTAGTACTTTTCCCTGTATTGCTCTGACTTCTCTCCATGCACTCTCTGTGTCTTTCTGGAAGTGCACTTCCAAAACAGAAAACTTTTCCTGTTTTGAGGAAAAGACCCAGTTTTCCTACAGGGTCTTAGCATGCATACTTTTAAAGAGTGCAGGGATTATTTTGTGTACCCCAGTAGATTTGCTAGTATTGTACACTGTTGCATGGCACTTGTGTTTTCATGATATTAAGATGTAATACAGTTTTGCTGAGTTGCCACCTTTTTGTTGTAGTCGTGCTGGTGAAATTTTTTCCTCATCTTGTGTTTATATGGTCTATCATGTTTTCCTGAGTGTGTTACCCTTCACTTGATCCTGCTGAGTTGGATCTTTCCTGATCTTTGTTTAAAATATTGAAAGAACTTTGATCTTATTCCTGTCTTCCAGCATGTGTGTAGCTTTCGTGTCATCTCCATGTTTAATAAGCATGTAAGCATGCTGTGTACCTTTATTCAGAGACTTAATCGAAAGTATGATCAGAACACAGTAGATGCTGTATATCTGCTGTTAAAGGAAAAAGAACTGATATTAAAAATGAGTACTTGAAGTCTTACTGTTGGTATTTTTAAAAATCTTCTGCTAACATTAAATCATATATGCTGTACACGGAGATAGAATGAGACATACATAAACGCGTGTTTGAAATAGCCAACAAAACAATAGCCATGTTTTGTTATGGCTCACTAAACACTTCAGTCTGCCTTTGTCCTTCAAAAGATGATGTGGATTAAGAGCTAGAAAACTTTGACTGGCTGGGTGATGAATTTCATATAAATCTGTGTAGTTCTTCCTCAGCAAGACAGACGTGTTCAGCTGTAGCGATTTTAATGAGGAGGAAGTGCTGAGGTTTTACAAGCTCACTTCCAGCAGAGTATAAAGAAGGATCTCATTCCAAGATTTTAATAGTTTATGTTGCCTTACCAAGAATGTATAGTATATTTTTGAAAGGGCAGGGAACACTCAGTGTATGCTGTAGTCTTTTAAGTGCTTTGTAACAATTGTCACTAGTACAAATTCAGAGAGACTGCTTAGTTACTAGCAGATAATAATTTTCCATCTGTATGGACTTGGATGAAGTTTAAAGTAGTGAGAAAGATCTGACTATATTTAAAAATAACTTCTTCCCTTTGAATCCAAAATCATCAGGAGCAAGTCCTGGGCAAACCAGGAGAGAGGAGTTGCACTGTGGTCACTGTCCAAGCTTGAAGGAGCCTCTTCAAGGAGGAGATCCCTCACTCGTGGACTCTTCCTGTCATTGGCCTCAGAGTAAATGCTCGAGGAGGTGCTGATTCTCTGTTAAATTCCTTGCTGAGATTTGCAAAAAAATTCAGGCAAAAATACCTAACACAGCAACAGCACCTAATTTCATACGGAAATGAAAAATTTAGAAAAGTTTGGATTTCTGAACTGTCTGATGTAACAACAAATGTGCAGTAACTTTGAGTATTTCTTGAAGTTGTTTGGAGTACCTGTCTGCTAGGGAGCATACATCAGAAGCATTAACAGAGGAATAACTTGTTCTTATTTAGTGGTATTCCACCCTGCTGTCTTGGTTTTTTTTTTCACTGTCACTGTTGTTCTCTTGTTACTTAGCAGTTTTTGACTTCAGTTAATGTGCAACAGTCTTGCAAAACAGGAATTATTCTTGCTAGTTGGAGAAAGGGAGGCAGAGTGCAATTAAGTTGCTCAAGATTGTGAAAGACATTGAAATGAAATTTGGAGCTAAAATGACGATTGTGAATAGAGGGATTCCTGTACTGTGTGTCAACTAGATGCCTCATTCTTGAATGAAATGGCTTTATTAATAAGTGTTGTTTAATACTTCAAGTTTTATGATTTGTATTCTATTTTTGTTTATTTGTTTGTTTGGATTGGTTTGCTTTTTTTTTTTTGTCTCCAAATCACAGTAGTCCAATAGAAAAGCTGTGGCAGTGCAGATAAAAGAGTATACTCTGTTCTGTTGTGACATGACAGCTCATGCTCGCAGAAGGGTAAGGGTATGTTTATCTGGAACAGAAGCAACTCGAGAGACCTTCTTTTGTGGTTCTTATCAAGAAGTCAGGGTGGTGCACTATAATATTCTTCATCAGTGTTGTGTGATAGCCTCTTTTCCTATGTGGGGTACTTGTTGGAGTATTGTGGCATTTTCATGATGAAATTAGCACTTAGCAATCTGGCAAAGGCTTTTTCAAGCTTTGTCTTTCACAGTGGAATATTTTAGTTCTCCAAGTGCAACGAGAGTATTGTTGACTCTCTTGTTTCCTTATCTGACTTTGTGGGTGATGGTACCATGTGTTTCCACTGTGATAGTAGGAAATATTTTCATTCTGGATTATATCCTAGCATAGTGTAAGCATTTTAGTGCCCAGATTATGCTGCTTCCAGTAACTGTTTAACTTGCCTGAGCAGTGTGTTTCTTCTAGAGTGAGTCAGGATGGAATCTGTCCCTATGGGGTTTTTTTCTCATTTTGGGGTTTTCTTGTAGAAAATATTCCCTATTTAGTAAGGAAAGGATGATGATTGTTCTATATTGTGGATCTAATCAGTTCAGGATTGAAGTGTACTGTCTGTCTTCTTGTGGTAATCCCCTTTTTTCTGACAGATTGGAAGATGGCTTAGTGTAAACTAATGAAATCATGGAAAGAAATTAATACTTTGTGCTTGTGTAGTAGAGTCTGAAGAGCCTTTCCTATTGATGCTTTTCTGTAAATTACTTTTCCTTCCCCCTCATCCATGCTTTCTCTTAAGGCAGGGAGCACTTTTTTTTTTTTTGACTGGGATGACTTGTCCGTCTTGAAGCAAAAAATAAACCTAAATTGTTTACCAGGGAGCTAGATTTCCTACAAGAAAACTAGTGTTAAAAGAAAAAAAAATCTGGTCTTCATCTTTTTAGGTTTCCCACATTTAGTTTGAAAGTGTTTGACTGGATATCATTGTCTCTCAGAATTTGGCATAGTCATCCGATATTTGCTTCAAGAGGTTTCTTATTTTCAGAGGTGTAGGGTGCCCAGAAGAATGAAAAGGAAGAATTACAGAGGACACCTCTTTCTAGACAGATTAAACACATCTAGAGTTAGTGCTCTGCAAAGCTTATTCTGTGAGTAATCTTGTAAAGCTGGTTCATCAGGGTCTGTAAAGGTGTAGATATCAGTTGCTGTAGGAGCTCTTGTTTGAAGATGCTTAAAATAGTGCAACTTAAATCTTTTTGTGAAGGAAATGTGATAGTTGCTCTTTTACACAGGATTAGTCTCAAGAGGCTTCTTCATTACAAATCAGATTTTTCAAAAAGGGGATAAATTACACTGATTCTTTTCTCTTATTAACCTGAACTTGGAAGAACTGAGGTAGTTTAGTTAAAATATGTGTCTTATGAGCCTTGGTTAAGAACAGGGCTGTGATAGAGCGCTAGGTATTAGAAAGGTAGTTTGAGAAAAGCAGGATTAGGCTTTCTCACTTACTTTTGTATGGTTTTCAGTGTACCTCAGGTAAGTAAGTCGTGTGCAAAATATCTTATTTAAATCCTGCTTAAATTATTGTGCAAATTAAACACAGACAGGTTTCCTATGGGTTTTGAAGCTGTAGGGCACTACCTCTCAGAGGATTCTGAGGATGAGGTGGTAGAGCAATCTGTGGCACATAGCCCAGAGTGCCACAGTTCTGGTGGTGTGAACCACTGCTGTGGTTTTATTGCTGCTTTGTTTTATTGTAAATCTCAAGGCAGCAAGAGTTGTAATGTAACTCAGGAGTCCCTCAAAGAAAAAGAAAGGTGGGGATTGTTTTGGATATTTCTGAGCTCATTCTTTTTTCCCATTCCTTCCCCACCGCCCCCAGTTTAGGAAAACCTGACTTGTTGGGATGGGATTTCTTTTAGCTTTTAAAGGTATTTCCATTTGCATTCATATTTGAATGTCCAGAGTGTGTTCAGTCCAGCTGCAGTTTTGTGTCTTTCAGCAATTTATTAGCAATTAATTGTATTACCTCAGAAGCATAGGAAATTACTAGAATTTTGTAAATAACAGAAAAAGATAATGTGGTGGATCTCGAACTGTTCACAGACTAGATATGAGACATTCTGTAGTTGTGATATGTGAAAGCTATTTTGCTTTTTGCAGGACGGCCTGTGTCTATATTTAATCTATCAGATCACAATGATCCTCTCTTTAATATTTGCTGGTTAGCATTGCATGCTGAAAAAGATCTAAAGATGGAATTAGTTATGTTTAGAAAACATCTGCAGCAATTTTGTCAGTAGCCTGTAATGTAAAGCCAAAGAAGGTGTTCCTCTTGTTGATGAGGTCTTCACATTTAGAAGGGAGACAGTCTGAGTATTCTGAATTCTATCTGTTTGATTTCCTGATATTTAATTTAAACTTATGACTCCTTTCAGAAATATTTTTTTCATTTTCTAACTTTAGAATGAGGACTTTTTTTTAAATTTTTGAACCATTTATAGCGTTGAAGTACAACTGGATTTCTACAGTTGCAGAGCCAAGAGGCAAATGAGCTCCTTCATAAATGTTTGTATTTGTAAATGTATTTGTGTGTGAGGAGTCCTGATATCTTCACGTATAATCCAAGTCACAGAATTCCAGAAACTGGCATTTGACTGAATATGACTTACATAATTCCCACCAAAAGTTACCCCTCTAGATCAGGTGAGTGGGTCAGAAGGTCACTAATTGACACAGCAGAACTTATTCTTGTTTGGCATAACAGAGTTCCTCTTTTTATTCCAGATTGATCAAGACTTTTTTCTTTATTTCTTTGTGTTTCCACTTGTAAGTTGGGTCAAGTAATGGTTTTTGGGTTGGTTATTGGGTTTTTTGCATGTGTGTGGTGGATTTCTTTTTGTTTGTTTTCTGCTTTTGTCAGATACAATGCAAGTCTCCTATTGGATTGAATAGCCATGAATATTCATAGATAATATTTTATTATCAGTAGTTATAAGTTGAAGTACCTTCTGTTTAACTCTCACCACTTTATCTGGTGCTTTTATCGGCTCCTGTTTGCACTTGAGGAGATATTTCTCTACAGATCTTGTACTGTTTCATTGATGACCTCATGCAGTTGGCAGGGAGTGGCTGTCTGGACTGGAAGTGTCTTGGAATGCACATTCAGAACTGTATTTTTCTGAGAAGTGGGTGGAGAGAGGTAGGAAGAGGACAGTGGTGGAATACCACGATCTTTGCTTCACTTTGCTTTACTTTAGATACTTTTTTAATGACTCACTGGAAATAGTAATGAAAGGCAGGCGAGGAGGAAAGAAACAACTGTACGGAATTCAGTTTGGAGAGGAGGGTTTTTCTGTTTGGAGGGTGGTTTCTGAAGGAATATTGTATGTAATGTAAGAAGAGAGCAGCCCAAAATAACCAAAGCAAATAGTTGTCATTAACAGTTCTTGAGTATTGGTACTATGGAGTGCTCCTTAATAACCCTTATTTACAAGAAATTAAGTTAGTCTTAAGGTGTGGTAACTTCATTGATGCTGTAACTTCCAAGCATTTAGGCCTATTTAATTTCTAATGGAAAGTGATGATGGCAATTAGCTTGAAAGATGGTTCTGAGTATATGATAATTAAGGTCCTCATGACTGTTGGCTTAGTACTCATCTGAAAGCTCTCTAGGACAAATGACAAATCTTTTTGGCAAACATGGTAGTATCTTATCAGCAAGAGCAGCTAAGGCAATTTTTACAGGTTGTTGGCAGTGTTTGCAAGGGAGGAAAGAGGAACCTCATACTTACTTTTAAGAAGGAGGGCTGAGGGTAAAGATTTAAATGCTAGAGTATTAATAAGGTCTTTGGTTCAGCTGATTGTTGCCAGGGAGAGTATGTCAATCACTGGAAAAAATCTGGCCTGTGTTACTCATTAATTCTTTGCTTTTTAGTATCTTTGAACTGTGTGCATAATGAGAATGTTCTGGGACCTTTTAGCTGTGGGCAGTGCTTGTTTTCTTAGCTCTCCATTTGAGAGATTGTGACTCTTCCTGTACAAACCTTACTGAAAGACATTTAAATAGCCACCTACTTTTCTAGAAGAGAACACTCCTGATGTGATAAATTTATTTACTTGGTTGTTATTACCTCTCTGAGAGATCTTCAATCTTCTGAGGTGATTCCTTGATTTGTTCAGAGTTGATAGAATAAGTTATTCTAAAGAGAAGTTTTTGTTGGGGATTTTTCCACCTGTGTCTAACATCCTTGCTCAGGTGAACCGGATGAAGAGCTGAGGCTGTCTCCCAAGTTTTCTCTTTTTGTGCTCTATGAGAATGTCTGCTAAGTCTGCAATTGTAACTCAACTAAAGAGGTTTGAGATAGTGTCTACATATGAACGATCTGCTGGAGCATGAGATTCCTCTTCTTTCAATAAAATGAGTAGTATGATTTGTCCAAAAAATACCTGTGATGTTGTCAATACTGAGCGGTGAAAAAACCTTTCAGCCATAGCTTTGTGCATTCTTTCCGATGGCTTATGCAGACCCTGTTGGGGAGGGGGAAAGAAGGTGCTGCCCTTTCCCTCTGGCCACTTTTCCCTCTGCTATGATGCTGCAATGGCCGTGCATCTTTTCCTTGGCATCTTTTCCAGGTTTCTCTGAAAAGCTTATCGGTGGCATATTGTTCTAATGCCTAATGTCTAAAGGGAGTAGAGGTTGTTGCCATCAACCAGGTTCCCCCCTCATTGAGAAATACATTCCTCTTGCTCACCTGGAAATTCCACATTTATTTCTGCCTTTAAACAATGACAGGTGTTAATTTTAATACAAGTATGTGGGCTTTTAAATAAGAAAGGTACTGGATAATGTTTTCTGCAAACATAGCTTTGTCTTCTGGCCTGGCAAATGGTTAAGCAGTGCTACACCAAGGGGGAGCGTTATTGTATGTAAATTGCTCTAGTTTTGTACTTATATTAACACCCATTTAGGAACCTGTTGAAACAGATATGAGTACATTGAGACAGCTTATGTTCTAATTATGGGCTATTTATCTTATCAAAATGCTTAAACAGAACTCACTGTCTCTGTGTCCTTCTGTAAGGCATTAATTTAATGGTTTGGTCACCTGTCACTTCTACTTCCCTTTGAGGTCTTCTAGTCTGAACAAAGTGGGTGGTGGGGGTTTTTTTTGTTTGTTTTCCCAGTAAGGTAGTTGGGAAGGTACTATGAAAGCTGTTGATATGATTAAGACTCTTCCAGGGTTTGAGTAGCTCTGTGTCCTCTTAGGAGTCTTTGGTTATAATGGTCTGTGATATGCCAGTGACAGTGTCTTTTGGGTAATGATGCGGAATTTTTAAACTTATGTTATACTTTCTCTCTATCACGTATTCAGTTGCTTATCTGCATTTTTCTAGCACTTCATGTTCAAAAGCAACTAAGTTTTTTGAGAGGAAAGCAGCAAACCCTGGGAAAATAGTAGTTTTCAGAAGAATGAGGGTTTTTTGTAGCTTATATAGAGAAGTTGTCCAGGTGTTCCCAGAACCTTTTTCTTCCTGATAAACGCTACTCCTTCTTGCTTTTTTGGGTCCTGCTTTGGGTTGCAAGCTGCTTTTCTTGGGCTCACGCTGCAGTCCATAGTGTAATCATGTCTCCTTTGGGATTTAAAGTGCTTTGTTTTCAAGCAGGATTGTTTGCTTGCCTGTGTTTCAGATCAGTCCCAGTGATGTGGGCTTATCATCCCCATGAGCCAAATTATTAACTTCATTTATGTTACACTGTCAGCTCTGTTTTATAGTGCGGACTGTTGCTGTTCCGGGCCACTTTTGTCTTGAAAGCCGCTTTTCTGTGATCTTAATTGATCCAAGGCTCATCTGCCCTGTAAGAGCTTTAGAGTTCAGCTGCAAGTGAGGCATCCTCTAAGTAAAATGCTTTAGAAAGTGGCCTGTGGTTGTGCAGCTCCCTTTTTTACAGAACACAGCAGCCAGGGAGCAGGTCATCTTTAGAAGAAACTGTAGCTGAGCTTGCAGTATACAGCCTCCAATAGCTTGTACAGAAGAAATACCTCTGTTTTGAGGACAGTGATTTTTCAAATTATTTGCTGTATTCTTTATTTTTGTCATGAGGATCCGTGACACCATAAATGAGATGGAAGGCAAGAAGATAAAGGAAAATGAGTTGTTATGAGGAGAGGAATGCCTGTTCCATTTTTTTCCCTGTTTTTGAAATGTATAATAGAGTGGGAGAAAATACATAGAAAGATAGACTTGATGACAACATCAGCAAACTGAAAGAGTGTAGGTTTAGATTAGATATTAGGAAAAAAATTCTTTACTGTGAGGGGGGTTAGGCACTGGAACAGGTTGCCTAGAGAAGCCCCATCCCTGGAAGTGTTCAAGGCGAGGCTGGGTGGAGCTCTGAGTAATCTAGTCTAAGGGAAGGTATCCCTGCCTGTGGTAGGGGGTGGAATGAGATGAACTTTAGGGTCCTGTCCCGTCCAAACCGTTCTTTGCTTCTGTGAACACTGTAGGGCTTGTCTGTGACATCAGTTAAAAGAGCTTGAGTAAGTGGCACAAAGTCATGAAATAACTAGGAAATACTTAATGAGAGTAAAGAAATGCTTGTGAGATAAGCCTGCACTCATGAGGAAGGTTTAAGTTAGTTAAAAGGACAAGATGGCTGCTATGTCTAGACCAGTACCAACTAAATCATGGGCTGGAGGAGAAACATGAAGATGAGATTGTGTCTTAATTACTTTTGAAACTCTGGCTGATGGACTCTGTACTTCTCATTAATATTTTGTTTGAAGTGTTACTGACTAGCATTTTAATGACACAGATTCTGTGATAGTGTTATATCCGTTTTCAACCCTTATTGTTAAATGAACAGTATGCTTGAGTATGACAGCAGTAGCAGCATGAAGCTTGTTTAGCAAGGGGTTGTGTTCACAAATTGGAAATACACTCGTGTGACCAGCTTTGTTGTTCTTGCACTTCCAGATGGATGGAGGCCTGTTTGAATGAGGAGCTGCCTGCCACAACAGAGCTGGAAGAAGGATTGAGAAATGGAGTCTACCTGGCCAAACTTGGAAACTTTTTCTCCCCTAAGGTGGTTTCTGTGAAAAAAATCTATGACAGGGAACAGACTAGATATAAGGTGAGTGCTATTGACCATGGATATTTCTTTAGAGAGACATCTAAAACAGGAATATGTACACATGGAGGCAGTATGAGAAAATAAGCAGAAAGTTAGTTTATATTAGTCTTACCTTAAAAACTCTGCTTTCACTCTAGAATAATGATTAAGTGAGGGACTAGGTGGACTCTTAGCTTTGTATCTAAACTTGCACTTAGGTGAAATAATTTGTTGTAAACAGTCAATATAAGTGTGTGTAGAAGACTTCTGACTTCTGTAAAAGTGCTGTTTTCACCATCAGTCTTAATGAACCTCCCTGCTGTTCTTGGCAGCTGTGATATTTTGTTTCTTACTGCTCTCCCTCTTGTTTCTGCCTGTTTTTATTTCAGGCAACCGGTCTCCACTTCCGACACACAGATAATGTAATCCAGTGGCTGAATGCCATGTCTGAGATTGGTCTCCCCAAGGTAACTTCTATGTTGTACATGCAAATAAATAAATAATCTCAGAAAAGCTTTGTGTTCTGTGGAAGCATTTGCTGTTGTACAAAAATCAGCACACCGAATCTAGTTAATTCTAGATTTATGTCCCTGTAGAAACTCTCTCCTAAAACTTGCTGGAAGATTTCATTCTGCTATGTGTGTGAGAACAATTAGGAGTAAAATAATTAATCCTTCTGTACTGTATCCTTATTATTACTAATCTTGCATGACATCTGCATTACATTGTTCTTGCCTTGCATTCTTTTGAACAGTATCTGAGCTACAGTTTGATTGTGGAAGTTTTTTTAGAAATCTATGCTAAAAATAGGAGCACAACAGAAAATACTACATTCTTCATTTTTTCAGATTTCCCTGTGAAATTTTCATATCAAGTTGAAATGTTCCTAGTGTAACTTGATGAAATATGAATTGTTGGCTTGACTAGAGAAATGGCTAGATAAACTTCCCTGAGCTAATAAACACAGTTGCCTGAATATATATATGGAACTGTGGTAGTGTTGGGTTTATAGCCAAGGTTTTTCGTAAACCATGTTATGCTTAATCTCACCAAAACCAGCATTGCGCAGTTTAATCTGGTGTATGTTTTCTTTGCATATGTGCTTGAAAATTAAACACTTCATTTTTGGCAAAGTTTCTTAAATAACTTGTGATTAACTGGTTGAGCCTTCATGGGATTTATGACGATCTTACAGAAACGCCTTTGGGATTAGGAAATACTGAAATATGCTGTTAGGGTGGTTAGGTGAAAATAAACGAGGAGGAGTTAGAGAGATGTTAAGTGCCAGGTATGAGGTAAGAGTATCAGATGTAAGTGGATTTTGGGTCGAAATAAATGTGTGAGAAGATGTTAAAGAAACTGTGCTGGGGTCCAGTACATTTACAAAAATTACCATTGCTTTAAGTATTTTCTCGTGCAGAAGAGCCAGGGAACTGATGCTGTGGAATTGAGGGTCCTCCAGTTGCTCTTGTCTTTACAGAAAGAGCAATGCTATTTTGTGCTCATAGGCAACAGCAAGGAACCTTCCGATAGCTAGAAAATAACGTATCTTTTCAGTACTTCTGAACTAATTGCGACTTCCAGTATTAACCCCTTTCGTTAAACTTTGAGGACGTTTGTGTTTGAGACCGTCTGAAAGCTTTTGGGTCCAGGTAACTGAAAATGCAGTATGCAGAGCACCTCAGTGCTGGTCTGCGTTTCCCTTTGAAACTCTCTCTTCTCTTGCTTTTCAATCCCATTTAATCCAAACAAAATCCTCTTTTCTCTTTTCTGCTGTAATTATTTTTTTCATCTCTTGGCTTTCACCAAAGTCACGACCCAGTATCTTGGTGCACACACAGAAGAAAGGGTCTACCTATTCACATGTGTAGAACTTGGCAGGAAAAGGGGAGCTCTGTTTTGGGTGTGGGTGTTAGAAACAAAAGGCAGGATTGGCACTTCAGGCAGGAGAAACGTTGGTCCAGGGCAGAGAAGCTTGAAGAGTTTTGTTTCGTGGACTGTTTCATTACTGTAGTGCAGAAGAATTGGACTGATATGATTTGGCTATATAGAGTGAATATCATTCAGGCTGCTAACCTTGTTTTGTCTTTAGATATTCTACCCAGAAACTACAGATATCTATGATCGCAAGAACATGCCACGCTGTATCTATTGTATTCATGCACTCAGGTAAGGCATACCTTACCAGACAGAAAATCTGATTGCTTCTGAAATCTTTCTGCAAAGCTGAAAGGTGAGAGGAGAGAGAGCTAAACTGAAGGCTAGATGAAGGCAAGTTTTCTAACAGAACAGTGTTGCCAGGTGAGAGCAAAGATCCATGAAGCTGGTATTTTGTCTTGGGCAGTGGCCAAATGAGATGCCAAAGGAAAAAGAATCAGTCAAGTATGTTGTGACTTCTGCCTTTCCATTCCAGTTCTCACCCTTTCACCCTCTCAGTTAGAGCTAGACATTCTTTAACCAAGAAGATAGTGAGGCACTGGCACAGGTTGCCTCGTCCCTGAAAGTGTTCAAGGCCAGGTTGGATGGAGTTTGGAGCAACCTGGGATAGTGGAAGGTGTCCCTGCCCATGGCAGGGGGCTGGGTTGGAATTAGATGATCTCTAAGGTCCCTTGCAACCCAAGCCTTTATGTGATTCTATGATCGTGCTGAGCTGGCGCGACAGGCAAAAACTAGAGGAGTTGCTTCACTTTTCTCAATCCCATCTGTACTTAGCTGTATGGATTCATCCCTTCTTTGTAACAGTTACATTTCTTGTGAGGCCTAGGTGAATACATTAACCCCATTTTAATAAGCCAAATCAGCTTAGTGAATACTTCCCCCCTACTCGCTATTGATGAGACCACACCTGCAATCCTGTGTCCAGTTCTGGGCTCCCCAGCATAAGAGGGACAGGAGCATGCTGGAGAGAGCTGAAAGAAGGATCGCCTTCAGGAAAGGCTGGGAGAGTTGGGACTATTCAGTGTAGATAACAGATGGGGCCATGGCAATCTCAGCAATGTGTGCAGCTATCTGAAGGGAGGATGCAAAGATGTGAAGCCAGGCTCTTCTCGATGATGTCCCATGACATGACAAGAGGCAGCTGGCACAATCTGAACCACAGAAGAGTTCCTCTCAACATCAGGAAACACTTTGTTTACTGTGAGGGCGACCAAGGAGGGGCACAAATTGCCCGCACAAATTGCCCTGGAATGTTTGGGGGTCTCCACCGCTGGCAATACTCAAAAGCCATCTGGACATGATCCTGGGGAACTTGATCCAACGTGACCTGGTTTGAAAAGGGAGCTCGAACAAGACAAACTTGAGAGTGCCTTTCTGGCCTCAACCATTCTGTAATTCCCTGAAGACTTCAGAGTGGTGGGCCAGTTATGTTCAGCTGAGGGGGGAAGAGGGGAGTCAGCTCACGCACTTGATGATTACCAGCTGTTACATTGGCTTACTTGTCCTTGAATCTGTTCTAAAGTTGTATCATTGTCAGAACCACACAGAAAAATTACTAGTTCTAATTATTTGCTTATTTTCTTTTCTAGCCTGTACCTTTTCAAACTGGGTCTTGCCCCCCAGATTCAGGATTTATATGGCAAGGTAGACTTCACAGGTAAAAAAAACAAACAAAAAACCCCCAACACTCCTGTGCTGCCTTTATCTCATACCCTACTAGATCAGTTGTTGAACTGATTGTTACTGTTGATACCCTAAATGCAAATTAAATTAAACATTAATGGCTATGAGGACTTCTAGTAATTTAGGAAGAAGGTTTGATTTGGATGCTTCTGAGCCAGGCAGCTATAGCCATCAGTTCACTAATCACTACTTTTGCAAATAACAATGTCCTAACTTTTTTTGTTGTAACAATGTCACTGTTGTAAGATGCTTAAGCCTTGCATCCATCCTCTTGGGAGTTTTCAGTTTTGAACTTGGTAAGCAGTTCTGACCTCCTGTGACAGTTTAAACTAGAGGTGCCATCAGCTGAAGAAGCATTTGCCAGCTGATCGGCTGCAGGAGATGCCAGCACAAAGTCTCATGTTCACATGCCTCTTCAAGGTTTCACTTCCTTAATTTTTGCAAAAGTGTCAAATTCTGTGTCTTGCATTAGTGACGTTTTTGCCTGAGGGCACACATCAGATTTAAAAGGTATATAAACTTTATTTCCTAGTGTATCTTGGTACCCTCCATTCACTTTTCTCAGTGTAGTCTCTCTGTGGGGAAAAAGAAAATCCTAAACTACTGCCTGTGCATTTTCCTGCTGGCAACCACAGTTGAGGTACCTCAGAATGGAGTCTGTTTCCAGCTCCTCATGAGAGTCTTGTGTTGTTTTCTAGTGAGAAAGACTACAGAATATTCCCATATGAGTCTCTGGGAAAAAAATGTAAATTTTAGGAAAGTGTGCAAAGTGTCTTACTAGTTTTCATTTATTTGTTTCACTTACTGAATGATATTCAAAGTATTATTTAAATGATAATTGCAGTCTATTGTAGTTATCTTAATTTTTTTTTAGCAGCAAATAGTATAGCAGTGCTAATGTATTTAAGCCTGTGTAACACTGTTTTAATGTATATTTCAGAGGAGGAAATCAGTAATATGAGACTTGAACTGGAGAAGTATGGTATTCAGATGCCTGCCTTCAGCAAGATTGGAGGAATTCTAGCAAATGAGCTTTCTGTGGATGAAGCAGCATGTAAGGAAAAATAGTGTTTTGTTTGATTATTCGAATCAGCAGATCAATTAAGTGTTGGTTTTAATGCCCCCTGTTTTAAGTCTAGTACGGTCCTTTTGATAGGCCTTTTGGAAGACTGGGAAGATGTTTTTGTTCTTTCTCTTCTGTATTTTTTTTTCTTCTTTCTGGAACATGATTCAACTACTTAAAGTATCATAACTAGAAAGCAGGCTGTTGGTTTTTTTCTGGAACACAAAGCCATGATGAAATGAGAGGTACTTTGTTAATTCTTTTGCTTTCCAGTTCGTTTCCAGATAATTCTTCTGCTCTTTTCAAATAAGTTCTCGATTTTTAACAAAGCTGATTTGTTTGGTACTAACTGGCAGACTGTGACTTGTTTTTCAGTACATGCTGCTGTCATTGCCATTAATGAAGCAATTGACCGTCAGGTTCCAGCTGACACTCTTATGGCAATGAAGAACCCTAATGCCATGCTAATAAATCTCGATGATCAACTGGAATCCACTTACCAAGACACACTCTACAGAGCAAAGCAAGACAAGATGGAGAATGCTAAAAATAGGGTAGCTCAGTTCTTCTTTCAAACCGTCTATTTGCATGCATTGCTATTTTGTATTGCAGTGTAAAATAGGGGGAATTCACAGAATGTGTGTTACTACCCCTGTATGTATAGTGTTAGGTGGACTTACTCCTGGTGATATTCTAGTATGTTCCCCAGTAACCTGTCTTCTTATTATAGGAGACAGGCAGCAGTTGGCTGTGTTAGTTTGTTTAGCTGTCTGAAATATGGGCCACATAGATACAGATTTCATTTAATCCTTTTTATGCTGGGGATGCATCCCTCTGTTTTCACACAGTATAGATGTGTTTTCCTAACAAAGAAATGAGCAAAATTGACTGATGCTCTTGGAAGTGAACCATGTTGTTTTAGAACATTGTATAATGCAAGCCTAGCTCTGTATACTGCTTTCCATGTTCTGGAGCTCTACTGTGTGTTCATATAGAAGCATAACATTGAAATAAGGTGTTTCTGGGCTGTTTGTATCGGAGTTGGACTGTAGTTACTTTAGATGTGTTTACATATAGGGCTTTTTTTTGGAAGCGTAGAGGTAGCCTGTCTGTGACCTATCACAAGCTCTATATAGGTAAATAGTTTTCCTCCCTGACTTTTTCAGTTAGAAGATCTGTGAGGGCAACGGGAGCTGTAGAAGCACTGATTAGTTTTTATTTCATCTTCAGATTGCCTCAGAAAGTTCAGATAGAGAGAGAGATGTGTATGAAGAACTTCTGACTCAAGCTGAGATTCAGGGAAACATCAATAAAGTGAACAGTAGGTATCATGTTAAAGTAATAGTCTTAATTAAAATAGTACTTCAAAACTATATCTGTGCTCCTCTTTTTCTGTAATGCTGACCAAATTTAAAGGCAGCTCCCCTGTTTTTGTGGGATACTTTGTTGTTTTTTTTTTTTGTTTGGTTGGTTGTATGGTTGGTTTTGGTTTTTTTTGGGGGTGAAGGGTGTTTTTATTTTTGTTTGTTTTTACTCATTATTAGTACATAGTTGTAAGCTGAATTTACTCTGATTTCTGTTACCCTTCCTTTTGGAAATGGATTGTCCATGTTGCTGGCCCCTCCAGTTCTTCATCTTGAATAATGCATGCTATTTCCAACCATCAGACCGTTTTTCAAGTACCGCTTCGTAATTGACTCTGGAAGTCTTCCATTTGATACCTAGCTTGCTATCTTATCAGGTCTAAGGGTATTTCTTTCTGAGCAGTAGGTTACCTAAACCACGGGACTTCCTCATTTCACGTTTCTCTCAAAACTATTTTACTGTTGCTAGCACATGCAGCCTTATCAAAGATTGACCTAGCTTTGGAACGAGGAGATGCATTAGCACTGTATGAAGCTTTGGCAGCACCAGCCCTGGGACTCCGAGGATTGCTACGAGAAAATTATGACTGGTATTTCAAGCAGTTTTTGAGTGATAGGCAACAGAAACAGGAGGTATGGAAAAGTGTAGATTACCCTGATTCGTTAAGTTTTTGCCTGCCTCTGCCTTTCACTGTACCACTGTGTACTAATCACTTGCTATATACCTGCATTGCAGTTTAGTGTTGTTGGTTAGAAAAAATTAGTGCTGAGGGATGGAAGCATTCAGTAAGCATATCTGCCATTTAGGTTTTATGTCTGCATGTGAAAGGCCAATATAATGTTTGTATGTGTGTGTATATATATAACTAAAATACTTTGACCAAACCTTAAAATACTAACCTCTGTGTGTATAAAACTGTTATAATTAAGGTGTGTCCTCCCTCATTTTACTATTGTCAGTGTCTGAATAATGTGGATATTTGTGTTTTGTAAACACCTATCAGATAAGCATAAGCTACTTTCACTGTGGAGAATATGACCATACACCACTTGTAGGCGTGGCGCTTAGGGACACGATTTAGTGGTGGACTTGGCAGTGTTAGGTGTGCAGTTGGACTCAATGGTTTTAGGGGTCTTCTCCAACCTAAATGATTTTATGATTCTGCCCAAGTTATTCAAGCCCTCTTGCTCCCTGGTGACTCCATCTCACGTTCTTTTTGTACTTGTGTGGTACCATATAATCCAGGAAGCGTGTATGTATAAGCCAAAGCTGCGTCTTGTCCATTTTGATGTCTTGCTAACTCTTTAGTTGCTCAGAGGTAAAACGGAATATTAGTTAACAGGTCTCTTCATGGCAAACTACACAAATTTAACATCAGCATGCAGCTCATGTATGGGGAGTATTTTCCCACAAAGTTATGACCTTTGTTTTAAATATTTTATAATTTTGGAAGCTGGGTCTTGCTTTTAATTGTTATGTTCATGAGACTGCACTTCTAATATAAGAGGGGTCAGGTTGTACGCATATGGTCTTTCAGCATCTTAACTGAGAATCTGGAGAGTAATTTCTGGCTTCCTTACATATGTGGCATTCTTTGTTTGCAGAAGCTATATTGCATTAGAATATTTTAAGTTAAAGCAGAGTATTTTTATTGAGGTATTTGAAGTGAATAAGGTGACATCATTTCAACCTCATGGTTTATATTTCTTTTTTCTTTAGGCTGGCCTTACAGGTCCTCTGCAGAAGGAAGAGTTGCAGTTTGGAGTGGATGCTGCTAACAGGGCAGCACAACAGTACCAGCAAAGTGAGGATCAGCAGGAATTATTGCAGCAAAGTGACCATGGGTGTGATCAAAAGAATGAGACAGCACAGTATTTGGGTCTATTATGAGTGGTCAATACAAATGTTCTTTAAGTACTTTACAGCTGCTAAGAACATTAGAGAGATGGTTGCCCTAATGATTTGTAGTATCTTTTATCCAGCTGTTACAATGTGGCTGGAGATAACAGCATATAATTTGAAATATAAGAAACATGGAATTTTTGCTTCCACCTTAAATAACCGCTTTTTAGAGAATGCTTGCATGAATTTTTGTGCTGCAGATCAGTGAAGAAAATCTGGATTGCTCCAAGGGGTGTGAAAGCTAGATTATGTGCTGGCCATTCACATAAATCTTCCTTGATTTGAGCTGCAGAACCTTCAACTTGTTTCTGAATATCAGGATGCAAAGAAAATGCAGATCATGATGGCTGACTTATTTTTGATTGATGCTTCTGGGACCATGCAGCACTCTGGCTGGGCAGGAGCAATTCAGTCTGTGATAGGTAGAAAGGACTCTACTAGAGATTTGAGGAGAGAGGGTTTAGAATACAAGGGGAAAATAGTGAATGCTGAATTAAGTAGCTGTCTGCCTTTGAAGTACCTTACTTGTTCAGCATGGAGGTCTGTGTTTGTTTACCTACTGTGCCATTTGAAGTTAGACAGGGTGTACCCACCATGGAGTGCCTCTTACTGCCTTGATCAGGGTAGATGTGAACAGGAAGAGAAAGTTGGTACTGTTCACCCATCCAAAAATTTGCAATGGGGCTTCTTACTATCGCAGTACTGAAATGGTAAAACAGTCCTTCGATAACCAGACAAAAAGGTGAACAAATGTTAAACGTGAGCGTTGTGTATTTAATTGTCTTCAGTAACGGAAGACTAACCGGGGATTAATGGATCAGAAAGCTTGACTCTTTCTCCACAGTTAGGGGTATTATTCTTTTTCTAGTTAAGTATCTGAGTAGGATGAAAATGCTGTTACTATGGGGGTCTGAACTGTCTCCCTGCCTTATTCTGTATGCTCTTTGAACTTCTAGAACTGGCAGCAGTAGCCAGAATTAATTCAGCAATTCGAATGGGTGATGCTGAGAAGACTGTGGCAGAAATGATGAATCCAGAGGCCCAGTTACCAGAGGTTTATGCATTTGCTGCAGATCTTTACCAAAGGGAGCTGGCTACCTTACAGCAACAGAGCCCTGAAGTAAGTATCACCTTCTCTTTATTTCTGGAAGTTGGCATGGGTCACTGGGTGTACCTAGTCAGTTCTGTTAAATGCATTCTCTGGAACAAACTTGTCTTGAGTCTTCATGGAACTGCTTTGATGTTCAGTCTGTTCTGATGTGGCTTAATCCCTAAATCTTGAGCTACTTGGCCCTGTAAGGTTCTGCTTTAATCTCTTACTTGGTGTTCTAGCTTTGTTTACAATACTCACCTTTCTGCTTCATTGTCATAAAGGTTGTCCCTTTGCTTTGTAACATGTCTGTTTTGACAGCTACTCTGTTGTTTTCTATTTGTGGCAATAGTTTGTATAGGGCACAGAGAATTAATTTGCTGTCCTCTTTGTATGCAGGGTAACCTCACCCATCCAGAACTGTCTGTTGCTGTTGAGATGCTGTCTTCTGTGGCCCTGATTAATAGGGCTTTGGATTCAGGGGATGTGAATACAGTGTGGAAACAACTGAGCAGTCCTGTCACGGGGCTTACAAACATTGAGGATGAGAACTCACAGAGGTGGATATTTCAAAGAATCATATATGTTCTTGATGTTTCTTATATTCTGTGACTTCATGAATTTTTTCTTCTCTTCTCTTACATTTTACATTGTTTCTACATTATTTATTACAGTATTGATTTAATCTCTTATCTCCTGCATCTTGTTTTTGCAATTACTATTTCTCACTGGTCTGAGTTCTGTGCTGTCACTCAATGCTTTCTCATGGATTTCACGTGAAAGCCCCATTGTGATACCATTAGGTTGTCACTAATTCTTACGCCAGCTCACTCACTATTTTCTTTGCCCTGGACTGTTATTCAGTGTTTTAGTGCTTTTCTCTATTTGGCAATTTTGTTTGTTTGAACCTACTTCACATTTGGGCTGAGCATCCTGCACACAGCCTTTCCCCTTTCTCCCCCTTTTCATATTTGTTCTAGTTTCAACCCTCATGTTACCTCTCCCACTTTGTGTACCAATTCTCATGCTGTGTCGTGTGTTCCCTGGCTAGCTTGTTGTGATGTGATGTGATGTTTATTGGGTTTGGGTTTTGTTTTTTGACAGATACATTGATGATTTGATGAAGCTGAAGGCTCAAACAAATGCAAAGGGAAATGAATTTATCACGTGGAATGATATCCAGTCATGTGTTGATCATGTGAACAAAGTTGTGCATGAAGAACATGAAAGTAAGTTTTTCTGCTCAATTCATGCTAGACTGATCCTAGCTTATAAGGACTGCTAAAATTAGGTACATGTCAATACAATTGATTGACTTACAGTTGTGTCATATGTTAGATATCTAGAAAGGTCTTATTTCTGAACAAGACTTGGTGGTCTGTAATACAGAAGTCTTGATTGCAGGACTGCAGGCAATCAGGAGTGTTTGTGGTATTGAAGTCAATATCTCAAAACTGTTTATTCCGGTGTAAATTTCAACCCTTTTTTGGATTGAAAATGCGTTTTCTGATGTCAGTGTCTAGGATTTGTCTAGAATCTTCTAGTTTTGTTTCAATCCCCCAAATTTAGTGAAAACTAGTGTTACCAAAATCTCTGTTAGTTGTAGCCCATGCTACAACTCGGAGTGCTCAATCCTCCTTCCTAATTTGCTGCGTTCAGTAGAAGATATTTTGCTTGAAGTCTTATTCTCTCTTTGACTGCAACTTTGCCCTGTTCAGATTTTCCTCTTCTTCCTTTTATTCCTTCTTTTGAATGTGCTTTGGCCTTTTTACCTTTGCAGTATTTAGTGGAAGTTCCACAGCCTCAGTCCAAGATCCTCTACTCTTTATCTGTGGATAATTTGACCTGCATATGCAAGATAAGCTATTCACCTTTTGTTGATGACTTTCAGGTCTGTAATGATACTAGATGCATTTCTGTAGTGGATGAGAAACTTGAATGAACAACAGAAAGATGAGTTTATTTCCAGGTCTTGTTCTCAGTCCTTTAACTCCTGGCTGTATTAACACTACTTCCAAATTACAGCTTCTTTGAAGATCAGTATTACAAATACTGCACCAAATAAACAAGCTTTTTCAGTTACTTATATTCAGTGATAAATCAACAGATACCCAAGAAAGTTTATTCTGAAATGCATTCTGTTCCACAGTTACTTATTGTTTTTGCTTAAAACATTTGATACAGCTTTTTCAAAGAACGTATTATCAGTTTGGTACCATTCAAATTCTAAGTTCCAGATACTGGGACCTAAATCTCAAGTTAGGGTTGTAATGGGAAATGCTGATCTTTTAGTAGGTTCGTTACTTTGCTTAGTGTTAGTTCCATCAGAACATTAGAAGCTGTTACAATACTGGTTTTAACACTATGTATGCCTTCTTGCTGTTAAAACCAGTATTATAAAAGCTGAAATGACTGCTAACTGACATTCTGACTGGTAAAAGAAGAGTATGCTTGCACAGTTGTTGCCTTTTGATATGGAATATTGGTAAAGTGCAAAAGAAAATCCCCTACTGTAAGATGTGCAAAATCCCTCAGAAGTTACAAGCGTCCAGCACAGCTCACTGGTGAGACTCTAGCTCTCTGGGTGTGGGGAGCATTTGAGCTCTCACCAGGAGCATGCTGCCAGAGCTAATCTTTCAGATGTACCCTGTGTGTCGTGCACTGCAGTTCACACTGCCAGTACTCCACTGCAGGGCTTATTGACCTGGAGCATGGACACCTGGTTCTTTGTATTTATGTAAAAGGTGTGATCCAGGAATCACCACTAATGCATTGCACTCACAGGCATTTGCTCAGTAGCCCTAGATTGAAGAGAACAGGAAGAGGTGTAGTGTATACATACATGTACAGTGCCAGGCTGGACGGGGCTTGGAGCAACCTAGTCTAGCAGAACGTGTCCCTGCCCGTGGCAGAAGAGCTTGGAACTAGATGATCTCTAATGTCTGTTCTGTGCAGCAAGTCCGAGTAGCAAAACTTAAGTACTCGTGAAGGAAAGAAATACTGATGCAAGCTGAAAATTGTGAATGTTAACCTAACTTCTATGCCTCTAGCCCTACATTTTTTAAATTTCTATTTTTCAGTAGTATTTATGTTAATAAATGTCTTTTAGCAGTGATAAAAGACTGGAACTTAGCGTACTTATGAACATTTCAGCAAAACAGAAAATATGAGTAATTCTTCTTTTTCTAATGCAGTATTAGTTGATTTAAAATCCAGAGCAGAGATAAAGGAGTCCTTAAAAATAGCAGAATTAAACAATTCTTAGGTAGATCCTTCTGAGGTTCTGTTTCAGATAGTTTTAATTTTCTATTTTTTTTTCTCAGTTTCATTAAGGGATCTTAACTTTTGTTGATGACCAGTACTGAAAACCTCCTGGGTATCACTTGTTTTCAAGCCATCTGTGTAATATTTAGCTCAAAGCCTTGCATCGTAAGGCAGGAGAGATTTGTCACAAGTGTGGAGGTGATGCTGAAGTTTATGTTTTGCACTGAGACAAACAGGTGTCTTCTGCCACTCCTTGTTGTATGCTTGGTGTCTTGTGTTTCACCTTGGAAAGCTTATACTCTAGAGAGGGTTAAATTTTAAATTAAAAGCCTCCTGTTTTGGTTAACTTGTTTGCTGCTTCTCCAAATAGACACTAGGTTTCCTGTTTCGGTCACATGAGCAGATTTGTTAAAACCACACAAACAGGGACCCACACTGTGAATGCACACACTGGTGCTATGTTCATAGTATGTAAGAGATCACAGTGCAGTTCTAATAGTTTATGCAGTCCCAACATCCTGTTCCTTTTAACACTCCTTATGCTGTAAAGAAAGTGCAGAAAATCCTGTAATGAGATAAATTTTTCTTCTGGGAAATTTCTTAATTCCTTGGCCTGTTTCATATATGCCCTTATGCAAAGATACTTTTTATCCCCTCTCTATGAATAAGGTAAATTAGTCTGAGAAGGTCCTCAAGATATATGACCATATATATTTTTCATTTCCACTATGCTTGTAAATAGTGTCAAATTAAAAAATGCTTTCCGGTGAAGAGCTGTAACATATTGCTCTTCCATGGAATATGCCATGTCCACATTAGCAAACTAATCAGAGAGATTTACTACTGAGGTTCTATGCCCTTTCCTAAGTTATCGTATCTGGTTTTTGGTAGGAACCCTGCTATCATTTTAGCGATGCGGTTCTTGCGACGTCCTCAACATGTATTTTTCTCTGATCTCTACTCCGTCCAAATGGAATCACTTTCCTAAGATGTTCTAGTTTTTGCATAATCTTCTGTTTTGTGAGTCTTTCTTTTGCGGAAGAATCCCAAATCTTTGAATACAATAACCGAAGCTGGAAATCCTCACACTGAGTCCTTTCTTTTTTCTAAAAGATCTCTCTGTTCTGAGATCAAACCATGATTGGATCCTTCTTTAAGCAGGGAATCGAACTAGATAAATCTAGGATCCATCTCAACCTGAGTTATTTTGTGGTTTGCAGGAGATTGTTGCTGTAGATAGGACATGTATGATGTACTGTTTGCATTTAGCTAACAGTAAGATGCATCCACATCTCTGATGATGCAGCTAATACTACATACATCCTTAATAAAAGAGTTTTCTAAAATATGAAGTTATCGTGTTTTTAAATGATATTCCATGCAAATCTTTAGCTTCCTGTGAAAATTTCTTTCTGGTTAAGCCAGAACCTTGGAATATTGTAAACTCTGGCCATTTGGGCTTTGATAATTCTCTTCTAGTGACTCGGAACTGTGTGTCTGAGGACTCAATTTTGTCCCTGCCTGTGGTCTCCCTGAGTGATTTTTTTCTTTTTAACTTTATTTTTTTAATTACCGTGCCCAGGAATTATGACTACTTTAAGGTGGAAAAATAGTCTTGCTTTCTTTACTAGTAAATAATGTTTTCTGTTAAAAATATTGCGGTTCTTGGCTGATACTTGGTTTAGGAAGGACTAACTGCACTTTTCTTCTGAAGCAATTATTGTTGACCAAAAATGGAACTTTGTCTTTCTCTCCCTATGCCTTCCTCCCTAGGGATTTTGGCAATTGGTCTTATCAATGAAGCTCTGGATGAAGGGGACAGCAAGAAGACTATTCAAGCCTTACAGATTCCTGCAGCAAAATTGGAGGGTGTAGCCCCAAAGGTAGCACAGCATTATCAGGATACGCTACTTCGAGCCAAGCGAGAGAAAGCACAGGTGAGTGTAGTTACATGGACCTCTTGAAAGACCTTTACATATGTGTAATGGGATTCTTACTGGTCTTGAAAATCAGGAATCAAAACTGACAGTGGAGAGATGGGCATTCTGCATACCTTCAGCTGATCTTACCTGGTCAGTTTGGATCTTTCTGTATTAGAGAAAGAGATTTGCAGCTAACAGTATGAATCTTCATGAACTCTGGAGATAGGTGTAAGGATATTAAGTGCGTGTGGTGGCTTGTTACAGCTAATCCTGGGTCCTCAGTGAGATATGTGTTTTGTTTGCGGAAGAATAGTATCATCTGTTTCTGAAAGGAGACCATGTTCGTTCCAGGAGTACTGAACTTCTGAATGCAAGTTTCCTGCAAGCTGAAGTATTTTTTTCTAATGTTCTTTATTAAATGTCATAGGCATAGTTATATATGGCAAAGAGAAAGTTTCTGAAAGTGGAAAAATCTGTTAAGTGATAAATTAGAAAAAACACGTGAAACAACATACATGCTACTGGCAAAATATATGCTGATGCCTGTGACACTTTAATAGCTTATGATTTTTTTGAGCAGTAGTTGTCATTAACCAAGGACTTGTACCTGCTTGTACATAGTTGCAGCTTTTACTAAATGAAAGGTGAAGATGGAGAGAGGAAGAGCAAGTTTCATCTTAAAAGTTTAAGAAAGGTGATGAGGAGTGTGCCTGTGTGTACTCAACTAATTTTTGAGTAGTAGGGATAGGACACTTGAGGTTTTTTTCTCCTCTATTTACAAAGAGGTAGCAGACGTCTGTGGTTTCAGTGGCTTGAGAGTGTTTAGTTTTCTTTTTTCTGCTGTGGACCTCTTTGCTCTAGTGGCAATGCACGATTTTGTATAGAGACTAAGATCTGGATTGTCCTGAACACTTTTTGTTTGTTTGTTTTTGACTACAGATAAACCCACGTGATGGAAATAGCTGAAAACTGTATGCATTTCTAATGAAAATCATTAAGCAGCTTTCCCAAGGACCCTGACAGGGTTAATGTTTCTCAGGAACCCATTTTGTGCTGAAGCATTTCCTCCCACTGAGTCAGAATAAAATAATGAACTCTTTTTAGTGTGTGCTTAAACTTGTGCCAGGGTGTGCTGGTAACTTCTCAGTTGGCGTGAAATTACCTTATTTAGACATAAAACAAGTAAAGAGCTTGTCCCAGCAGCATGGCAGAAATTTCCGAAATAGAAAGATCATATTATAAAGTAACAATGTGGGGAAAATAATTATCATCTGAAGTCAACTGTTATGAACTAGTGATTTCTGTACCTTGGGGCTGAGAGAGATTGTACTTCACCTCAAGACGTTGTTCAGTTGTTTACGTGAATGGGGAGCGCTGTATGATACATGTTTCTTTTGTGATGAGGAGAGAGAGAAAAAAAGCAGTAGACCTTGTAGTATGTTACACTCTGTGTACCTTGCAGAAAGCCTTGCAACAGTAAAACTGTAGACAAGCACTGGATGGTTTTGGTAGTGTTTGGGTTGACTTCTGCTGGTACACAGTACAGTACAGTTACAGTGATTATTCTCCCCCACTCCCTGGACAGGACTTTTGCTATTGCTGATATTCTTGTGGGACTATCTGGCTTTCAGATGAAATCTGCCTGTGAAAGTCATGTTAAGCTCTTGAATGAAGTATCATTTAAACAAGTTAGTTTCAAACTTGCCAGAACAGTGGGAAAAATATGGAGGGCATGTAAGGGAATGTTCATTTTCAGTCTGGCCTTAAAGCTCTTGAACATTGTAAGTAGTGGTTCTTTTGTGCAGAGTGATTATTATTCCGCACCAGAACTAAATGTTTCCTGTGTTCTGTTTGTACGAGGAGAGCTATCAGAGGGGTGGCAGTTGCATCTTAGCATTTCTTTCAGTAGTTACCTACAGGAAACACCAGTGGGTGGAGAAAAGCTTATGCTTGGCAACTGCTAGGTCATTGTTCTTTATATATATTTTGAGACTTGCTAAACACTTGTCTCTTTCCTCTTCTCAAATTTCTTCATGTAACATGAGCTCATTGGATTTCCCAGCCAAAAATACAGGATACTGTGTGATCACTGCTCCTTGACAAGCAATCTGTTAAAATAAAGACTTAAAACATGGCTTTGACTGCTGTGTGTGTCCACCCACCTACGATACATGAAATGCTTTTTTGCTCTGCTAGTTTGTACAAACTTGTGAACTTTTGTGGGCAGGGACAAGAGCAGCCTGATATGACATTACTTACCCAAAAAGTTTTTAGTTTCTGCACACAGATGCGCATTGGCAGCTCTGTGTAGTCGTGTTCTGTTGAAGGACTAACTTCTTGGGAAGTCATGTCCTCCTAGCTAGTATGGCTTTAGGACTGACCAGTACCGAGTCCCTGGCCTTGTGTTCTCTCTGCTTATCAGAGTGATTCTATTGATAGAATTTCTTCTTCATTCTGTTTCCTGAAAAGAGTTTTTGACTGGGAGCAAGTATTGAGTTTGGTAATGCCATAGTAGTCTGCTAGTCACAGAGATATCCTGTGATACGAAATGTGCATGATATCCTTGTACTGGAAGACTGAAATACTTCTTATTCCCTCTGATATGGGTAACTACTCTATTGGCTATTGTTGAGCATGGAGTATTTTACTTTGCAAAAATAGTGATACTTCTCTCCCCACACTGTGTATATTTTTCTTGTTCTATTCTCTTCAGGACACGCAGGATGAAACAGCTGTACTTTGGCTAGATGAAATTCAGGATGGGATTCATAAGGCTAACAAGGACACAGAGGAGTCCGAGAGATGTAAGTATTATCACACACTATTGTTACTTTGTGTGTTGAGAAATTCTGATGGTAAATCAGCACCATACTGGAATTTGGGGCACACAAATTACATACTTTCAAGTGCAGTACCACATATGGTTGGACACTCTGTACTGAAGAGGCCTCTATACTGCAAGTTGTCTGATTGTTTTTTATTTATATTTTGTATTTATATAGACTTATTTGTGTAGCACACAAACACCCCAACTATAAGAGTGTGTTCACATTGCCTTACTCTGTTCTGCCAGTGTGTGTTTGCTGTGAGTCACTGAGCCCATGAATGCAAAGCTAACCTGCTTCCTGGTGTTATCCAAGTCTCCTTAGGAATTCTGGCCATTAATGAAGCAGTAGATCATGGTGATGTTAGCCAGACCCTGAGTGCCTTGCGTTCACCTGACGTGGGACTATATGGAGTCACTCCAGAATGTGCTCAGACGTACCAGCGAGAGCTGTCAGAAGTCAAGAGAAGAAAAATGGCAGCAGGTACACCTTCAGTAGCCTACTGTTAGCGAAATAAATTTAAGATTATCGTATGCAGAATTGGAACTGGAGGTAAAAAAGCCCCTGGGAAGAAGTCTTGTGTTATAGGTGGCAATTGTGGATGCTTTGTGAACTAATTTTTTTTCCCAAAAAAGTGTGTGAATAGATAGTATAATGTTCTCCACTTGTAGAATGTGTTGTGTTTAGGTAGTTCTCATATGAGGTCATTAGGGACTTGGAAACATCACTTCTTTTGCTTGGAGAAAGAAGCATCTGTAATGTGGATTTCCTAGTTGTAACATTTATATGCACGAGAGGTAAGACACTTGTCTAGTTTTGAGACTGACACTGCAGTTTCTGCTCTTAGGAGGCAATGGCAGTGAATGGGTGAAACACTGGGTGAGAGGAGGCTATCATTATTATCATAACCTGCGGACCAAAGAGGGAGGATGGGATGAACCAGCAGAATTTGTGCAAAATGACATACAGCTGTCACGGGAGGAAATACAGGTAGGGTAGATAACAAATGCCCTTTCTCTGAAAAGCTGAAATTCTTATCATTCCCACCCTTAATGCAGCTCTGAGATAGAATGTTTCAATGCCATAGTCACGTTAACAAGCTTAGTAACTCATTTGATTTGCTGGGCATCGTCAGATTGTGTGTTCAGAACTTCTTGTCCCATTTCAGAAAAATTTATCCTGTCACTAAAAGAGTACAGTGTCACTGTTTTTTTGAAAGACAGCTTTGAAGTTTCTTGTAAGCACAAAGTAGAAAGCTCATGTAACATCTTTCTTTTTGTATCTCTGTTTTCTTTTTCTAACTCTTCTTCCTATCATAACATGAATTCAGAGCACCATATCTGGAGTCACTGCAGCATACAACCGAGAGCAGTTGTGGCTGGCCAATGAGAACCTGATTATGAAACTTCAGGCTTGCTGTCGAGGGTATCTTGTTCGCCAGGAATTCAACTCAAGAATGAATTTTTTGAAGAAACAAGTCCCAGCAATCACTTGCATTCAGGTAATGATATCCTTTCATTATGTTTGAAACTTGTTCTCTGCACACAATTGTCTTTGCCTCATTTTGTAAATTATCTAAAGGCATTTCCTTTTCCAGTGAGCTTTGGTATATTATTTGCTTTTACGTGTCATGTATAGTCAGTAAAATCTTCTCACACGGGATTGGAGAGATAAAAACTTATTTGAGGAAGCTTTACCTATTATTTTTTTAACAAATTTCAGTGTTTTGGAAATAGGGCAATATGAAGTGTGTTGCATGTCTTGATAGTGATAATACTATGAGATGCATTGCTGTTGTGATTCATCACAAATTCAAGAGAAACAGTGGTTTTCAGTATTCAGTAAGATTGTCTCTTCAAATTTGTCCAGGGATTTGGAGGACTGAGGACCTGAAAGATATAATGGGATAATTCCATATGAGATTGGGCTCATTTACAGGACAGCAACAAAAACACCCTTTCTGTGGTGTTGTAACTGAAACGCACGCAAATGAAATAGTTGCTTTGCACCCTATTACCATTTTATTATTTGAGCAGTGTATGTTTGTTTGTTTCTGCCTAAGTAACACATCCTCTGCCTGTATGTTTAACAAAACCTCCAAACCCACTCCTAGCTCATTAAAATAACACTCTGTCCCTTTAAGTGTAGTCCAACCCTTTGCCTAATTTCTCTTCCAAGTGTGGATAGCAGTGATCTGCTCTGAAGGCTTAAAATGTTACATCCCTGTTCTCACCGGCAGCAGCATGTAACACGTGATCCTCTTGTAGAACAGTTTCTGTCAAATTGACTGTTTTGCTGTATCCTTGATCCCTAACTGTGTTTCAGAAGGCCCAGAATCTTCATGGGGTAATTTCAAGTCTCTCATGATTGCAGTTGGGAAAATAGTTAAATGCCTCACAGAATGTATCTCTTGATAAGATAAGCATGTCTCCCTCATGTTTTATTTAACCAAAAGGGAAGTCAGAAGCTGAGGAACAGAAAGAAAGTCAGATTTGTAACTACTTCTCCTTAATTAGAAAAGTAAAGTGAGCGTGCCTGTTTTGTTTTCAGTCTCAGTGGCGCGGCTACAAGCAAAGGAAGGCATATCAAAGCCGTTTGGATTACCTGCGAGCACAAAAGGACCAAGTAGTAAAGGTAGTGCGGGGACCCTGCTGACTTTTTTGGTAAACCTTTTGGGTAGTGAACTTTGTAAGAAAAGTTTCTATCTGAGTGTTTTGGTTACCCTTTAATAGATTCAGTCAATGACCAGGATGTATCAAGCCAGAAGACGTTACAGAGATCGTCTGCAGTATTTCAGAAACCATGTAAGAGGCTATCTTGTTAAATGTATTCTGCACCTGACTTTTGTACTCTTTCCAGAATGATGTCAAGTGCTTTTTTGTTTTTTAAATCCTAGATAAATGATGTTGTAAAAATCCAGGCCTTCATCCGAGCGAACAAAGCACGAGAAGACTACAAAACCCTCAGTAAGTATTGCCAAGAGGATAAAACTGATGTGCCTCGAATCTCTGCTTGCGAGGGATCATAGAATCATAAAAGAGATTCCTCAGCTTTCTCAGCCTGTCTCCATAGGAGAGATGCTCTAGCTCTCTGATCATCTTTGTAGCCCTCCTCTGGACTCGCTCCAGCAGCTCCACATCCTTCTTACGTTGAGGGCCTCAGAGCTGAACACAGTGTTCCAGGTGGGGTCTCGCAAGAGCGGAGTAGAGGGAGAGAATCACCTGCCTTGACTTGCTGGCCGTGCTGCTTTTGATGCAGCCCAGGATGCAGTTGGCTTTCTAGGCTGCGAGTGCACATTGCTGGGTCACGTCAAACTTCTCGTTAACTAACATGGTGATGGTTGTGTGATCTATAGCATCAAGACAGTTTTGAGGAGTGATTGGGATGAACCTTTGGTAGGGCAGTGCAGAAAGTAGGTAGTTCTTGAGGCTGAAGGAAAACCTGATTCTAGCTGTTGCTTTTTCTGCTGATATCTAGAAGTATAGGTTTGCAGTTAGCTTTGACAGTGTGGACTTAGCCTGTGCTGATACTGACTTTGTTCTTCTTTGCTTCTCTTATGATTTTCTTAAACAAGAAATGAAAAAATGTCAGAAGCTGTTTGGACTTAGTGGTACTAATTTAGTTCTGGATGCTCCTTGATGTGCTGTTTAAACATAGATAAGGCATATATTTACTTCTGTTTGCCATCCCTTGATGTTCTCTTTTTTCTTGCCTGTTTTTAGTTAATGCTGAAAACCCACCTATGACTGTGGTTCGGAAATTTGTCCATTTGCTCGATCAGAGTGACCAAGATTTTCAGGAGGAGCTTGAGCTAATGAAACTGCGGGAGGAAGTTGTAACCTTGATCCGATCCAATCAGCAATTGGAAAATGACCTCAATCTCATGGATATCAAAATTGGGCTGCTAGTGAAAAACAAAATTACATTGCAGGTAAGAAATGTGCTGATGGGAGCCCAGCTACAGATTGAATTGAGCCCAGTGGTAGTTAGCATGGAGAGCTTCTGGCTGCAGATGTCAGTTGCTCAAACCCAGTAGAAAACATTCTTAGTCCGTTTCACTAATTTAGTATGCATCCCTAGAAAAAAAACTGTAGGAGGAGAAGAAGCAAGACCTGAAGCTAAAAAAGGCGAACACCAGACTTTCTTGATTTAATAAATGCAACAGATTTTGTGTTTGAACGCTTTGATAACTCTGTTTTGTTGCTCCTTTGTGGTTAAACAAGTCACATGCCACAAGCTTGCAGCAAGAGGGGTGACTTTGGAGGCAGGAGACATGCTTGTGCCACTTGGTTGGTTGTTGGTTAAAGAAAACCCCCCTCTATCACTTGGCACCAAAAAACTAAAAAAGACTCTTGCTGATACAGCATTGCCTTTTCTTCAAGCTGAAGTTCTGGTCAGCTTTTTGTGTGGTCCTGGATTTCATTACAGTAGGCTTCTCCCTATGCACAATCTCCATCGGTGTACCAAAATTTATCTTGGAAGGAAGCTGCAGCGCTTGACTGATGCTTGCAGTGAAAAATGCCATTGTTGTCTGAGTATGTAGAGGCAGTGAACCAACTAAGTATGGAACAGGAGTTTTAAGTTGTAAGCCCAGAGAAACTGCTGCCTTAGCAAATAATGCTTCACTTTAATAGCCCCAGGCATACCTTGACCCTGCCTTTCTACATCCAAGAGAAGTGGACTCTCAGATGCAACTGTTTTCCAATATTGCCTGTTAGAAACTTCTTAGAGTGGAATCTATACCTATTCTTTCTTTCCAGGATGTTGTTTCTCACAGCAAAAAACTTACCAAGAAGAACAAGGAACAGCTCTCTGACATGATGATGCTGAACAAACAAAGAGGAGGTTTGAAAGCATTGAGCAAAGAGAAGAGAGAAAAGCTGGAAGCCTATCAGCATCTGTTCTACCTACTTCAGGTAAGAAACTTTGTACGCCGCTCAGTAACCTCTTGTCATAGAGGCTTATGTGTCTTAGCACAGTCTTTGCTTATGCACTGTAGTTTTCATAGAACCGTTAAGGTTGGAAAATACCTTTAAGATCATGAAGTCCAACTGGCAACTGTTTTGAACTACCTTAGTTTTTGGCAACACTGATGGGGACATGCACACTAAGTAATTTTTCTTGTTGTTGTAGACTAACCCAACCTACTTGGCCAAGCTGATTTTTCAGATGCCTCAAAACAAATCCACAAAGTTCATGGATTCTGTCATCTTCACGCTGTATAACTATGCATCCAATCAAAGAGAGGAATACCTGTTGTTGCGACTTTTCCAAACAGCACTGCAGGAAGAGATCAAGTATGTGGTAGCAATATAGCGCATTCTTGCTGTTGAATCAGTTTTGGCAATTTCTCAAATTGAGGCAGTTTTCATGTTAAGTCTTGTGCTAATACGCAGATAATGCTAATCTGTCCCTTCACTGTCCTCTCCCCGTTTCATATCTCTAGTGTAGTCTATATCAGAAGAATCGAGTATGTCCATTGAGGATGAGGGCTTTTTACTTCAGTCAAGACTTCACTGCTCAACATGGCAGCTACTTTTGATCTGATGCAGTCGTGCTAAAATTCAGTCTAATGTCAATTCTCCGGTGTCTGATTATAAACACCTCCAACAAACTGCAAACTCAGGCTTTACAAGCTAGGGAGAGAGCTAAATCCAAGCTTTTTGGATTCCCAAAAGCTGATGAGGAGTCTGAAAACAAGAGGCTTTATTATTTGGCATTTCTATTTCCTGTCATTGTTAGAAACTCAGGCTCTCTTCAGACATGTTTTGTTAGATTGGTTAGGCCTTAGGAGCTCGGTGTTATATGACTTCAGTTCTTTACAATGCAGAGCAGCATAACTTGCTGTGAGGAAGAATGCTCAATGAAATTTTTGAGGAACTACTCTTTAAGTATTTTTGGGAATGCCTTTAAAGCATGAAGATGGTATATATCCTGAAACAAATAACAACTTCTAAAGAAGATTTTTTTTTTCCCTTAAATTCATGCTTGGAATAGTAGTCCAGGGAGATGTAGGCACTGACAGAGTTATGCATACCTCATATTTCACATAGATTCTCTCTTCTTCAGATCAAAAGTAGACCAGATACATGAAATTGTGACTGGGAATCCTACTGTTATTAAGATGGTTGTAAGTTTCAACCGTGGTGCTCGCGGTCAGAATGCCTTGAGGCAGATCCTGGGACCGGTTGTGAAGGAAATAATTGATGACAAATCACTTAATATCAAAACTGATCCGGTGGATATTTACAAGTCGTGGGTTAATCAGATGGAGTCTCAAACTGGAGAGGCCAGGTATGGGACCTGCTAATACTGTATTTTTCTAAACATTGCTTAGCTGCTTGCATTGCTGGGTTAATCATTCAGAACCATCCTTCGCTCCGTTGCATGCATCTATCCAACTGATACTGGCTTTTAGTCTCCTCAAGATGGCTTCCATCCAAGGATTCTATCGATCATACTGCGGTGATGATGCTGTGACAGTATTGAAAGGGAATGTCATTAGGAGATGGAAGAAGAAATGCTCTTTGGTGTTCTCCTATGTTGACTTGATAGTTAGCTATGAGATGCCCTCTAACCTAAAAGAATTCATGGTAAGAAAAGGTATTTGAGAATCTCTTCACGTCAGTCTGTGTTCATGTCATATATATAGCCTTTGCAAACAGGTACTATTTTCAAGCCAACAAAACCTCTTTTGCTGGCAAAAAGCATGACATTGCAATTCTCTTAGTCCTGAAATCTTTCTAGTTAATATTGGCCATTGATGACAATTGTATTGCGCTACATGATTTGGTGTCATTTTGGTTTCTTTTTCTTCCAGTGCTTGTGATTTGCTAGAACTGGAGGTTTCTGTTGTGTTATTGGGTTTTTTTTAACATACTTAAAAAAAAACCCCAAAAACAAGCAAAAGCCATACAGATGAGTGAGTTTCTCCACTTGAAGCACATCTGCAGTCATATATCTTCGTACACTTTGTGCAAAATTCTGGACATGTTAAAAATGTGGGCGAAGATGTGTGTTCAGATTCTTCTCTGTACATGAGATTTAGGATATGCTTTTATGAATTGTCAGCTTTGTCCATCTGTGTTCACTGGAATTCTATGCGGTAGTTTCAACTGATTGAAAAAAATGTAACGATTAATTTGGAACAGTTTCCCACCAATCGCATGTTATATTGATTTTATGGATGCTGTTCTAGGTTCTGCCTGTGTCCAGGTTTTTATCATCTTAATACTCAAATGTGTAGCTTTCTTTTTCACCTGTTTTCAGTCTGAAGTACCACTGTGTGTTACGGTTGGTGCTTTTTTTTGCCTAGTGTGCATGCTGTAAGAAAGATTCGCTTTTGAGTTAGCTGGGCCTTTTCTCGCAGTGACACCATTGCAAGGGAAAGTAAAGGAAGTAAAAGGAAAAAATTTTGTTTCTCATAGTGCCTAAAAGGTTAATTAAGGGCAATGCAGAGCTCTTGTCAGTGAATATAAACTTGTTTCTGTGTCAAGCTATAAATTCTTGAAGCATGCTAGCCTGAGTAATATTCACCTTTATGTGTTTGACTTTTTCAAATAGCAAACTGCCGTACGATGTTACGTCTGAACAAGCACTAAGTCACGAAGAGGTGAGGACGCGCCTGGATGCCTCAATCAGAAACATGAGGACAGTGACGGACAAGTTCCTGTCTGCCATAGTTAGTTCAGTGGACAAAATCCCGTGAGTCTGATGTACCCACAGTATTATCCTTGAGTTGTTGGCAGGTTCCTGCTTGCAGCAGTCTGACTTGACCTTTTCTTTCTCTCAAAGTTATGGAATGCGTTTCATTGCTAAGGTCCTGAAAGACTCCCTGCATGAGAAGTTTCCTGATGCTGGCGAGGATGAGCTTCTGAAGGTGAGGATCTGAACACCCTTGTGAATAATTGTCATCCAAATTGGCTGTGGCAAGCGCATCCCATTCTTTTCTCTTCTTGGGTATATGTGTGAAGAGGAGTGCATGTAAACCTGTATAAAGCTCATTTATTTACCTCTACAGATAGAAAATATTTCACATCAGGATATTGATGTTAGCTTCATATACATCACTCGAGATATAGTACATTGTTTAGAAGGCGGTATCCTGTTGCTTTTGCTTTGCTTTAAACATCTTGGGCATTTGATCCTTTTGGTTTCTTGACTTGGGTTACTGTTGCTCCTAGGAAGTAGACCTTGGTTTTACTAGTATGATCACAGCCAGCTGCTCCTTCCTTAATGAGACAAGTCAAAAAGTCTATATGCAAAATTCTGATATTCCTAATTCCCCTCTCTGTAACGCTCTAGGATAGTTTGACAGCAATATGTAGAGAGTCACTTCCCGTGATATCTAGTCAGTTTTGTATTTTGCATTTCAGTTAATTTTGAGAACTAAAAGGATCCTAATAGAAGGTGCTCTCAGATGAGAATAGCTTTGGGATTTTCATTGAAATTTCTTTGGTTTTATGACTTTTAGTAGTTGTGAAGGCCTTTGTGCCCATGAATGCTTTACTTTTTAATAAAACAAAGTTTGGTTCTTAGAATACTCGAAACGTCTCTTTAAACTTCTCTGCCTCTACTTCATTACAAAATAATTACCAATCTGAATGCTGTTTTCTTCTCTCTTCTAGTTCTGTGCTTTCCCATTTTGAGACATCGGTTCTTTCTATGCAGGTGAATTAATTTCTTCCATCTGTAAATTTAGGTGGAAAACTGCGGTTTTTGTTAATCCTCGTGGAAACAATGTAACTGTCCATATGAAAGTCAAAACTGCAGTTTTGTGCAATAACTACTTTTAGATTTTTTTTTGGCAACCAAAGATACCCATGTGATATACTGTTCTTTTTGCCCTGCAAGTTTGAAAGTTATTAATTCAGTTTCTTTCACAGATGTATTTTCTTATTACTAGTAGTAAACAGCTTTGACTGTTACCATCCCATGGCATAATCTGTGAGAGTACAGCGGAGGCTTGCATGAAACAGTTGTGAAAAACATGACCTCACTGAAAGCAGTTGTTAATTTCTGGGACTGCTTAGCAACAGCTGGATTTTTTTTCTCTGTGTTTTCAGCTGTTTGTTCAGACCCCAATCTCTTCTGTGCATTTAAGTCACATGGCAAGCAGGCGAAGCCAAGATTCAGTGACCTTCTGCAAATGAGCATGTGATGTGAGAACTATAGCTGTAAATCAGCATGTTGGGTTAATTCCTGTTTCATTGCTGGAATTACTTTTGGCTAAATATCAAATACAGGTTAGAATTATCTTTGTGAGCATATGGATAATGTGATAATCTTTATCTGCAGTTCCTTGAAATTTATTGCTGCTCACATTTGACTAGGTAAATTGGATTTTTGAAGTGTCAAATGCCATTCATTTTCTGTACTTCTGAGTTCCTTATCTCTGGATAAAATGTTTTCTTGGTTACTCACTAACTGGGGGTCTGTCCCTGAATATGTTGCGGCTTATAGAAGAATTATTCTGAAAGAGAAAAGGGCTTTGGAGAATAAATGGAAAGTAATTTCCTCAGTTTAACTTCTTGGTCTGCCATTCTTCCTCAGCCTTTTTTCTTTGTCAGAGATGGCAGCCAATGCTGCACGCTCCTCTAAGTATTAGCTCTTGCTCCATATTGAAACTGCGTTATCAGATTCCTCTGTACTGTGATCGTTCTGCCCTCTGTTTGACTAACTCAATTACATTTAATTCTCCTGACAGACTGTCTCATGCTCTTATCAGTAGTCCATTGGTAACTTTTAATATCTCCTATCCATGCATTTGTATAAGTTTAAGTTCTAAACCTTTACGCGTAGGAATATCTGCTGCTGTATTGTCCTGCGACTAGCAGTGCTCAGTCTTTCCTTTTTGTGTTGACCGTCCTATTGCATCTTAATGATATTTTTTTTTACACTGTAGATTCTTTGGGATGGTATGTGTTTCTATACAGCAGCACAGCAGAACCTTTGTATGGGAAAGGGTCTTCTGGCTTATGAGAAAATAATTTTATCAAAGCACAGATTAGTTTCACTAAAATCCAGTTGCGTCCTGTACTATTGTTTACTGATGCGTTTCTTCTCTACTCAACTTTTCCCAGATTGTTGGCAACTTACTCTATTATCGCTACATGAATCCAGCCATTGTCGCACCAGATGCATTTGACATCATTGACCTTTCAGCTGGAGGTCAGCTGACCACAGATCAACGTAGAAACCTTGGTTCCATTGCAAAGATGTTGCAGCATGCTGCATCCAATAAGATGTTCATGGGAGACAATGCTCATCTAAGCATCATTAATGAATACCTGTTGCAGTCATACCAGAAATTCAGGTATTAGACGTTAGCTAATTAAGTTGGGAAGTTTGGCAGAGGGTAACATTGGAAGTATTAAGGGAAAATTATAAATTTTGAATATAATAGATTCTATCTCTGTCAAATGTCTGTTGAAAATAAGAGATTTCACTACCATAAGCATCATTGACAATGGCAGATAAAACATGTACCTGGAATTTATGAGCAATACATTGTATGTTAATGGGATTGCAAAATCCAGTGTTTCGATTTAAGAGCTTCCAGAATAAAGGTTGCTTTTGCACTTACTTATTGTGGTACTTTGGACATGGGCAACCAGCATGGACATACATTCTTATGTCCCATGCGAACCCTGGTTCCACATTAAAATCTAGTGGTGCATTTATCTGTTCATGTAGTTGAAGTGATCTTTTGTTCAAGAGTTGTCATCTTATACCTCTCATGTTTTGGAAGTAGCCAAAGGTTGCTAGGGGCAAGGGGTGATAATGCGACGGGAGCACGCGGATGTGTGAACAAGGTGACTGAAGCTATAGACCAGCCCTGTCAATACGGAAAATGCGCAAATGTCAACATGGCCTCTGTCAATAATTAAATTTGCTAGGTTGGTTCTGATGTGTTAAACTAGAGGTGACAAACTGTAGTGTGTCCTAATGTGCCATAGTTTAAAGAGGAGAGACTATACTTGAGGTGGTCATGGGGAGTTAATGCTCTTGATACATCACGTCACGCTTAGTGTCATGCTGTTCTTCTCTCCTTTGTTTTGAAGACGTCTTTTTCAGGCTGCCTGTGAGGTTCCTGAATTGCAGGATAAGTTTAATATTGATGAATATTCTGACCTGGTGACTCTCACTAAACCGGTTATTTATATTTCTATTGGTGAAATCATCAATACACACACTGTAAGTATACATTAGTCACAAGTTACTCTTTATAAGCAGTGCTTACAAAGAAAATACTACTTCTGGCTGAAGCACAAAGTTACTGAATACAAGGCTGAAAGTTGTCTCGATTTGTAGTGGTGAGAGCTTGTTGATTTATAGAATCAAGTAATTTATTATGGCTTCACTAAGTTTCTTTTGAAATCATTTAAGTGTGTGATATTGGCACAGCTTTGAATGTTGATGCTTTGGAGTTTAGTGAAATAAGATTTTTTTTCTAAAAGATATTAGCTTAGAGTAATGAAATTTTACTGTCTAGAAAAGGATGTACTGTTAACAACATAATTGTTTTTTCTGTTCATCTAGTTGCTCTTAGACCATCAAGATGCAATTGCTCCTGAGCACAATGATCCGATTCACGAGCTGCTGGACGATCTCGGAGAGGTTCCTACAATTGAGTCCTTAATAGGTGGTCTAGTTTATTTTACTTAAGAAATACATGTTATTACCTTAAATGACTTAAAGTGCAGTAAAGAAACTGTATAAGCAATCATCACAGGTTGTTTGGGAGGACGCGCTCTAAAAATCAGCAGCAGATTTGTTGCAGCATATTCTCTCGGCAGAATTTATTACCCTGAAAAAAACAGGGGTTCTTTCTCTTCTCCCCACCCCCCTCACCTCACCTTGATTACTACCTTGCAGCTATTTGAAGTTTGAAATCTAGTAGGGAGGAGGGAGGCAAACAGGCATAGTTTTTGGAGAGGATGCTTTGACAGCAAACACTTACCTTGAAGTCACTTGATGAAAAAGGTTGGAACCTTTTAAAGGAGTGATTGCTAGCACATTTTCTTCCAGGCACTGGCAAAGAACAGAACATAACAAGTGTTATCTGAGCAAACCTAGACCTTGGGTTTAGCTAGAACTTGCCCTCCTTTCTCATTTAATTTCTCCTGTGTCCATTCTATCGCTATTGTTAATATGTCAGAGTTTAATCTTTCTGCAGCCTTTTAAGAAACAGGGGGAAACTTCCTAATAACTGTTCTGGTGCAAGTTAGAGCAGGAAAATTTCTTTTTGACAGGATAGCTTACGTTGTTTAGTAGAAGATTACAAGCTTAGTTACCAACAAGGGCTTTGCTCTTAGCTTGAAAGATTCATTCTAATGAGGACATGGACATAGGCGTGTCACTATATTTTTATTTCGAAAAGATTCTTGGCAGTTCAGCTACTCTTCTCAGTAACGTTCTTTCAGATTTGTTAAGAAGAAGTCTGTAATGTGTTCAAGATGATGTCTTAAAAAGTTAGTTTTGGCTTTTATAGTGTCCTTTTGATAGTACAGGAAGCAGTCTAGTTTTTCTCTAATCTGTAATATAGGGAAAAATTACAAAGCCCTAGCAGTCAAGAACGTAAAGAATGTGATTTAATCTATAAACTCTTTCTGCTTGGCAGGGGAAGGGTCTGGCAATGTTAATGACCCCAGCAGGGAAATGCTAGCAAAGACTGAGGTTTCTCTCACACTCACTAACAAATTTGATGTTCCTGGTGATGAGAATGCAGAGGTGGATGCAAGGACAATTCTGTTGAAGTAAGTAAGGGTTAACTATCTGATATGTTTCTCAAAAGAAGGAGGAACCAGAACTTTCACAGTTAATCTGCTTGTGAAAAGAAGATAAATGAGGCATAATTTAAACAAAAGTGGGACTGTTACTCCAAATACACCGAGCTTGTAGCCATATCCTTTTCAATGCTGTGGCACGACTTAATAGATGAAGACTAATGGCCTTTTTGAGAAATATAGATATTATTAGTCTAATGGAAAGAGAGCAGTGGACTGTCAGGGATTTAATAATTGCCAGACTCTTTATTCTGGAGAACTTTGTACTAATATTGACTCTTTGCAAATTTTAAGCAAATCCCTATTGCTGAGATGTATAGAGCAGTGACCTGACATTCAGATGCATATTTACCCACTCTGATGCATTCCTGCTCAGATGCTAGATAGTTTAATTGAAAATTCTTCAGGTCAGCTTGCCCTTGATCTAGACAGAATAATGATCTCCCAGAAGAAAATTTTGTCTCCAAAAATAACTTTAACTGGGCTTCTTAAAAGATACATCAGTATTTTCCTACCCACTGGAGGAAGGTGACATTGATTTCAAAAGTGAAGATTTACCAGATGCACTGGTAGTCATCTAAATTGTGGATGATGAGAAAGGTGTGTGTGTGATGCACTTTGTGTGATGTCAGAAATAATTCCAGCCTGATGGCAAAGTACTGAAGAAGCTGTTTGATTTCATTGTGTGGCTCAAGGACAGAAGTGCCTTAGAGTATCCACTGACTGTGATTATATACCAGCTGAGATCAAGGAATGACCCTGTCTATCACCAGATTGGAGTCAGGGATCTGTTTTGTCTCTGTTACCATGCATATAAGAAAATAACCCTTTTGTGTTTTTTGATACCTGTTATAAAGCGCTGAAGTGCACTTCTGCCTGGATCATAGCATAGACCTTTTCTGGTTGCACAAATTCGCTGTGACTGCTACCTCCTTTATCTTTCACCTTGATGCAGCTTCTGCAGTCCACATGGCAGTACTGGGGTTACCTTGGAATATGTGGGGTAACGTCCTTTCTGTTCAAGGGAGTACCTAAGAGCAAACTTTATGTATTACATAGAGGAACCTTTCAGGGAACCAGTTTCCAGTGATTCACTGTCAAAAAAGTGAAGTCAAAAAAGTCTGATCTAGCCTAAGACTACCTGAGTGCTCATCCAGTGTTAATCTGACTTTAGGTAAATCAATAACACTGGTATTGTTGCAGAATAGAACGGTATTAACGGTCTTTCAATTTAAAGTTTTTTCTCCTATTCTTGATTTCTTTGCAGCACAAAACGTTTAATTGTTGATGTAATCCGCTTCCAACCAGGGGAGACGCTGACTGAAATCTTGGAAACTTCAGCTACCTCAGAGCAGGTATGAAGTTGTTTATCTGCATTAGTTTTAGACTAGAAAATTGCCATCTATCTAGATATATGTGGGTATACATAGGAATCTCCATTTATGTGTTGCAGTGAAGCTGTCTCCACTGATGGTGGAGCAGGGTGTAATAACAATAAGGAAGGTGTATAGTGGAAGTAAACTGTATGTGTGAATCTTACTCCTCCGATAGTTACTAGAATGTGTTTATCTAGAAGACTGTTTTAGAAGGCAGGTAGGCTTCTGCTGGTTCCCATGTGTGGAATATGTTTATCAAAATGCATTCATTGGGGTCAGTACAGGAGTCACAGAGCAAAACTCTTTGTCCTATGTTATGCTTGAGGTTAGACAATCTGTTTCTGCTGCTTTGTTACCCTAAAACCTATCTGCTTATGAACTTTGTAATTTTCTGGGTTTTTCTTCTAGGAAGTGGACCATCATAGAGCTATGCAGAAACGGGCCATTCGTGATGCTAAGACTCCTGATAAGATGAAAAAATCTGTCTCTGTAAAGGAAGATGGCAACTTGAATCTTCAAGAAAAAAAAGATAAAATCAAGGCAGGCCTGAAGAAGTTGACAGAACTGGGGACAGTGAATGCCAAAAATAAATACCAGGAACTAATCAATGACATTGCAAAGGTAGTATACCATTTGGTGGTTTCCTAGTAATCATAATGGAATTTCCCCACAGTTTGCAGTGTTGTGAAACTGGCCTGAGTTTTCAGGAGGAGTAAAGTTTGTAGTAGCTAGTTCAAACGTACCTTTGTTGCAGCATTTCCACCTCTTTGGCATCTGGGAAGTCCTTTATAGGACGTTTCTGTTCTCTTAAATGACTGTCTTGCCAGGTTCTCAGGTACTTTAAGGAAAAGCTTAATAGCCCGGAGGGGAAGTCCTGATGGATGGTCTTTTTCTCTGCTCCTTTTCGCTATTTGAAGTAGTACCTTTACAAACTTGTTCACCTAAGGAAGTTTTGCCCATAACTTTAAGACATCTTATCTGTTATTTAAATGTACCCATTCAAGAATACCTGAATGCTAAGTAGGGGGGAGCTAAGGAAAAATCCAGTACTGTTGTACATTGCTACGGTGACAATGTATTTTATATCACATGTTTACTGGAAAACTATTTGGGAAATGTTACGTAAGTAAACCAACTAAATAATTGCCTTTCGGGATCTGATTAGAATTAATCATACTATGGATAATATATATCAAAAATTAAAATAGGAGTCGACAAATACATGGTATTTTTTGTTCAGATATTAAGGCAACTGATGCTTAGTGGCTGACTAACAAAAAAAACCAACCAGGTCTGTGTGCTGCTATGGTTATAGTCATGATTTGTAAGATACTTTCCCTACCCAGTGGTGACAAAAATGCTGCTTTCCTTTATATCATGTGCTGTCGGTGCCCACTCTAGTCATTGCAACTAGGACAGCATTGAAGTTTGAGAAAGCAACAAAAGGTTCAAATGTACTGCTGTGTTGTACTACTAGTTGGTTAGTTCCACAAATAGTCATCACAGAGAAGCAGCTGTGACTCCTAAAATGAGGCTTGTAGCATGAAGCAAGACTAAGCAAAATCAAACGGTGTGTTTCAAATACTCTGTGCTCTGGGCCTGAGCAACTGGAGAGCTCAAATGACTGTTAAAGTCTCTGCCTGTCTTTCTCTGTGGTGTAGGATATCAGAAATCAGCGTAGATACCGTCAGAGAAGAAAGGCGGAGCTGGTGAAGCTGCAGCAGACATACAGTGCCTTGAACTCCAAAGCTACATTTTATGGGGAACAAGTAGATTATTACAGAAGTTACATAAAAACCTGCTTGGATAACCTGGCCAGCAAGGGCAAGTAAGTATCTGGGAACCATATAATCACAGGATGGTTTGGGTTGGAAGGGACCTTAAAGACCACCTCATTCTAATCCCCCTGCCATGGGCAGGGACAACTTCCACTAGCCCAGGTTGCCCCAAGCCCTGTCCAACCTCGTCTTGAACACTTCCAAGGATGGGGCAGCCACAGCTTCTCTGGGCAGCCTGTGCCAGGGCCTCGCCACCCTCACAGAGAAGTTGTTGACTGCAATTCTTTGAGTGCAACTATCTGGTTGAGTCCTTATCCATCAAGTGGTCCATCCATCAGATCCGCATCTCTCCAGTCTAGAGACAAGGATGTCGTGCAGCAGAGTGTCAAATGCTTTTCACAAATCCAGACAGATGGTGTCAGTCACTCTTCCCTCATCCACAAATGCTGTAACCTGTCATAGAAGGCCACCAAATTTGCCAAGCACCTGAGTGAAGGCATAGTGGCTGTCATCAGTCACCTCCTTGTTTTCCATGTGTCTTAGCATAGTTTCCAGGAGAATCTACCAGTCACAGAGGTGAGGCAGACTGGCCTGTAGTGCACTAGGTGTTCCTTATTTGCCTTTTCCAGTCAGTGGGAACTTCACTGGACTGCCACGTTTTCTCAAATATGATGCACAGTGGCTTATCTACTTCCTCTGCCACTTCCCTCAGGACTCAAGGGTACATCTCATCAGGGCCCATGGACTTGTGTGCCTCCAGGTTCCTTAGATGATCTTGAACCTGATGATTTACAGTGGGTGGTTCCATGGCCCTAGAAGTGCTTCTTTCAGAAAGCACGTGTTGCTAAGAAGAATTGTAATGCCATCTGCTCAAAGGTCGTCAGCCAAGCTCTTTTACCACAGTGATAGTTTTAGGGAAAGGGTCTCAGCAGCAGTAGGAAAATACAGGGAGAGGTCAATGCCATGAATGGCATCAAAAAGACAAACTTGAAAGACTTTTTGGTCCGTCAGGGAGAAGAGAGTGTAGAGAGTCCAGTGGCTATGAAGCAGGTTGCCCAGATAATGCACATGCTGCTTGGCCAGCTTGTCCGTTTTAGGAACAGGGAATGAAAATAACGTAGTTACATACAAATAAACCATTGATTACAGATTGTCCTCTCTTTTATGCCAAATGCAATCAGTTGTTATAGTGCTAGACAATTCACAGTGGGGCCCCTGGTGGTCTAATGGTTAGGGTGCAGGACTCTCACCGCTGCGACCCGGGTTCGATTCCCAGCCCCCCGGGCAGATGGAGCTCGTCAGCCCTGTAAGGCCATCCATCTAAGAGAAGGTCACTCTAAACAAACCTACGTCCTGAGACCCTCACTGCCACTGTCCAAGCTTGCTTGGCCCTGGCAGATGAACCTCAGGATTAAAGGGTGGGCTCAGTTCAGCGCACGCTGGGTCTCACCTAAAAAATCCACTGCGCAGGATCGAAGGGTCAATGACCTTTCCCAAATCTTCGCTCGCGAAGACTGGCCATTATTAGACAATTCAGATTTTCTGGGGGAAAAAAAGGAAAGTGCTGTGAAATGCAGGAATGTGAAAAGAGTAATTGCCAGTGACAACTGAGGCAAGATAGTTGTTGAGTAATCTCAGCTTTCTCCATGTCAGTTGTCACTAGATCCCCTTTTGCCTGATGATAGATGGTACTGCTTTTTATGAATTACCATGTGGTTATGTTTTTGAAGGATTTTGGGTTTTTTAATATTATTTTTCGTCTCCTGTAGCATATTATTGGTTAATAGTGGAAAATCAAAGGTCTGATCTGTGCTACAAGTGCTTTGTAAATAAACTCACTAGTATAAATACATAATCATCTATCATCTGCATTAGTCACAGTTCATTAGCTATACTGATTCTATCCCCTCCTTCAAATAGGATTAAATGTTTGTTGTTCAAAATCTCTTTACTTGTTTGACCTTCTTATTTGGTTGTTTTATTTTTTTCTTTTTCCCCCAGAGTCTCCAAGAAACCTCGTGAGATGAAAGGCAAAAACAGTAAAAAGATTTCTCTAAAATATACAGCAGCTAGACTTCATGAGAAGGGAGTGCTTTTAGAGATTGAGGACCTGCAAGGTAACCAGTGAGTATCTTTTTAAGACTCTTTAGAGCTAAATAACCTTTCTTGGAGGAAGAGGAAAATAGGTATGTTGAATTCTTATCTATTTCTTAGAACTAGTCTAGGTGCTGATAGCTGAGAAACAGAAATTCGGGGATCTGTTTGAGATTGTGTCAGATTGTCTTGCAGTTTTGTTGTTGGAATTTTAGCATTGTTGCTGAAGAAATTGTTCTGATGATCTAGGCTGGCATCCCTAGGGCCAAGAAACCTTGCATAATGATCACTTTTTAGTTTTCTTTTTCTGGCTGAAGCAAAGCAGTTCGTTGATTGAGAAATATAATGGGATTTAAACATGACATCCTCTTCCCACCCACCACTTCTCAGTCACCCCCACGGTCATGGAAGGTTACCTTCTTAGGGGAATTGCTACTATTGCTACTAGCTTTCACTGTTCAAAAATAAGCTTAAATGCGAGCTTGAGTTTCTCCAGCTGTGTTTTGCTAGCCTTTGGAAGTTGGTATATCTTCTATGGAAAATAGAGAAGCTGCCTGTTACTAGAATTTTTTCCACCCAAATTGAAAAATTTTTCAATTTGTTTATAATGTACTCTGTGTACTAAATGAGGCATGAATATATGCAGCACTAAAGTAGACTGTTTAGACTACACAAGCTAAATACTAAATCCTGCTATGCTTGTGTGAAGTTGTGATGTAGCAGACAGAGAATCTGTTAGGCTTCCATTCATTGTTGTATTGAGTCTGGTTGGCTTTTACAGTCTCATTCCAAATGGGAATATAGAATAAAGAGTTAAGAGTAGAATTGTTAGAAATTTATCTTCAGGTTTCATCTCATATAGTCTCTCCCTGTGATTTTTCATTTCTCAAATTTTATAGGTTTAAAAATGTGATCTTTGAAATAAGCCCGACAGAAGAAGTAGGAGATTTTGAGGTAAAAGCAAAATTCATGGGGGTACAAATGGAAACCTTTATGTTACATTATCAGGTAAGAACTGTCCTATTTAATACTAGCATGTAAGTTCCCCTTGCCAGACTCTTCATGAAAATAGCAATGACATGTTTCTACCTGAACAGTCTGAAAGATGCTTCCAAGAATAACCCATTTGTTGCAGGCGAAACAGATGCAGCACATATGGGGGACTCAAGCTGGTTTTTGTTTCTTTCACTAATGAAAACCTGATGTCAGACTGTATTCTTAGTTACATTTACATGTACACACACAAAACAAACAGTTTCATTTTCAACTTTTTCCTGCTACACCAGAAAGATTGGGAGTCTCTGGGAGCGGTCAGCTGGGCTTGGGTGTGATGGCTTCAGCCAGTCATCATGTATTGGTATTCTTTCTGGCTACCCTACACATATCAGATACTTTACAGTTCTTAGGTGTCTTCAACCGTTACTTAGGCCAGGCTACTAGAACAGGTATGCCAACTGACCTTTTCCCAAATGGTTCCTCATTCTTTCTCTCATACCAGTATGTTATGCCTGGTGTCTTTGTCCCCTTCTTGCATTTCTATCTTCACCCATCCCCTACGCATCTGGGTTGTCATTAGGTTTATTAATTGTGGACGCCTCAGGTGTCTTGAAACAGATTGTGTGCAGAAACACCTTGCATTGCAGTTAGTTCGTGTCACCTAACTGGCTGCTGGGACAGACAGCTGCCTCTCACCTGTTGTGTGCTTTGAGGATTCCCCTGGTTCATTCCAGTTCCTAATTTGTCAGAGCTGGTCATGAACTTCTTGGTTCATGGGGCTGCCTACCTAAGGTCACTCGCCTTTGGGGCACATGGTTTACTATACCACTATGCCTTTGTAGCACTGCTTTCCAGATAAATTAGATGTTCCGAGAGGACAGCAATGAGGGATTTGACATCACACACATATCCGCACCCTACCCACCATGTTTCCCTGCAAGATTGGGATTCCTGAAAGAAATTAATTGCTGAGATAAATCAGTGCAGGTGCATTGCTGACAAAGCAAAGTATAACTGGAAATACTGCCTACATAAACACCCGAGAGATTGAATCGGCATCATATACACAGTGACAGAGATGCCATTTCTTTTGCTGCCCTAGACTGAAGTGCTCTAAGCCACCTTCCTGAGATGTCTGACAACTAAAACTTTTAGAAAGTGACACTGTGGAATGTCATAATGTTTCATGGGTACATGATACAACTAGGCACATGGAAAACCCTTTCTGGATATTACAACAACTTTATGGCTACTGTGCAAATGAAAAGGCTGGAGATGGCTTTATGTGAAGTTTGGCTTTCTTAGAATGGTCTTCTATTTCTGCTGTCTTTCATAATTTTTTTTTAACAAACACAGCTTAAAAAAATGAAGATCTTAAATGCCTTAGAATGACTTTATTTTTCACCCACTAAGAGTGGATCTTCAATGAATCTCTTGTTTTTCTATCTTATGCGATGTACTTTTTGATAGATACTCCTCAAGACCCTACAGTACTACAGGGTCTTTTGTATTCTCTACAAGCTCTTGAGGATTCCTCACTCATTAAGATATTCCCTTTGGCAGGATCTTTTGCAGCTGCAGTATGAAGGTGTTGCTGTCATGAAGTTGTTCGACAGAGCAAAAGTGAATGTCAATCTTCTGATCTTTCTTCTGAATAAGAAATTTTATGGGAAGTAACCAACTTCTGCTGGCAACTCCTCTGCGAAAGGGGAAACGAATAGAAACCTGCACGTACAACTTTTAATGATGTAGCTATGTATTCAGTATATGCCCATGCTGTGCTATAAATATATCAAATGTATCATGAAGGAGGACTAAGAACCTCTTGTGAATTGACAGCCCTGATTGAGTCTGCAGGGAGTTGATTTCCTTTTTATTTATAATCTTTATCTTCAACTTTGAAGATCCCCTTTAAAGAGGTTATTCTAGAATGTATTTTTACATGGGGTTAGGGATTAAACTAATACTAGAATATACTTAGGGCATTTGTATGCTTTATTTGACTAATTGTGTGCTTTGTGAACATTGAATTCTTAGTGCCTGTTTGGCACTAGGACCAAAAGTGGTCTGTTTGCCTCTTCCTGAAGGCAAAAAAAGGGTTGCAGGTTGTATTTGGGTTCCAATTATTCTCAAGCAGCAATGACCAAAATAAAACATGCTTGAGGTTCAGGTTACTCCATTTGTTTGTGAGCTGGCATTGGTAGAGATGGCAGTGGCCACTTGCCAAATAGAACTACTGCGACTGGGGGAATCAGTAGGTGTCATAAATAGTTACTGAACTAGTCCTGATTATGTACTACAGCCACATAGAACAGCTTCAGTGTCTCATTTTTCTTGATTTGCTTCTGTTTATCACACTGTAATAATTTACAAGTGGCCGCTTAAGTGGAGGCATCGTGGAATGTATTTACTAGTGCTTACAGATAAAAAGAAGCTTCTTGGGGAAGGGAAGGAAGCTTAAAAAATTTCTTGAGACATGTTAACTTTTAATGTTGCTTGCAAAGCATTTGAAATGTAAAAATAACTTTTGTTTTCCAGTTTAGAGCAATGTTCTATATATCTGTGTCTGATGCAATAAATATTAGGCTCTACCTGCAGACTTGTCGAAAGAAGACTATCTCAAATAGATTAGCCTTTAAAAAAGTTAATTTTTTCCAACTGTACTGAAGTTCCTGTTTCTTTTATTACTTTGCGGGGGTTTTGTGTTTTTTTTTTTTCACCATGGTGGTGGTGCTGGCTGTTCTGCTATATCCAATAAAAATGCAGAGACTCTTAAAAAAAAAAATCATCTGATCTTTAAATTCATCATTTGCTTCAGCTCTTCCCCCAATTTATTTCTCAACTTTTGTTTTTAAGGGACATATTTCTCAATTGCAAATTTAAAGTTATTCATAGGTCACTTATGTTACTTGTTCAGATTAGTAACACTGAACCAGTTGTTTCAGCTTAGATCTTTTCTCATGAAAGAGACTCCCAGTGTTTGGAATGGCTGTATCACTGAGTATAATTCTTCTGCGGTCCTCTGGGAAGGAAATATTTATTTCAATTTGATGGTGTTTAGACTGTATTTAAACATATTCTAGTGTTGATGCATATGTGGTCCAACCCTGTAACAAAAGTTACTTGCCATACCCGAGAAAGATCTTTATGGTCCAGATCATCTGAAACAGAGATAGGTCAGAAGTGTATTTCCACTGAAATCTGACAAAGAGGTTTGAAATGGGATAAAGTTCTTGCTTTGTTTCTTGCTTTGTTTTGGGGGGGGAAGGGTTTTTTGTTTGTTTGCTTTTGTTTGGTTTTGGTTGCCTCTTTCCTCCCTGTTTTCCTGCTGGCCAAGCTCTCCTTGCTGCCCTTTCCTGGGCAGGAGCAGCTGGAGGGCAATTCCTGGAGGCGTTGAGCATGCAGGGATGAGAGGCAGCCCCTGTGTCTGAGGGCTTATGGCTCTTTCTCCAAGTGGGTGTCCCGTGGGTGCAGCAGTGGGGGCTGGCTGAGGGGAGAGCCCAGGGTCAGCGGGGACTGGGGATGGAGGATGAACATGGTGGAGCGGAAGCCTGAGCGGGAGATGATGCCCCAAACGAGTGAGGTGAGTAGGGGATGAGGGGTTCATGTGGGATTCTCCCAATAAAGGGAGGTTACAGCCCAAAAATGCTTGAAGATTCATGGAGATGTGTGTGCAAAAAATATTAAAAACTGTAATGTTTCTCGTGTTTCTATATATTGAAAAATAATTTTCTGTAAAAAAGATTTTAAAATA